>NW_025963824.1:30281730-30484230 GCF_023055435.1 Haliotis rufescens | reverse complement strand
CACGGGGCGTGTTTAGGGGATCGTCTCACAGCAACACTACCTTGCAACAAAAGACAGGTCAAAGGTTACCACCGGTTCCATGTCCTACTCAATCGGACTCACACAACTCGAAGGAATAACTTGTTGTTGTTGTTGGTTTGTTGTTTAACGCCGCACTCAGCAATATTCCAGCTATATGACGGCGGTCTGTAAATAATCGAGTCTGGACCAGACAATCCAGTGATTGATATCATGAGCATCGATCCACGCAATTGGGATCGATGACATGCATCAACCAAGTCAGCGAGCCTGACCACCCGATCCCGCTAGTTGCCTTTTACGACAAGCATAGTCGCCTTTTACGGCAAGCATGGGTTGCTGAAGACCTATTCTACCCCGGAATCTTCACAAGTCCGAAGGAATAACTAACTCGATGCAATGGTTATATAGAAACGACACCTATCGTGAAATAGTACAAGCTCCATACAACATTTAGGAGAAATACATATTTCGAAACAATGATTACCAAAAAGTGCAGTTTCTCGAAAACGTTTATATTAAGAAGAAATGGCTGAATTGTCAGTTGAACAAAGTCTTTATTATCATTTCACGGCGAAGAAGTGTAATCCTGTAGGTAGTCATCGACCTCGTTTCAAAAGCAGATTGATCCATCAGCAATATTCCAGCCGTATCCAAGTTGCGTAAATCGATGCTCATGATATCAATCATGGATTGTCTGGTCCAGACTCGATTATTTACAGACCGCCGTCATATAGCTGATATATTGCTGAGTGTGGCGTTGAACAACAAGCAAACAATATTTGAGCTATATGACGGCGGTCTGTAAATCTTCTGGAATCTGGACCAGACAAACCAGTGATCGATACTATGACCAACGTCCCACGCCGCACCCAAGTCACCGAATGTTACCACCCCATCGTCATAAGTCGCCTCTCACGACAAGCATACATTTCTAGTGACCTATTCTAAATCCCTCCGGAAAAAAACAACATATTTATTATTTCGTTTCAAACATCTGATAATTAATTTAATTTAATTTCTTTCGATCAAAGAACATGCACTTTCGTCAAATCAAAAGCAAACTCTACGCGTTAACTCTCTTCAATCTAAAGACTTTAATTAAAATTTGAACATGTTCAAAAGTATTATATCGCCGAGAAGTCCTCTACAATCAACAAAAACACCGCGTACAGTTATGTGAAGTTGAGTATCTTGTAAACAAACCACCGCCCGCTCTTCAACTGACGCCTTGTCGTCATAAGAAGCGCGTGAAAAGTGTGAAGTCCGTGCTATGCTATTGACAACGCACTTGTCGTTCCGGTGAACGTGGGTTGTATTTCTCTGTCCCCAATAAAACGATTCTTTGATAGACTAGGAACCTGAGATGAAGGCAAGAAATGTTGTTGACACAGGTACAGATATACCCTTTTCAGAATTACATGCATACCTATGTACACACCGTCTCGCGCTGAGGGTTGAGTTTGATTGCCGTGTGCATGTTTATTTCACGGTAAATGTTATTGAATAAACATATGCCACGCGGAGTGTGCTTGTTGAGTTGGAATGAATAAAATGATAAAAAAAACGCAATTACATTAAAGAATGTGAATCTGTAATTGATTTTCGAGACGAGATACAGACCAAACGTATGAACACGTACGTGATAGTTTTTATGTTACGTCAGTTTAAAGACATTGAGGCTCCGGCATGCCAAGTAAGTATGGTTCATGTGTTTTAAATAACACTTTGCTTGTCTGAAAACTCACATTTTAGTTTATTCACCAATCAATAGTTAACGATAACGATAATAACATAGACAGTGCCTCAGTTTTACACATGGCACTAATGACGGTGTCTAGACCAAATCAGCATACCGGATCACTGATAGAGAGGAATATGTTCGGGTTTGTGTGTGGGTGGGGTGGGGTGGGGTGGGGGGTGGGGGGTTGGTTGGGGGGGGGGGGGGGGGGGGGGGCGACGAGGTGGTATGATAAGATAAGATAAGATAATATTTATTGCAGAAACGTTCCGTTACGGGACAGATGCTATAATTTTAAAAAACGAGACATTATGATTCATATATACATATATACAGACATACATAATTTACATTCCTGTAGACACATACAAAACAAAACAATCAATATTACATATTTGATGATATTATTATACATAAAATGTCAACGGTTGATTATCGAGGGGTATTTATTGTTTGAAATGATATATATGGAAACACATGCAGTTGATATTGACTACTTCATTATTTGACAGGATGTAGTGAAATAATTTGTCTTCATGACTGTGGACATTTATGTGTGGCGAGGGTCGGAGACACTCCGTTTCTGAGACATACTAACCAGTTCTAAACTGCCGGCAAAAAATAGTCTACACTTGACCAAAAGTCAAAGTTGGATTTGACCAAAAACGTTAGCAAACCGTTACTTGGTTGAAAACGGTCGCCGCAACACTGCAAACTTCAGGTCAGGTCGCCTGTGCTACCCGTATTAAATACATCGTCATGGAATTCCTATTCCTTGTCTGTTATTTTTTTAGCCAACATAAAACATGGGTGTATACTTTCTTTTGCCCGGCAGATTACATTCGTTAACCCGTGAAGATCCGGGGTAGAATAGGTCTTCAGCAACCCATGCTTGCCATAAAAGGCGACTATGCTTGTCGTAAGGTGCGATCGCGACTAACGGGATCGGGTGGTCAGGTTCGCTGGCTTGGTTGATGCACGTCATCGTATCCATATTGCGTGGATCGATGATCATGAAGTCAATCACAGGATTGTCTGGTCCAGACTCGAGCATTTACATACCGCCGTCATTGAGCTGGAATATTGCCGAGTGCGGTGTTGAACAACAAACAAACATTGGTTTATATACTACTCAAAAGAAGTTAAGGATCACCTGATTCTTTCATATTACTATAGCTAATCTCTCATGTCATGACAGATTAACTTTACCATTATGGAAGAATCGGGTGATCCTTAACTTCTTTTGAGTAGTATATCTCATCAGCTGTACCAATAGTACACGTATAACAACACTATTCTGTGTTATTTTTTATCACTGAACGCTCACTACCAAACCGAAAATCATCCCCTCCTTACAAAATATATATCTGCACTGGGCACGAAAAAACGCACCTGACATACGTGCAGTTAGTTCTCCTTTAAGCAGAACTACAGAGAGTGTATTATTAGTCGGTCAGTGAGATGTTTACTTGAAGGAAAATATCAAATGAATATCACATGGTATATCTTAACAAACGATACTGCAGTATGACTGATACAGGGTAAAAATACTAATTCTTCCCAAATTGAGCGAAAAATAAAAAAATGATGTATAGAAAATACCTTCACTAAAATCGATTTTCCAAGCATCCGATTATCGTCAATACAATTGTCAAGCATGTTATGACAGTGTGTAATCAACTGTGGATTGCAAAGATGTCCTTTTACACGAATATTATACCGTGAAAATAAAATTCCAGGAGCTACTTTATTCCACGTAAAACATATTTGTCAAAGCGTCGTATAAAAGCTACAATATGCCATTAACAGCGCTCAAAACGAGGTTAGACTCATCCCCAGCTCGTCGCCAGTATAAAAACGAATAATCTATCGCGAAAAAAAAGCCCTTCTACATCCTTTTTATTCATTTCATGGTAGTCTCCTCAATCGTGTAGAAAGATAACATGGCATGAAATTGACTTCTTTCTCAACTCAGCACCATAATCGATTTCAGGGGTGTTATTCACACCAGTTGACCTTTAGACGTTGATACATTTCCTTTGCCTGACCCCGGTCGATGAGACTTTTGAACCGACGCCATCGACGAGCGAAAGCCAGCATTGTTGACCACAGCCCATAGATCCGTGTTGCAATTTCAAGATGGCCACGCCGGGTTAATGTAAAAGCGGGATTTGCACTTTAGGAGATGTGTTCAACTGAGTAGTGTCTCAATATCCCTGTGATGCACGTTGTAATTTTTTTCCGAATCGTGAATTGAAATCCTGAACGTGGAAGACGTTTTGGTAAAAAAAATATGTTGTAAATGATCCTGTGAACGATGTATTTCTTAAAGGAGACACATGCAGGTCGTCAAATTTACAAAAGTCGTTATGATTAATGACTATTTTTGTATTAATCACATGGTTGATTGAATACGGACGCATCACGTCATCAGCTTGATAGGCGCGCCTCACCCCACGTGCACATTGCCGAGATATTGAGGGTTATCGCGATAATCACTAAATTGACAACTATATTTTCTATGTTAATAGAATAGAACGCCGAATGACAATTAATCGAAATAATGGAATGATAAACGATCGAGAAATAGAACATGTTCTTTGATATCGATTATCAACGATTTGCAACCCCATTTACTATGTACATACAAACAACCTTTTATCACCGAGGGTTAAAATATAGAACCGGTTATCGATCAAGTTTGATTGGGCAGTTGCGATGGGGGAGTGGACGATTTGTCGATTTCAAATCAACGAAAGTGGTCAGTGAGTTGTCAGAAGATAGCTGGTGCCTCGGATATGAGTAAGAGGAAATCTGAGTAGGGTTGAATGCTGCTTTTAGCAATATTCGCGCCACGACGGCGGGTAACGATCAACAGCTGATGTATAACCGATAACCGATCGAGGTTTGTTTGTTGTCCTCGTTTTTATCATCCAAAATCATTCTTCCAATTTATTCAGTTTGAAAAAAGTAATGGCAGTGTCGGCGTAAAAAGTACAGCAAACCCTCCCGCGCGCTGCTTCCGCAGCAGAGAGATCAGTGATGTATTTGATGACGCCATTGTGATGCATTTTCTATGCAGCAATATCTCCTTGGAGTGAGTGAGTGAGTGAATATGGTTTTACGCCGCTTTTAGCAATATTCCAGAAAAATCACGGCGGGGGACACCAGAAATGGGCTTCACACATTGTACCCATGTCGGGAATCTAACCCGGGTTTTCGGTGTGACGAGCGAACGCTTTAACCACTAGGCTACCCGACCGCCCCTTCTCCTAGGAGCGATCGGTTGATCTCACCAAAGCTATATTGCCTATGAAGGCCAGTTTTGGATGATATATAGAGGATATTCCACGTGTCAAGTGACTTATCATGTTTCTCTCATCGAGTGTCGGGGAAAAGGAGATTTATTATATGCTTAAGCTTCAGGGTGAAAGGCTGAGTTTTCTGAAGTTGAGAAAAGTGATATTTTCATTGCAATGAACATGACACCTGATATTTCATTGCAGTGAACACAACACTTGGACGGAACTATTGTCGAACATGAGCTACCATCTTCAAAGGGTCAGTAGAAGTAGGGAGTGAGTGAGTATGGTTTTACGCCGCTTTTAGCAATATTCCAGCAATATCACGGCGGGGGACACCAGAAATGGGCTTCACACATTGTACCCATGTCGGGAATCGAACCCGGGTCTTCGGAGTGACGAGCGAACGCTTAAACCACTAGGCTACCCGACCGCCCCAGTAGTAGTAGTAGTAGTAGTAGTAGTTGTAGTAGTAGTAGTAGTAGTCAGCAGGTGGTCGAAAATGTGAAATGCGACAATGGGGGTATTATGACAGACCTTTTGACGAGAAAAGACACTTTGACCAACTCGTTCGGGAAACACGGAGTTCGAGTAATGCCGCTTTGCACAGTATTCCAGTTATATCACGATGTCAGCTTGATGTGGGAGGAGTGAGTGAGTGAGTTGGGTTTAACGCCGCTTTTATCAGTATTCCAGTTAAATCACGATGTCAACTTGATGTGGGAGGAAAGCCTGAAGCGAAGCAGGTCGTTTTTCCACTAAAGGGAAACCAACCAGTATGGGTATGATATTTACATACCAGCGTTCATCATCAGGGATTCGAACCCACGACTAGCGCGTATGATGCCACTAAGGAACAAAACTCTACACAGCGAGATCCGGATCAGATTAGCTGCCGCCCGTGTCCACATACATACACATAGATGTCATGTAACACCATATATACCTTGTGAGTCACGGACTAACGCTCGCAGTTGTACGTGACCATGCATGGCCCGAGAACCACCAGCGGCGAGATTAATAAAGGACATGAGGGAGTCCATGTAGCTCACCTGATTTGTCTTGAATATTTCAAATAATTGATCCTCAGGCCACTCCTATTTTTTATATCTTTCACTCCCAAACGCAACCAGCCAGAATTAATGCGGGCGAATAAATTTTTTTGAAAAAATACAAATACAAAAACAACATATTTTTACCTATTTTGTGTTTAATTTATGATATGTGAAGTTTAAAACACTTGGTAAAAGTCTTTAATTGATCTATGACGTGTATCGAGTCTTTTACTGACAGCCTTAAACATAGGTTAGGTTAGGAAGAAAACAGCAAATATTTTAGGCGCCGCGGTTCGCTGTGCAGAGTTGCGTCCCTTGGCCATGCCAGAAACCAATGATTGTGGGTTCGAATCCCGGTTCGCCCCGATTATGTTTCTAGGTTTGTCAGCACCATACCCGTGCTCGTGGGTTTCATCGAAGTGGTAAACGTCTGAGACCTGCATCACTTCGGGCTTTCCTCCACATTAAGCTGACACGCCGTGATATAACTGGAATACTGTTAAAAGCGGCGTTAAACCCAACTCACTCACTTCCGCCCAGCCCTGACTGTGATGCCGCAGCTCTAAATGAAGCAAGTCTAGATGTTCCACAGGTTCATCTCCCATCTCACTGGGACTTCATTTCAAATGGAGTTGTTTGTTTCTACTAATTTATATATTTTCAGAAACGAGCTTCTAGTCTCTGAATAATATATTATACATAAAAAAAGGTTGTTAAATTATCTTAACACAATATAATAAAAAAGAGCCCTGGGGTCTTCATTTTCAGAAGCTGCAGTAATCTAGACTTGCCAACTATTATAGACTTGCATGGGCTATGTTAAACATATATTTGTTTCAGGGTCTGTATGACAGACCAATATGTTCTGACAGAAAGCGTCAGTCTAACGGACGGTGAATGACGTTTTGGACAACGTTCAGTCAAGGTGAGCTAAAAGACGTCAAGGTACAATTACTAATCATTATGTTATTCCGACAGAGCCTGCGCTAGGAACACATCCCTAATGGATTGAAATCCCTTCCGATCAGGGCGAGTTTTCCCTGTCAGTTGAGGCATCACGTGCTGCACGCGCTCTCCTGCATGCACGTAGGTCCGGCTATGACATATGTCAATCAGTGGCAGCGGCAGGATCTAATCGATTTCTACAATGATCTCGGAATATATATATAGGCCAGTGTTTTAACGGAGTGTTGAGGCGAGCATGTAGCACTACCTTTTATCGGGTTATGGCGTGCAGGTCTAGTACAGTTATAGAAAGTTTTCATAATTTGTGCATTTCAGCGTGATGGACGCTGTAAATAGAATATACGCCCTTCCTCTGCATTGCACCAACATGGCATTTGGGGAAATCAGTATTAAAAAACCTTCGTTCAATACACTCTCAGTCGGGTTCGAATCCCACGTATAGCAGGATGTATTGTCAAACCCAGATTTCGATTATTGTGCGATACTTTGTACTTGTAGTTTCTTTTGGGAGGGCAAATTAATCAATATTTAATTATGTTGATTCGGGCTTGATGCCAGAAATACAAATACATTTCTGCAAGATAATGAAATGTATACAATTCAGATGCAACTTATATCATCATCAGCACAACCATAAAATTCAACACCATTATCATGAACACCACCAAAACATCATCATCATCATCATCATCATCATCATCATCATCATCATCAACAGCATCACCATTATCACAACCAGCAGCCCTAACACTGCCGCAATCGCTGTCATTACACCTGCAATATCAAAACGTGGCGTTAGTAATGTGCAAACAATCCTATTGTTGCTGTCCTTCATTGCAATATTGTTTTTGCCCCCTTCAGAGGCGAACACTTCCTAAAAACCCACATGGGTACAATGTATGAAGCCCATCGCTGGAGTCTTCCGCCTTGATATTGCTGGAATATTGATAGAAGCGGCGTAAAACCATACTCACTCATTCACTCACTCACTCACTCATAAAAAGAAAACAAGGTACATGTATAGTGAGTGAGTGAGTATGGTTTTACGCCACTTTTAGCAATATTCCAGCAATATCACGGCGGGGGACAACAGAAATGGGCTTCACACATTGTACCCATGTCGGGAATCGAACCCAGGTCTTCGGCGTGACGAGCGAACGCTTAAACCACTAGGCTACCCGACCGCCCCGGTACATGTTTTAAGTCCATGAGACTGACACGCAGTGGAATAAATAAAATCACGGACCAAACCACGTCACTCACTCACTCACACGATGTTACTCACATATTGACAATCCATGGGGCTGACATGCCGTTGAATATATACAACTCACTCACTCACTCGCATCCATCAATCAACTCACTCACTCAATCGCTCTACCGAACAGATCGATGTTCATTTCTGCAATACGCTTCAAGCATCAACTGATCATCTGTATCACTTGGCCCCAAATTAAAGTTCATCCCATCAAACCCAAAAAATGAAACGAAAACATTCGTAATCGAACACGTTCCACGTGCACGTGCCGCGATGTTGACTAACTTCCTCCTCTCGTCCACAGATAATTTCAATTTACTGTGATCTAGGCCGACGTGAAAACACGTCCACCTCACAGCAGAGACTGCTAGAGCGAACACTGCGAACCAACCGGTATAATATTATTTTACGCCGCTGTCGGCAATCTTCAAGGCACATTGCACCCTTGGGTCCATAATCACAAATAGTCGGTCAATATGAACCAAATTATTTTCCGCCCAGCCCTTACTGTAATGGACCGCCTCCGTGGTCTAGTGGTAGAGCGTCCGCCCGGAGAGCGGAAGGTTCGGGTTTCGATCCCCGGCCGCGTCATACCAAAAGACGTTAAAAGATGGTACTTGTTGTTACCCTGTCTGGCGCTCGGCATTAAGGGGCTAAAACAAGGACTGGTCGGTTCGGAGTCAGTATACTGTGTCTGAGTGGGGTATTCATGTTAAACTGCAGCATTGTATCTCAGTATGCTAGCACTATAAATCGGCATCAGTCCGGACTAGTACAAGCAGCAACACACACACACGTGCATGCACGTCGCTATATAAGTGCAATAATTTTGGACGCGACGTTTAACCCAATTTCACCTCACCTCACCTCACCTCACCTCACCTCACCTTACTGTAATGCTAAAATCCTAAATAAAGCAAGTCTAGATTTGCACCAGGGTCAGGATCTCTGTTCCGCACCTCCCTTCTCACTGGGACTCCTTTTCAATTAAATGTTGTTTGTTTCTACCAACGTTATGTATATTCAGAGACTAAGTGTTAGTTAGACTAACATATACATATAGCCTATGGAATCTTATATTACTCAATACATTTCTCTCCTATAAAAATATAACATATAATCTCCGAATGCTGAATGTGGAACAGTGAGTGAGTGAGTATGGTTTTACGCCGCTTTTAGCAATAATCAAGCAATATCACAGTGGGGGACACCAGAAATGGGCCTTCACCATTGTACCCATGTCGGGAATCGAACCAGGGTCTTCGGCGTGTTGAGCGAATGCTTTAACCACTAGGCTACCCTATCGCCCGAATGTGGAACAGAGCTAGTTGGAGCTGGCTAGACTTGCTTTTGTATATAAACCTAGACTGGTTTTGTTTTCATAAAAGAAATATATTCCACAGTCATGGTGCAGGACGAAGCGTTAGTCTATTCCAGCACTTTTGATGACTCGCCCAACCGTACACTCGCCCCTACCACCAAGAGTGCAATTGGGTTTTATTGTCCTCCTTAATTCTCCGACATACTGTAGAATACACAACTTACGTCAACAACATCACCGAGACATTGTGTTTAATTGCCGATGAGCAGAGAGAAGGTCATTCGTCTGTAAGCACTACCCCCATTAACCGCTGGGTACGTGCTTTGAACGCGCTTCATGCAGCAGCGCGTGTTTCATGACTGAAGGAACATACGCATTTGAGTGGAAACTTTTCCCGCAACAAGGAAAAGCAATATATCTATACGTCAACGGGTGCAACCTTTTTTCCGATCGTTCAAAGTGGAAAAGGCTTATTCTCTTTGAGAGCGTTAATGGCAGTCTGTATGGAACAAACTCGCGACTCACACTTCCGGATAACATGGATGTAATCAAATATTTGCAAGTCTGTGAGCGCAGGAGTTAGTTGGGTTTTAACGCCGCTAAGCATTATATTTCAGTCATATCACGGCGAGTCAGCTTGATGTGGGTGGAGACGCGTGGGGGTTAGAAATGATCTTTGGCAACCCATGTTTGTCGTAAGTGACGCCTTACGGGATCGGGTGGTCAGGCTCGCTGACCTGGTTAACGTATGTCATTGGGCCCCAATTTGCGTAGGTCGATGCTTATGAGGTCAATCAGTGGATTGTCTGGTCCGGACTCGATTATTTACAGACCGCCGTCAAATAGCTGGAATATTGCTTGAGTGCCGTATTAAAAAAACAAACACACACACGCACACGTACGCACGCACGCACGCATACGTACGCACGCACGCACGCGCGCACACAGACATTTATTAAGTAGGTAAGACTTGGCAGTGATGTAAAAATATATGTGTGACGAAAGCCCGATGTGACGTCTTTGACCTTTGTCACTTTGCTGAAACGAGCATGGGTATGGTGCTGATGACTGAGTATGGTTTAACGCCGCTTTTAGCAATATTCCAGCAATATCACGGTGGGGGACACCAGAAATGGGCTTCACACATTGTACCCATGTCGGGAATCATACCCGGGTCTTCGGCGTGGCGAGCGAACGCTTTAACCACTAGGCTACCCGACCGTCCTGGTGCTGATGAACTCAGAAACGTGATAAGGGCGAATCATAGGATCCTGCACTCCTAAGGGACGCAATTCTGCTCATCGCCTCAGAGGAGGAGTTGAGGGTAGACCATGTTCCATGTATCCAACTTTTTAAAACAGCCGACACAAATGGGAATCGGGTAGTTACAGAGTGACCAGAATAATTTCAAACATACCCCAATGTGACGGAGAGTTGCTCATCTTATAACCACCGGCCCCTGAACGTAAGTCGTTTGTTGATATATCACCATGATATAGCATAGGACAGCATTCAACCAACCAACCAATCAATCAATCAATCAACCAATCAACCAACCACAAGGAATCCTATTACAATAACTCTGGTTAACTCGAAGTCCTTGTGACCAACGCATCCATTTCGAGTTATCCGTAGTGAGTGATTATATTTTTACGCCGTGAGAATGTCTTCGGCAACATTTCCAGCAATATCACGGCGGGGGACACCAGAAAATGGGCTTCACACATTTTACCCATACAGGGAATCGAACCCCTGCGTACGGTTTCACCAGCGAACGCTTTAACCACTAGGCCACCCAATTGCTGAGTCAAGTAATATAGATAACATATGTGTTTGATCGACTAAATCAACAATATGCTTATCGTAAGAGGCGACTAACGGGATCGGGTGGTCAGGCTCGCTGACTTGGTTGATGCATGTCATCGTATCCCAATTGCGTGGATCGATGCTCCTGATGTCAATCACTGGATTGTCTAATCCAGACTCGATTATTTACAGACCGCCGTCATATAGCCGGAATATTGTTGAGTACGGCGTTATACAACAAACAAACAAACAAATCATATATATTTACAAAAACACCACACCCGAATTAATTTGTATCTATCATGTCGACCATGTACATGTTTATTGTATTTGTATACGTTTTATTATCTGTAGCAAGAACGCCGAAGACCCGGGTTCGATTCCCGACATGGGTATATACAATGTGTGAAGCCCATTTCTGGTGTCCCCCGCCGTGATATTGCTGGAATAGTGCTAAAAGCGGCGTAAAACCATACTCACTCACTATTATCTGAAGCATACACTGATGGGCTAAAAAACCGTATTCACTTGAAAATTGGATTTGACCCAAAAATTACAATTAAACGTTCTCAAAACGTTAGCAGGCTTAAACAGTCGACGAAACACTGCCAACTATGGTACCCATTCCTTGTTTGTTTTATATTTTATCCATCACAAAACATGGATGTAAACTTTCTTTTTCCGGCAGATCAGTCTCTTGAAACAGTGGATGGTTTCATGAGAATAAAGACCCAGGATGACTGGAAACCGGGTATAATTCCCCTTGGCCTAAGTTCACGTGTGCGCCGTGCACGTCGGTCCCTTGTGGCGGCGTCATCGACGTCATGCTGCGACCCCAATCAGCGTATACCGAGTAATGGCCGCACACGCAGCTTAACAACCAGTTATCATTACAGAATGGACATCTTGTGAAATAGACAACATTGAAACGGATCATGTCCATCACGAATGAGTGATTGATTGAAATAGACACGTGCGTCCAGCGCTGTTGAAACTGAAGGATATGTTTCTCCAAAATGCGTCTGGCGTGTCACTATTAAGGACGAAGTGTATGGAATATCTGCCAAAATTGATTTCCCCACTTAACAAAACACACGTTAAGTGCTTGTAATTAACAATAGTAATCATCCAGCAACTAGATATCTGTCTCGAATGAAAATAAAATCAATACATGATTGATTGAAATTGACACTTGCTAATTTCATCTTCGGAAGCCTCTCGCAGTGTAAATGTACATATTACGTTTTTACACGCTTCGTTCCATTACGTAAAACATGTTGACTGTGAAAATAAAGCCTGAAAATAGTCGTGTATGCATACGAAGTCGTGTTTCTTACACAAGCATGTGCGTTCATTAAATAGACACTGTTGCTACATCTTGTCAATTTCAGTATTTATTGCGCGAGCCGTTCCAGTTATATTCATGAATCATCAAGTATTGACATTTGAATGCTTACCTAAGACACGAGCCTCAGGTCTGTTTTTCTTATTATCTTTAGGTGTATATTTCGCTGTAGCCTGCATGCACGTAGATTCCCGCTAGGTAGGCATTACGTTGATCAAACGTTTGTCTAAGCAGTCATATTTCAGGTACAGTGGCTATTTCACCATACAGTAATGGTATTGCGTATCAAGAAAAGAAACAGATTTCGTATACAGCCCCTGTCATATGAATGTTTGTATTACATGTGCCAGTTGTTTCATTTTAGCCGTTCTGCGACAATGCCGGGGCTAGTTCTGTCGTTTAGTTGTATCTAATTCACCCCAGCTGAGTTATAAGGTATGGTGTGCTGTGAGAACTGGAACCTATTCCATTCATATCCGTTCACCCACTCTCCCCCTCCACCACCTTCCACCACCGAAACCTCTTCCGTCTTCAGTTTCTTCGCCCAATCTATTCCACCTATCAAGACCTTCTCGTCCGTGTATTCGTCCTTACCCTTCCACCCCCCCCCCCCCCCCACCCCCATACACACACACACACACACACACCCCATCCACGAAACCTTCACATCCATCCTCCTCTCTACCCATCGAAACCGTCTGACCTTTTATCCCACCCACCCAAAAAACGTTTCATCCGATAACACCACCTCCCCCAGATCGAATCATCAATTCTCCCCCACCCCCACCCCTATCCGTGCACCCCCACCCAACTCAACAAGATCGTCTCACTCGTCTACACCCCGTCCCACACGTCACCCTCAGATCGTCCCAGCCCCTCACCCTCACCCTCAAACGACAAGAGCTGTAGACTCTCACCCCCAGCTCTGCCACGTCACCCTCAGATCGTCCCAGCCCCTCACCCTCTCACTTAAACGACAAGAGCTGTATACTCTCTCACCCCTCCCCCTCCCCCCCTCCCGTCACCTTCAAATCGTCCCAAACGCTCATCCTCTCACTCAAACGACAAGAACTATAGACTCCCCCCCCCCCCCCCCCCCCCCCCACCGTCACCTTCAAATCGTCCCAAACGCTCACCCTCTCACTCAAGCCACAGGAGCCGTAGATTCTCCCCCAACACTGTATGTATCAGTCTACTGCTTTCCTCACAACCATTTCCAGCTGAATAAACAACGATGTTTTTCATTCGTGATTTCTCCTTCTTTTATTTGATTTGGTAAACGATATCACCCTAAACTACCGCTCTCGCTGACTGCAATGAAACGTAACGAGATTTCACCTCAGCTTTATTCACACAAACTTGCTAGATAGTAATTGTACGGTTTATCTAAACTTTATCTGTGGCAGAAAAATAGCAAAACGGGTCTTTGGGGAAAAAGCTTGTTTATCGATTTCCGTGTTAAAGGATTTAACTCAATTTCTACGAAACCGTTAGATAAGAATTTTTACGGGCTGCGTTTTGCTTCTGTCAATACCGTGTGGATTTGAGACCCGTGATAAGCTTGTTAAGATGTCAAATTAGCATTATTCAATACGTATTTACAATCTAAGCAATTTCTTATGAGCAAATAATACCAGGGTATTAAATTGGGCAGAAAATAGAAGCCGATAAGAATTGGTTGTAACCTATCAGTGAGACCATTGAGTTTGCCACATCTTCAAATTGACATCAAGACAGCAGCGTGTGTGTGTTAGATAAATTGACGAATGGTTACTGTACACTGACATCGTTCGCACACATATATATATGTAGATATATCACACTGACGCTTGATGGCGGTTTCACGAGTGTAAGGAGTGATTGAAAGCGTCTTCCCATATTTGATTTCTAATTACATGATTAACGAATTCTGTTGAACACACCAGCGGTTTGTCTGGAGTTTCTCGTTGTTCAAAGAATTGGTGATTAGGCAGGTTCGGATTTTGAATAGGAAGGTATTTTGCCTCTCGTTCACAGTTATGGGTAAAGGTTCGCGACTAGATACTGGTGTTGTGCTGTGTGTTATTCAAATACCAATCAGACATGTATTCAGAGAGTGGTTTTAAGTCGTCATCAGATTACAGGAACATTTCAGATGAAAGTGGGTTCGATTGAAAGCTTTCTGCAAGATGATTTGAGACCAAAATCAACGTTTCTGAGAGAGACGGGAAAAGGGGGGGGGGGGGGGGGGAGAGAGAATGAGAGGGGTAGACAGAATGAAAGAAAGAAAGAGAGAGAGAGACGCACAAGGAAAGAGATAGAGAGACACAGAGCTCAAAGAGAGGCAGACGGAGAGAGAGAGAGAGAGAGAGGGAGGGTTGATTGATTGGTTGGTTGTTTTACGCCGCACTCATCAATATTCCAGCTGTATGACGGCAGTCTGCAAATAATCGAGTCTGGACCAGACAATCCAGTGATTGATATCATGAGCATCGATCCACGCAATTGGGATACGGTGACGTGCATCAACCAAGTCAGCGAGCCTGACCACCCGATCCCGTTAATCGCCTACCAGAGCAAGGGAGACAAGTCGGGCATACTAATGACGTCATTCAAAATGTATATTGCAACACAAAAATAACATTCTATGGCGTTCCTCAACACGCGAGCTGTACAAACATAGAAGATCAATATGGAAGAAAAAGATACGAAGGAAAGATGTAAAAAGAACTTTCAACATCTTAATAGAATTAGCTTCCGAGCATGAAATCTTGTTAAGATCGATATCTAATGTTTGACAACGTGCATATTTCTAGCGTTATGCTCACAGTCGCTGATATCGGCGCGTTTCGTGTCTATTTCACATAGTCACCTTTCGCCAAATGCGTGTTGTGGTTTTTCTCAGAAGTAAATTAATATCGTGTGTTAGCAAGGTCGTCTTGCACGCAAAACACGTGCCTCCAGCCAATTTGACGCATTTGAACAAACTAGAACAATTGCAAGCAGCCACGTGAATAAACAAGCTCCACCAGCTTATGAGAGTGTTGCTCGAGGCGACGATAAAACGGTGGAGCTTCGCGTCTTTGAATATGAAGGTCTTGTAGGATATTATCACAGTAGCGCCCGTTAGTTCTGAGAAAGCTGGAACCATGCATCGCGATCGCCTATGACGAGGTCACGCACGGGGAAAATGTGCATTATCAGATCTCGTGAATGAGGACGTGTTGAACGTTATGCACGTGGAACTCGTGCAATAGACATGGTCTCTACAGGTTGTACATCCGCTCGTGGAGCACGTGCAGGCAGCAGTCGGGTTGGTACTCATTTCACACCAGGCCCCGTGCATGCTTGTAAAATAATTTTTTTAAAGTAAAATGTCTGATAAAATAAAATAAGCTTATCGTCGGTGTTGTTGATAGTAATTATTATCACGTTATGTTTTATTTCCTGTTTTATATGATTTCTCTTATTTAAACCTTGTTGCGGTTGATCTATAATCTCATTAAAGGCAAATGTGCCATATTGATAGGTTTCAAATCACAACAACAACCTCTGACTGAAACTGATTTGATGGCAACATCACCGAGGAACTCATATTTACAGAGGTATTTCTGTCTACATCTTTGTCGGCAGACATTTCGAAAGAATGGTAACGTATATTTTACGTCGTATTTTGCGTCAGTATGCTGCATGTTCCGTTCCTAATTCAATTTAGCGCGGTTAAAATTACTGGTAACCAAGCTCTACTTTGCAAATACAGGATTTGATCTCTAAACTATTAGAGGGTAGATCCGGGGTAGATCAGGTCTTCGGGAACCCATGCTTGCCGTAAAAGGCGACTATGTTTGTCGTAAAAGGCAACTAACGGGATCGGGTGGTCAGGCTCGCTGACTTGGTTGATGCATGTCATCGTATCCCAATTGTGTAGATCGATGCTGATAATGTCAATCACTGGATTGTCTGGTCTAGACGCGATTATTTACAGACCGACGTCATATAGCTGGAATATTGCTGAGTGAGGCGTTAAACAACAAACAAACAAAATTAAACCCAGTTCACCTTTCCCCGATCCAGACGCTAAGATTAGCTAAGGTAAACAACAAACAAACAACCAAACACTCATATTAACATTTTGTTGATAAATTTGCATGTCATGGAATCTGTTGATCATGCTCCATATTACCTCTTTATAACACCACACGGAACAGCAGCGTAATAACGAGCGCCTAGAGAATCACCATGTCGTGGTGGAGCGTCGACAGTATCTCCACCTGTCTCGCCATGGCCTGTGAACTTAGATCACTCTGATCGAAGCATGTTCTAATCACACCATTACAACATTTGGGAGATTGAGACCTCTTAGCATAGATCAGAGCCAACGAGACGAATAAAATCTTGAGGATATATTGTAAAGATCGCGTATTACGCCAGCAAGGGTTCTTAACTGAAGTGTTCCATTATGGTGGAGCACTTCGGGTTGTCGGGCAGAGGGACTTAATCCTCCGTGAGCGGATTAAGCGACAATTCCCGCAACTTTAATGTTGTAATCCATAATCCACTTCGCGGGTAGAGTTTAGTTTCTGCTCGGGGCTGTCCTGCATCTTAAGTAAGGGAACACCTTTCTTCTGAGGATTGTCATTTTTACCAACGTTTGGATCACTAGGAAACTTAATTAACCCTTTACGTGTCTCCATATGCGTGTGTATAATACTGATTTTGAAAAACTAATTACTCCTTTTGGGAGTGAGTGATATTTTACGCCGTGTTTAGCAGTATGCAGGAATATTCCAGCACTTTTCCAGCAATATTCCAGCAATATTCAAGCATTATTCCAGCACTATCCCAGCAATATTCCAGCACTTTCCCAGCAATATTCAAGCAATACTACAGCAATATCCCAGCAATATTCCAGCACTATCCCAGCAATATTCCAGCACTATTCCAGCAACATTCGCAATATTCCAGCAATGTTCCAGCAATATTTCAGCAATATTCCAGCACTATCCCAGCAATATTCCAGCAATATTCCAGTAATATTCCAGCACTATCCCAGCAATATTCCAGCAATATTCCAGTAATATTCCAGCACTATCCCAGCAATATTCCAGTAATATTCCATCACTATCCCAGCAATATTCCAGTAATATTCCATCACTATCCCAGCAATATTCCAGTAATATTCCATCACTATCCCAGCAATATTCCAACAATATTCCAGTAATAACCAGCAAAATTCCAGCAGTATCACAGAGGGGTATGGATTCACGCACTGCGTCCAAGTAGAGACTCGAACCCGGATTTACAGCGCCAAGATCAGCGCTTTATCTACACCCCCGCAGCCACAAATAAACAGTGAGTGAGTGAGTGAGTTTAACGCCCACTTAACAGTATTTTTGTCACGGCGTGTCAGCTTGATGTGGGAGAAAGCCCACTATAGTAGAGCCGGAGGATCATAATCGGAACGAGCCTGGGAGTCGAAACCATCACCACATTTGGGAGTGTTGTTGAGCCATTACATGATACAATATTGTCTTCATTTTGATATTTAATAAACGGATTGCAACGCACGCAAATAGTAAATGCTGCTTGTATCCAAAATGTATTATGAATCCGTGCACTTAAAGCAATTTCACAATTACAATTTCCAGATTGGATGGGATGTCTTTCTTCGCGAATTTCAACGACCTGACCTCACATTTAATTTAACAAAACATGAAGTGTCGAAATCGCATTTTCTTCCAAGAATAGTGATAGTTTTGTAAGATCTGGAAACCTGTGAGCAAATGTCTCGAAAAACGTCTCTTTTAATTCAGAACGTTTTAAAATAGAAAGCCAAACTTGTTGATCCAAACATCCTGTTAAACAGTTAAGTGATTTGCGTCTGAAGCAAGTCTACCATACTTTGACCGCCTCCGTGGTCTAGTGGTAGAGCGTCCGCCCGGAGAGCTGAAGGTCCGGGGTTCGATCCCCGACCGCGTCATACCAAAAGACGTTAAAATATGGTAATTGTTGTCACCTTGTCTGGCGCTCGGCATTAAGGGGCTAAAACAAGGACTGGTCGGCTCGGATTCAGTATACTGTGTCTGAGTGGGGTATTCATGTTAAACTGCGGCATGGTATCTCAGTGAGCTAGCACTATAAATCGGCATCAGTCCGGACTAGTACAAGCAGCCACACAAACACACACACGTACATTGTACATGCACGTCGCTATATAAGTGCAATAATCTTGGACGCGACGTAAAACCTCATTTCACCTCACCTCTACCGACTTTATGTATATATATATATCGGCTGTCATCGATCCCAATTGCGTTGATCGATGCTCATGATGTCAATCACTGGATTGTCTGGTCCAGACTCGATTAATTTACAGACCGCCGTCATATAGCTGAAATATTGCTGAGTGCGGCGTTAAACAAACAAACAAAATTATATATATCGGCGACCGAAAATGATAAGATTTTCTATTCTCTTTTCTATTATGTAAAATGAAACAATTTACTAATAATAACAATAATCGTTAAATATTTTCGGTCCACAAACTAACCGAACGTCTTGTGTAGACCATGAATACAGAAAATATATAACAAGCACGTCTATTTTGCTGATTCAGGCTTAAATTTCAAGAACGTCATGTGAAAAATAAGAAACTTCGTGATCCGCCTTCACACTCAGCCACGAGGAAGATATGAACGCCATCGATGTCATTTGCTTGATGTAATGCGGAGAAACGCTACTTCACGGTCATCCTGAAAAACGCTCGCCTACGTTTCGTCAGAAATTGGAGAACACACTCATTCAACATCTCAGCCGATCACGGATACTGCTTTCGGAATAGGGTAGGCGAATTCCGTGATCACAAGCTGAAGTACGTGTCAGATTGAAATTAAGTCGCGTAGAAATACGCATTTATGATGATGAAACACCACCAGTTGAGTCATACTGATTTAATACGGGGCACTTTGTATACCTGGCCACCAATAGTATGTCGGTGGGTGTTGATGGTAAGTAGTCTTTAAAGAGGCGAGAGCGGCCACCCCCCCCCCCCCCCCCCCCAACTCTCCACTCCCAACCCCCACACATCCCAACACCACCACCACCCAATCCCAACTCACCAACCGCACTCCCCACCCCCGCTCCCCACGCATCCACACACCCCCACATCTCCAATCCCCACACATCCCCACACCACCACCCCCCAATCCCAACTCACCACCCGCATTCCCCACCCCCGCTCCCCACGCATCCACACACCCCCACATCCCCAACCCGCAAGTGTAATAACAGAAAATAAAGGAAACAGACTGAGCGAATATTAAAAGGCGTCAGGGAATGTGGGCGTGTGTGATTGAGAATGAACGCTGCATTTATCAGTATTTCTTAAAGTATGAATATAGTCGATAAAAGTAGCAATAGATTAGGGGGGAGCCATCTGATTTTCTCGAGGGTGGGGTGGGTTGAGGGTTTAGTTTTAAGATTATATTTATTTTAATAACAACACACAGTGATGCAGTACTTAGACTTTGGTGAAACATATTTACGTCGACTCTGGGATTTAAACCCACGACCATAGCTTTCTGGTTCGCCTAAGGGACGCAACTCTGCACCGCTTTATACTACTGGGCGACCCGTGCCTCCGAGTCATCGAGTTGCAGCAGCAATAATATTTTCATTTAATTGATATTCTTTCAAGATACTCTGTAAATACTGCATACTTTGAATATTTGCCTTTCAAATATGAAAATTGAAACATATTTTGGAGGTTACCAATAATGTACCTACCAGCAGTGCAACTTGATAATTGTGTATAACGTTTTAATGATTGCGGTTCATGAGAGAGAATTTTACACTTGAAAGAAGAAAAACAACAAACTTGTAATCGAATTGTCTTTGAAACATGGCGAAACACGCACGCTGTAATACGCTTCAATAGATCAGGTGAGCGCTTTGTCAATGTTCATTCTATAATACATGTCATCAGTGAAAACATTATTCTATTCACAGCGCGTTATAGTTTTAATTAAACGTTACACACGTCTTGTTAGTGTAAAGTCGATATATGCAAACTGAGATAGACACGGACCACCTTATTTCAAGTGTCCTTTTGCGAGGCTGCCTGTGATTAACGGCAGTTAATCAATGGCAACATCTTTCATATACTTCATGTAACATGTCTTAAAGTTCAGTCCCGGGGAGATTCCGCGTCAGGATTAGTCCACAGGCCCCGTTCCACAAAGCGTACTTAACACTGAGACGATCTTAATTCCCATACTTTAACATAAACGTATATTTTGTTGGTGTCTTTGTTGTTTGACGCCGTACTCAGCAATATTCCAGCTATATGACGGCGGTCTTTAAATAATCGAGTCCGAACCAGACAATCCAGTGATTGATATCATGAGCATCGATCCACGCAATTGGGATCAATGGCATGCTTCAACCAAGTCAGCGAGTCTGACCACCCGATCCCGTTAGTCGCCTCTTACGACATGCATAGTCGCCTTTTACAGCAAGCAATGGTTGCTGAAGACCTATTCTACTCAGGATCTTCAGGGGTCCCTCCTGTTTGAAGCAATTGATCATCAAGACACAGGCCCAGGTTTGTGTGAAACTCTAACCCGGATCTTCACGGGTAACATCGACTTTTACCAATCGTAGTACTGTGATGCATAGACTTGCACCAATCGTAACACTGTGATGCGTAGACTTGCACCAATCGTAGTACTGAGATGCATAGACTTGCACCAATCGTAGTACTGAGATGCATAGACTTGCACCAATCGTAGTACTGAGATGCATAGACTTGCACCAATCGTAGTACTGAGATGCATAGACTTGCACCAATCGTAGTACTGAGCATCTTCCCGAGGCAAGAGAGTTAACTGACTAAATTTTCGGTTTCCACCCTTGCCGAACTAGGCTGGAATTCCTGAGCTCGATCGTAGCGCCACCAGTGGCCATTACGAGTTATGTCCCTTCTATGCCTCTCCTGTGGACCAATCAGATTCCACCTCCCGTATCACCTGCATTTGCTTCAAACAAAACGGCGGCGCACAGTCAAGACGATCTGATCGATAATCAAGATCTATATATTGTGATAAAAAGGGTCTTACATCGCGAAGTGCATCAAATCACGTGAGCACCTTGATTAAAAACATGAAAAGATTTAGACAATATCTGTTGACGACTAGTTAGCGGTGCACATGCTTTGCAAATCCTCCAATCGACCTAAATCTGCATGACAGTTTACGAACCGGATTTCGATTTCGGGGCGCGATTTTGATTTGACTATGCATAGACTCGTTAGTCCAGCCAAAATGTAACTCCATAATACCAGCCTAGTTCGGCAAGGGTGGAATTGGACTTTAATAGTCAGTCAACACCCTTGCCTCAGGAAGATGAGTACTGAGATGCATAGACTTTTACCAATCGTAGTGCTGAGATACATAGATTTTACCAATCGTTGTACTGAGATACATAGACTTTGACCATTCGTAGTGCTGAGATACATAGACTTTTACCAATATCGTAGTACTGAGATGCATAGACTTTTACCAATCGTTGTACTGAGGTACATAGACTTTTACCAATCGTAGTACTGAGATACATAGACTTTTACCAATCGTAGTGCTGAGATACATAGACTTGCACCAATCGTAGTGCTGAGATACATAGACTTGCACCAATCGTAGTGCTGAGATACATAGACTTTTAACAAACGTAGTGCTGAGATACATATAATTTTACCAATCGTAGTGCTGAGATACATAGACTTTTACCAATCGTAGTGCTGAGATACATAGACTTGCACCAATCGTAGTGCTGAGATACATAGACTTGCACCAATCGTAGTGCTGAGATACATAGACTTGCACCAATCGTAGTGCTGAGATACATAGACTTTTACCAATCGTAGTGCTGAGGTACATAGACTTTTACCATTCGTAGTGCTGAGGTACATAGACTTTTACCAATCATAGTGCTGAGGTACATAGACTTTTACCAATCGTAGTGCTGAGGTACATACACTTTTACCAATCGTAGTGCTGAGGTACATAGACTTTAACCAATCGTAGTGCTGAGGTACATAGACTTTTACCAATCGTAGTACTGAGGTACATACACTTTTACCAATCGTTGTACTGAGGTACATAGACTTGCACCAATCGTAGTGCTGAGATACATAGACTTGCACCAATCGTAGTGCTGGGATACATAGACTTTTAACAAACGTAGTGCTGAGATACATAGAATTTTACCAATCGTAGTGCTGAGATACATAGACTTGCACCAATCGTAGTGCTGAGATACATAGACTTGCACCAATCGTAGTGCTGAGATACATAGACTTGCACCAATCGTAGTGCTGAGATACATAGACTTGCACCAATCGTAGTGCTGAGGTACATAGACTTTTACCAATCGTAGTGCTGAGGTACATAGACTTTTACCAATCATAGTGCTGAGGTACATAGACTTTTACCAATCGTAGTGCTGAGGTACATACACTTTTACCCATCGTAGTGCTGAGGTACATAGACTTTAACCAATCGTAGTGCTGAGGTACATAGACTTTTACCAATCGTAGTACTGAGGTACATAGACTTTTACCAATCGTAGTGCTGAGGTACATAGACTTTTAACAATCGTAGTGCTGAGGTACATACACTTTTACCAATCGTAGTGCTGAGGTACATAGACTTTTACCAATCGTAGTGCTGAGGTACATAGACTTTTACCAATCGCAGTGCTGAGGTACATATACTTTTAACAATCGTAGTGCTGAGGTACATACACTTTTACCAATCATAGTGCTGAGGTACATAGACTTTTACCCATTGTAGTGCTGAGGTACATAGACTTTTACCAATCGTAGTGCTGAGGTACATACACTTTTACCAATCATAGTGCTGAGATACATAGACTTTTACCAATCGTAGTGCTGAGGTACATAGACTTTTACCAATCGTAGTGCTGAGATACATAGACTTTTACCCATCGTAGTGCTGAGGTACATAGACTTTTACCCATCGTAGTGCTGAGGTACATAGACTTTTACCCATCGTAGTGCTGAGGTACATAGACTTTTACCCATCGTAGTGCTGAGATCACAGCAACCTATGTTTGTCGTAGGAGCCGACCAGAAATCGATCGGGTTGAAATACTCGGTGACCTGGTTGACTTACGTCTCATCCTACTCCAATGGCGAGGTGTGTTGTTCACGATATCAATCACAGGTATGGCTGGTACAGACTCGTTCTTTTACAGACTTTACAGACCGTTATAAATAGCTGGATGTTAGAAGTCCGGCAGTTGGTGTTGTTTGACGCTGCACTTGGAATATTCCAACTATTTTACGGCGGTCTGTAAATGATCGAGTCAGGACCAGACAATCCAGCGACTGATATCATGAGCATGAAACTACGCATTTGGGATACGATGACATGCATCAACCAAGTCAGCGAGCCTGACCCCGGTCCAATGTCACCTCTTTAACACACGAACATGAGTTGCTAAATACACCTTGATTTGTGAGTGTGTGAGTGTGGTTTTAAGCCGCTTTTAGCAACATTCCAACACCA
Source organism: Haliotis rufescens (assembly GCF_023055435.1). Classification (NCBI taxonomy): domain Eukaryota; kingdom Metazoa; phylum Mollusca; class Gastropoda; order Lepetellida; family Haliotidae; genus Haliotis; species Haliotis rufescens. Next base: position 30,459,854 of record NW_025963824.1, on the reverse strand, counting down.
GAAATGGGTTTCACAGAGTGCGCTGCATGTGACGCAGGTCTGAGACGTTAACCGCACAGGCACGAGTAAGTTGTCAGACCGAGAAGCTAAAGCTAATATTTAAGGGTAAATTTCAACATAACTCTAAACACCTTCATCCCCTTTCAGACATGTTCATCAATCCCCTGAATTAGAGACCTGTGAAGACCCAGGGTAGAATAGGTCTCCAGCAACCCATGCTTGCCATAAAAGGCGACTATGCTTGTCGTAAGTGGCGACGAACGGGATCGGGTGGTCAGGCTCGAAGACATGGTTGATGCATGTCATCGTATCCCAATTTCGTGGATCGATGCTCATGATGTTAATCACTGATTTGTGTGGTCCAGACACGACTATGTACACACCGCCGTCATATAGCTGGAATATTGTCGAATTCGGCGTAAAACAACAAACAAACAAATAAAATATGATGTCGCGAATACCAAAGTATGAAGATGTTCAAATATTAGTTATCAAATATTTATACGAAACAGTTCTATAAACAAACAACCAAGGTGTAATGGTCTCATTAATGGAATCTAAACAGCTTGCACTCCGTTACACCATAACGATCAAAATAGCCTAACGTTCCATGGCTAACTTCACGACAACCGTGCGCCAAACCAGCAAACCGTAGATACTACTTGTGTGAAGACTAGTCATGTGAGACAAATTCGCAAATACCCCAGTTGTCATAAACAGATTTAAACTGTTTCCCTCGCCGTGACCAAGCTTCAGAAGTAATACATCGTGTCAGCGAGGACAAGTCCATCTGTATGGCCAGAGACAACATATACAGAAATACATCTCGTCGTGTTTCTTGTTAATGTAATCGAATCTGTTTGTTGTACCCGAGGTCAGATCGGCCAAGGGTGAAATCCGATTCTTCCGCCTCGTGCTTTTAATCAGGGCGTGTTTAATATTTGATTTACTTCGTTATTGCAAGTACGAATGTTATTGTTTTGGCAATAAAACCTGTTTTATAGGAACGCTGTTTGGGATTTATCGTTATTTTGAGTAGGTTTGAGAAATACGACAAATTAACATGCAGTTACTGATTGAAATTGGGGATTTCATAGAATGTATGTTATCAGGACAGGTTTTGTTTAATCTCAGGGTTCTTCTGGTTGGATTTGAATTCAATGGCATCCTTTATTTCCTTTATTTTTTTCACATTAATATGTGAGAGAATGATCATCATAAATGTGCGGTACGCGTTTTGCCTATGTTAACCGTAGCCTAGCAGTTCAAGCGTTCGCTCATCACGCCGAACGCCCTGGTTCGATTCACTACGTGGGCACAAATATTTGACGACCGTTCAGGTGTCCCTGTAGTGTTGCTGGGATATTGCTAAATGGAGTTTAAAATCGAACTCACTCACGCACGAACGCAGACACGCACTCACGATTGAACGAAGCAACGATTTTCGTATCACGATCTTTGCATCGCTGAGGCCACTTGAGTCTGAATCAGAAAACAAGTGATTTTATCATCAGCAACGATCCGCGCCCTCTGTCCACCGTCCGCGTCATACGGAAGTGAGTGAGTATGGTTTTACGCCGCTTTTAGCAATATTCCAGCAATATCACGGTGGGAGACACCGGAAATGAGCTTCACACATTGTACCCATGTTGGGAATCGAACTCGCGTCTTCGCTGTGACGAGCGAACGCTTTAACCACAAGGCTACCCTACAGCCCCGTCATACTAAAGTACCGTAACGTTAGATGCTACTTGAAGATCCGGGATAGAATAGGTCTTCAGCAACCCATGCTTGCCGTAAAAGGCGACTATGCTTTTCGTAAGAGGCGACTAACGGGATCGGGTGGTCAGGCTCGCTGACTTGGTTGATGCATGTCATCGTATCCTAATTGCGTGGATTGATGCTCATGATGTCAATCACTGAATTGTCTGGTCCAGACTCGATTATTTACAGACCGCCGTCATATAGCTGGAATATTGCTGAGTGCGGCGTTAAACAACAAACAAACAAAACGATGACCCAAATCAACCAAGTCGTCGAGCCAGAGGTAAGGTGAAATGGGTTTAACGTCGCGTCCAAGATTATTGCACTTATATAGCGACGTGCATGCACGTGTGCGTGTTTGTGTGGCTACTTGTACTAGTCCGGACTGATGTATATTTATAGTGCTAGCTCACTGAGATACCATGCCGCATTTTAACATGAATACCCCACTCAGACACAGTATACTGACTCCGAGCCGACCAGTCCTTGTTTTAGCCCCTTAATGCCGAGCGCCAGACAGGGTAACAACAAGTACCATCTTTTTACGTCTTTTGGTATGACGCGGCCGGGGAACGAACGCCGGACCTTCCGCTCTCCAGGCGGACGCTCTACCACTAGACCACGGAGGCGGTCTCGTCGAGCCTGAACACCCGATCCTCTAAGTCGCCTCGTGTGACCAGCACAGGTTTCCGAGGACTTCTTCCGACCCAGAATCCCCACGGGGCTAACGTTTACAGCCAAACAAATTGGTTTAAAAAATCAAACTTGCCAAGACCGCTAGGAGCGCTAGGGCGTCTGAATTTTATCTCCATTCAAATAATTTTACGACAATGCTTTGACTGGCTGACGTAGGTGTCAGTTCGTACTTGCGTTGTTCACTTCACCACGAGGCGGTGTTGTGTGAGGTAAAATGGGGATTAACGACACGTCCAAGACTATTGCACTTATTTATCGCGCGTGCGTGCCTGCGTGCCTGCGTGCTTGCGTGCGTGTGTGCTAGTGTGTGTGCCACAGTTTAACATGGATACCCCACTGAGACACAATATACTGACTTCGAACCGACCGATCCTTTTTTTATCTCTTGACTGACAAGCGCAAGGCAGGCTGACAATACGTATCATATGACGTTATTTGGTATGACGCGGACGGGAATCGAACCCCCAAACTTCCGCTCTTACGGGAGACGCTCTGTCCAGTATACCAAAGAGGTGGTTGTTGTTTGAGTGCCTCGCGATCATCTCGGGGTATTCACTAAATCCTGGTTCAGCCAAGCCCGTTAAACAGACTGACAAAATAACTCCATTCCGGCATTAACTCTCACAAACCAACGTCAACATCGAACATTAAAGACCCCACTATCCCGTTCACCTAATGAGCTGCAGGCATCGTATTACGTTTCGGAAAATACTTAAGGAGAATTTCTTTTTAAAAATCCAAATTTAATTGGTTCTTTGAAGAGGCCCCAATGTCAGACCAAATTATCTGAGGACATATGTCGTGGTAATTATTTTATAGAAGGACATTAGAGGCCATTGTGGATTAGCGACGTCAGAGACGTGGAGTTATGCATCCCATCATGCTGCTTTTAAAACATCTCTACTAATTCGATCGATAATTCTCGACACAACACATCAAAGGGTCGAGGTGATCAACTTATAAAAGCATTACTCAGGAACGCGAGCTCGCATGATGTTCAAAGTGCTAGCACTAGAAGCAAGAACGTCAAATCACTCGCGGGAGATCCCTCGTGCAATAATGTCTCAAGGTGAAGGTCGTGAGTTCGTAAACATGCGAATGATGTTTCCTTTGAGAAGGTAATTTGATAAGGCAGTACTGATATTGTTTCGGATTGATGTGATATAAATGAGTATCGTTGTACTCTCGTGTTGCAATTACAGCCGGGCGTTGGGGTAGCCTAGTGGTTACCGCGTTTGCTCGTTACGTCGAAGGCCCGGGTTCGATTCCCCATATGTGAAGCCCATTTCCGGTGTCCCCTGCCGTAATATTGATAGAATATTTCTAAAAGCAAAAAACACATACTCGATCACTCACTCACTGCAATTACGGCAAGAGCACTGTGGGCTTTACACAATGTACCCATGTGGGGAATCGAACCCAGGTCTTCAGCGTGACCAGTTAACGCTTCAAACACTAGGCTTGTGTTATAATTATGGCAGTGTTATTTATTGGTAAACAATGTCGTACGTGTAGTACATTGTTTCTTGTGAGATTCAGTAGAAGTATATAGGATTCTGTTTTGACAATGGTTAGTTGTGAAGAATGTAGTACTATATAATGTGAGCAGTGGTGTTGAAGTTACTATATTAAGATGCTTTTAGGAGTCAAGTATAATCTAGAATCCTCTGGAACAGCTAGACTAGTCCAGCACTGTGTGGAATTTTCTTCAAGGTATTTGACTATATAAGTGGGGCAATGCCTCTCCATCTCACATTACATCTCTCATTACATCAAGACCAGCGGTTGTGTGACCATCATTGTCTTCATCCTGGATATCCAGCCTAGGCCTTGTTTGGAGGCTTGACTACTGTTGCTGCTAGGTTGTTTGTTTGTTTGTAGTTTAACACCCCATTTAGCAATATTCCAGCTATATGACGGCGGTCTGTAAATAATCGAGTCTGGACCAGACAAATCAGTGAATTACATCATGAGCATCAGTCCGCGCAATTGGAATACGATGACATGCATCAACCAAGTCAGCGAGCCTGGCCACCCGATCCCGTTAGTCGTCTCTTACGAAAAGCATAGTCGCCTTTTATTGAATATTATTACCATTGCTAAGTGAATATTATTACCATTGCTAGGTGAACATTATTACCATTGCTAAGTAAATATTATTACCATTGCTAAGTGAATATAATTACCACTGCTACGTGAATATTATTACCACTGCTAAGTAAATATTATTACCATTGCTAAGTGAATATAATTACCACTGCTACGTGAATATTATTACCACTGCTACGTGAATATTATTACCACTGCTAAGTGAATATTATTACCATTGCTAAGTGAATATAATTACCACTGCTACGTGAATATTATTACCACTGCTACGTGAATAGTATTACCACTGCTAAGTGAATATTATTACCATTGCTAAGGGAATATTATCACCACTGCTAAGGGAATATTATCACCACTGCTAAGTGAATATTATCACCACTGCTAGGTGAATATTATCACCACTGCTACGTGAATATTATCACCACTGCTAAGTGAATATTATTACCACTGCAACGTGAATATTATCACCACTGCTAAGTGAATATTATTACCACTGCTAAGTGAATATTATCACCACTGCTATTATATATACTGAGTCAAATTAAAAACTTCACATTTTTAAAAGTAATCCCATATATGATATACAACGGACAAATGTATCAGAGAAGGTAATTTTTAATCATTAATGTCCAAAGAAGGATTTTAATTAACGGTGGTAACCATAATTTGTTCATAGCACCTACGGTATTCGGTAATAACATCAACAGTTTAAATCATAAGTCCAAAGCACGAGAATCTGATGGCATACAAATTCAGTAGCGTGTATGGCCACCATGTGCGTTGACAACTGCCACACAACGCCTCCGCATAGACCTTGTCATGCTTGTGAACTCTTGATTGGGAAGACGACGCCATTGTTGCTGCAAAATGGTGCCAAGATCTTGCAAATTCTGTGGTTTGTTCTGTATAGTGCGCAGACTTCTGCCAAGAGTGCGTGAGTGAGTGAGTGCGGTTTTACGCCGCTTTAAGCAATATTCCAGCAATATCACGGCGGGGGACACCAGAAATGGGCTTCACACATTGTACCCATTTCGGGAATCGAACCCGGGTCTTCGGCGTGACGAGCGAGCGCTTTAGCCACGAGGCTACCCGACCGCCCCCTTCTGCCAAGAGCATCCCAGTCGTGTTCGATGGGATTAAGGTCGGGAGACCTTGACGGCCAGTCCATGACGTTGACTCCCGCATTTTGAAGGAAATTCCTTGTCAAAATTGCTGTGTGGGGTCTGGCATTATCGGATTGGAAGATCAAACCGGGTCCATGTGCTGCCATAAAAGGCAGAAGTTCTGGTGCCAGTACCAGGTCGCGGTAAGCAGCAGCGTTGAGCTTGCCACGGATGACAAGAAGCCTAGAACGTGCATTGCCACAGAAAGCACCCCACACCATGACACTTCCGCCTCGAAATCTGTGAACTTCCTGTACACAACATCGGGCGTAACGTTCATGACGGCGCCTCCACACCCTCGCCCTACCATCAGCAAATCGAAGATTAAATCGGGATTTATCACTGAGTCCATCGTAAATGTCGTTGTGCCCACAATTGACGTTGACGTCTGTGTAATTGAGTCAGAATCGGCCCGCAGTATGGCCGTCGTGCTTGAAGGTGAACAGTTCTCAGACGGTTTCGAACAGTTTGCGCACTCAGTCTACCCCTAAACAGTTCATTTCTGGTTGATGTAGCCGTCAAAAATCGGTTACGGAGGTGACGTAAGACAATCTGACGATCCTCTGCATGTGACGTCACGCGTGGTCCACCTGGCCGAGGGCGATCAGCGGTGGTACCCGTTTGCTGTAGACGCGTCTGTAAATCATAAACAGTCCGTCGACTACAACCCATCGTCCTTGTGACTTCAGCTACGGACGTTCCCGTCTGCAACATGCCGATGGCACGTTGCACATTTGAAAGGCGTGGCATGACAAATGGCCGTAAAGACTTTTGTTTTCTTGTGTTTTTCTTTTTTTGTTAATGACTGCTAACAAGTATGGCTGAAAACACGTAGCGGTATTATGGCCACGTGACCAGTTGCACGTGAAAAACCACTTTTGCCACTATAGTGCTGTGCACATGATTTCGATCGATTCACCTGCACAAAAACGGGTGTTATCTGAAGACAATACGTGGGCATTACTGTTTAAATACACAATAAGGGCCCACAATGATAACTGGTCAAAATGTTAAAATTTTAGGATTGTGAAGTTTTTAATTTGGTTCAGGATATTATACTGTCATTATAATTGTACTGCCATTGCATTTTGTAATGTCACCCTATTGTGTACCGACATTGTAATTGTGTACAGTAAATTGTATATATTTGTAAACATAGTTCATTATATAGTACAATCGTTAATTTTATAACATTTCTTTGTTTTTTGTTGGGTTCACACCGAATTCTTTTACGTATATTTTAGATGTTTGGGTAAACTTATTGTTTCAATTTGAAAGTCGACACGTAACCCTACCCCAATGCTTTCAATATAGTTTTTTGTTTGTTGTTGAACGCTGCACTCGGCAATATTTCAGCACTATGATGGCGGCCTGTCAAGAATCGATTCTTGGATTGTCTGGTCCAGACTCGACTGTTTACAGGCCGCCGTCATGTAGCTGGAATATTACCGAGCGCGGCGTTAAACAAAAAACAAACAAACAAACAAACAGAAGCAAGTGCTGCTTAATATGTTTTCAGGCGTATTGTCTGAGAGTTTCATTGCACTTTATCGTCTGTGTTTTGGAGAATGCTGATTGTCGAGATCATCTGATGGTACTGGCTAAATTAAGAGCATTATCTTGGTATGCGACTACTACAAATGCGTTAGACGGAGAAAGTTAACGACAGGACGATGAATATTGAATGTTTAAGATGCCATAGGGGCATCTCGGTCAAGCCCACACTGACCCCAGATGACCAGGAAGGTCAGCGCGTGCTGCGGGTACAAAGACCCAATCAGGCATCGGGTTATGTTTTGTTGAAGGTCGTTCAAGTGTGAGAAAATGGGTTTTTTCATATTTCTTCTTTTTCTTGTGATCACGTGTCAAGTGGAGCTGACGGTGTTCCTGTTGCTAGGATCTGACAGGATAAAGAACGCCTGTTTGAGTTTTTACTATGCGTGTAATTCTTTGAGAACAGAAAATATAGTTAATCAGACGCGAATCTGTACGGTTCAATAAGAACATCATTCGAGAGGGGAATGCAATGAATTGGGCGGACACTCTTCAACCTGTTTGTTCATGGTCTTGACAGTGAACAAGTGAGAGATTATGATAGACACTTTACTGGGTTAATAATAATAATAATAATCATCATCATCATCATCACCACCATCATTATCATCATCATCATCACCACCATCATCATCAATCATCATCAATCATCATCATCATCATCATTTATATCATTGAATTTTCTGTCCCTTTTGACACTAATGTGATTGACAAGATTCAGGAAAAATATGGCAAATATGCAGACCTCGCTTTCGAAATGTCACGCTTGCATCCCAAGTACCAAGTTGTCCGACTCCCCATTGTTCTCGGTGGCTTAGGTTTGGTACCTCCCAATCTGTTGACTGACATTGGGAGAGTACCCGGGTGTGCTACCAGGAATACAGCCCTTCTGACAATCTGGGTAATGCAGAAGGCTGCAGTGTTGGGGAGTCTTCACATTCTCCGAAAAGTTTTGGGTAGGTTTGACCAGGCAGCGCTTCCTGGGAGAAGTCCCATTCTTACTGTCTTACAGACCCTGATACAAAATTCATATATATATCAAATACAGCCCATGCAAGTCTATAATGTTTGGCAAGTCTAGATTACTGCAGTATCAGGAAATGAAGAGAGTCTCTGGGCTCTACTTTATTATATTTTAATCAAGATAAATTGAACAACTTTTTTTTTCAGTATGACATGTTCATTTCAGAGACTAGATGTTAGTCTCCTGTCTGGGCTGCGTGTTGAGGGGGCAAGGGCCCTGGGCTGATGATGAGCCTAACCAGCCAGGATCATCCAAACCCTCTTTGCTGCATTTTTTTTATTTAAATCTTATGTATTTAAATTTTTGTATTTACATAATAATGTACTGAGGGCCAAAAGAAAGCACACCGAGTTTTTTTTTAATGTAATTTAAGATTACAAGAACTGTTAATAAATTTGATTATGTCTATTTAACCATCACTCATTCCTGCCACAGTTTGTAAAAAGTAATCTGTGGCTCGGAGATTTTGTTTAAAAATAAATTGGAGCCTGGATTAAGAAATAAATTTGCAACAACATGACCCCAAGTATATTTGTAAATATGTGTAAATTTGTGCCGAATAAATAAATCTTTCTTCAAAGATAAAATTTAGGGATTACCGTCAGCAGTTGTATAATTTGCGGAAAAAAATCATTTTTGATTTTTTTTAAATTAGACTATATTTTAAAAAAATAAAACCATGTAATAGTATTCTGACTAAGCGCCCGTATAGTTCATTTATTTATATAATATCGCTAACTTAAGATGTTTTTAATTAAAAATCAAACATATGATAAAATCAACTGAAGTATAGTTTTTTTGCTCCTCAGTTTATATTCGTTTCCGCGTCATTGGACAAACAATTATACACGGTTAAAGGGAGACAACCACGACGTCCCTCGGCGTGGTAATCTTGTTACAAATTGGTATGGTGGTAAAGCGCCTAACCTATTTAATCGCGTACACGCACCCACCGCTCACTAATCTTCACAGTTACTTTTAAATAAAAGCTTCACACGACCTCAACACAATTTCAACCAACGTTTTGTTCAAATATAGAGCCTTTTCTTTTAAATAAAGACAGTTGGAGAATCCCCAGACTTGATGTGGTAATGTTCTGGGGTCACACACCATCTCCATGTGGTTCACTAAGTAAAACTAACTGCCAAATATGGGCGTCTTTCGAAGGTGCTGTGGCGGTGTCGAGAGGTGCTTGTTCTCACTAAATCCTGCCATCGCGTCTGTGACGATTCTCTCACTTCACACCCGGGTTCTCTGGAAGACTTGACACCATCATCAATATTTCATCTTCTTTCAGAACATCCACGCGAATGTGTGACCCGCGCACTAAGAGAGACCGTTAGGAGTCTGCGAATCCTGGGACAGGCTTTGTGGGGTGTGGAGAGGGGAGGGTTAGTCATTGGACAGCGCCAGGAGACGGACATGGGCGGGGGAGGGTGGGGGCGGGGGTGGGGGGTTGTAAAAGCTTCAGGTGTCACATTATGGACACGCAAAGAACTTATTTCAGTAACAAACGCTTCTAATGTGAGACAATTTTGTCTGATGTCATGCCACGTGTTTGTGGGAGTCGCGAGGCGCGAGGTACACGCCTGTCGGTGTTCGGGGGGAAAGACACTCGAGGCTTCAAGAAGGAGTGAGTGAGTGAGGTTTTACGCCGCTTGGATAATATTCCCGCAATATCACGGCGGGGGACACCAGAAATGGGCTTCACACATTGTACCCATGTCGGGAATCGAACCCGGGTCTTCGGCGTGACGAGAGAACACTTTAACCACTAGGCTACCCGACCGCCCCTCTCCAAGAAGGACAATGGTCAGGACGTTCACTTTAAACGAAGGGCTTTGTTTATTTTGACTATAACACCATCTTGACTTTAACGCCACTTCGGCTAAAACAATACCTCGACTATAACTTTAACTCGACAATAACACCATTCGACTGTAACATTACATCGACTTGTACTGTATTTCGACTATAACACCAACTCGACTGTACAGTAAACTACGGTTATAACGAACAATCTTATAAAGAACTGACGGATATAACGAACTTACTCTTTTGGTCCCGACGACTTGCTGTAGTTATGCTATATATGCGCTTATAACGAACTACGGTTATAACGAACTAAAATTAGTAGTCCCTTTCAGTTCGTCATAACCGTAGTTTACTGTAACTCTATATCGACTATAATTCTCTCGATTACAACAACACTATGTCCGGTAACACTCTCTCGGCTATGTTGACAGCAACACTATCGTCGGTGATACTACCTCGGGGCAGTCGGGTAGCCTAGTGGTTAAAGCGTTCGCTCGTCACGCCGAAGACCCGGGTTCGATTCCCGACGTGGGTACAATGTGTGAAGCCCATTTCTGGAGTCCCCCGCCGTGATACTCCTGGAATATTGCTAAAAGCGGCGTAAAACCATACTCACGCACTGATACTATCTCGACTAACATTAATCTCAAATGTAAAAAATATTGTTTCCCAGTACCGAAAAGCCATCAGAGTGAACCTGTTTCAACAAACTCACGTGTTCGGCCACGTTGGTATGGAACAGACTTTCATCATTTGAGGTTAACTCTGCTCCGCCAAATTTCATACGTGGTTAGAGGTTTTCTTCACGCGGAGGCACTCGAGCGTCCAAACAGAGGCCAAATATGTACAGTATCAAAGCCACTGCCGCATCGCATTAAGATCACAAAACCACGGCGTGAGGAACGACCTCGGCCGAGTGCATACAGGAGACGTCACAAAACTACCGTTATACAACAAAATGACCCTTATGTCTGTCTGTCTGTTGTTTAACGCCACACACAGCAATATAACAGCTATATGAAGGCGGTCTGTAAATATTCGAGTCTGGGCGAGACAATCCAGTGATTGACATCATGAGCATGAATCAACGCAACTGGGATCGATGATATGCATCAACCAAGTCGGCCAGCTTGACCACCCGATCCCGTTAGTCGCCTCTTACGACAAGCAAAGTCGCCTTTTACGGTAAGCATGGGTTGCTGAAGACCTGTTCTAATACGTTTCTATTGAAAGGGCAGGGGTGTAGTTGCGTAAGTGAGTGTATTTTAACTATATCACTGATATATCATAGGAAAGTCTAAAGTGATGAAGGTCGTAGACTGTAACTGAAAGTTCAAGGATCAAATCCTGGTACCGCCAAGGGAGGTAACTCCTCAACGACAGTTAAACTTTTACTGTTGTATTGGAAATTCTTATCTTTATTCTACGAATAACCTATTGAGGTTGGAGTGAGCGGATGAGTGAATGCTATGTTTCGCCGCATGTAGCAACAAATCCAACTAGCATGAGGTTTGATAGTAAGAGCAACTAGCCACAACTAGTGTTTCCGCTTAGAAAACGCGTCATACATTGCAACACTCTTACGGGTGTGTTGAAGTATTGGCGTATTGACGCATTGACGTATGGACGTATTGGCGGATTGGCGTATTGACGTATTGAAGTATTGACGTATTGAGGTATTGACGTATTGATGTATTGGTGTTTTGACGTATTGGCATTTGGACGTATTGAAGAAGAGTTTCCTCATTATTACAAGTGTATTCTCATTGAGATGACAGGGCAGAAAAGGTCCCCAGTACCCCCCGCTTGTCTGTCTCCCAGTGGGGATTTCAGGGCAGAATAGGTCCCCAGTACCCCATGCTTGTCTCCCAGTGGGGATTTCAGGGCAGAATAGGTCCCCAGTACCCCATGCTTGTCTCCCAGTGGAAATTTCAGGGCAGAATAGGTCCCCAGTACCCCATGCTTGTCTCCTAGTGGGGATTTCAGGGCAGAATAGATCCCCAGTACCCGATGCTTGTCTCCCAGTGGGGATTTCAGGGCAGAATAGATCCCCAGTAACCCATGCTTGTCTGTTTACCAGTGGGGATTTCAGGGCAGAATAGGACCCCAGTACCCCATGCTTGTCTGTTTCCCAGTGGGGATTTCAGGGCAGAATAGGACCCCAGTACCCCATGCTTGTCTGTTTCCCAGTGGGGATTTCAGGGCAGAATAGATCCCCAGTACCCCATGCTTGTCTGTTTCCCAGTGGGGATTTCAGGGCAGAATAGGACCCCAGTACCCCATGCTTGTCTGTCTCCCAGTGGGGATTTCAGGGCAGAATAGGACCCAAGTACCCCATGCTTGTCTGTTTCCCAGTGGGGATTTCAGGGCAGAATAGGACCCCAGTACCCCATGCTTGTCTGTTTCCCAGTGGGGATTTCAGGGCAGAATAGGACCCCAGTACCCCATGCTTGTCTGTTTCCCAGTGGGGATTTCAGGGCAGAATAGGTCCCCAGTACCCCATGCTTGTCTGTTTCCCAGTTGGGATTTCAGGGCAGAATAGATCCCCAGTACCCCATGCTTGTCTCCCAGTGGGGATTTCAGGGCAGAATAGGTCCCCAGTACCCCATGCTTGTCTCCCAGTGGGAATTTCAGGGCAGAATAGGTCCCCAGTACCCCATGCTTGTCTCCTAGTGGGGATTTCAGGGCAGAATAGATCCCCAGTACCCCATGCTTGTCTCCTAGTGGGGATTTCAGGGCAGAATAGATCCCCAGTACCCCATGCTTGTCTCCCAGTGGGGATTTCAGAGCAGAATAGGTCCCCAGTACCCCATGCTTGTCTCCTAGTGGGGATTTCAGGGCAGAATAGATCCCCAGTACCCCATGCTTGTCTCCCAGTGGGGATTTCAGGGCAGAATAGATCCCCAGTACCCCATGCTTGTCTGTTTACCAGTGGGGATTTCAGGGCAGAATAGGACCCCAGTACCCCATGCTTGTCTGTCTCCCAGTGGGGATTTCAGGGCAGAATAGGACCCCAGTACCCCATGCTTGTCTGTTTCCCAGTGGGGATTTCAGGGCAGAATAGGACCCCAGTACCCCATGCTTGTCTGTTTCCCAGTGGGGATTTCAGGGCAGAATAGGACCCCAGTACCCCACGCTTGTCTGTTTCCCAGTGGGGATTTCAGGGCAGAATAGATCCCCAGTACCCCATGCTTGTCTGTTTCCCAGTGGGGATTTCAGGGCAGAATAGGACCCCAGTACCCCATGCTTGTCTGTCTCCCAGTGGGGATTTCAGGGCAGAATAGGACCCCAGTACCCCTTGCTTGTCTGTTTCCCAGTGGGGATTTCAGGGCAGAATAGGACCCCAGTACCCCATGCTTGTCTGTTTCCCAGTGGGGATTTCAGGGCAGAATAGGACCCCAGTACCCCATGCTTGTCTGTTTCCCAGTGGGGATTTCAGGGCAGAATAGGTCCCCAGTACCCCATGCTTGTCTGTTTCCCAGTGGGGATTTCAGGGCAGAATAGATCCCCAGTAACCCATGCTTGTCTCCCAGTGGGGATTTCAGGGCAGAATAGATCCCCAGTACCCCATGCTTGTCTCCCAGTGGGGATTTCAGGGCAGAATAGGTCCCCAGTACCCCATGCTTGTCTCCCAGTGGGGATTTCAGGGCAGAATAGGTCCCCAGTACCCCATGCTTGTCTCCCAGTGGGAATTTCAGGGCAGAATAGATCCCCAGTACCCCACGCTTGTCTGTCTCCCAGTGGGTTCAGGGCAGAATAGGTCCCCAGTACCCCATGCTTGTCTCCCAGTGGGAATTTCAGGGCAGAATATATTCCCAGTACCCCACGCTTGTCTGTCTCCCAGTGGGGATTTCAGGGCAGAATAGGTCCCCAGTACCCCATGCTTGTCTCCCAGTGGGGATATCAGGGCAGAATATATTCCCAGTACCCCACGCTTGTCTCCCTGTGGGGATTTCAGGACAGAATAGGTCCCTAGTACCCCATGCTTGTCTCCCTGTGGGGATTTCAGGACAGAATAGGTCCCCAGTACCCCATGCTTGTCTCCCTGTGGGGATTTGAGGTAGGGGTGGTATGGGGTAGGGTGGGGTGGTGTTTTGGGGGTTGGCGGGTGTTCCGAGGCAGAGCAGAACTAAAGTAGAACTGAAGTCAATGTGACCAAACATAAAGTCCGGCTTCATTTACATCTTCCACATCTTCATCTCTGGTGACACTCCTGCTCATCAAATACAATTATGACTGTTTGATAAATTATCATAAAATATTGACAAATCGCACTCACCTATCTCGTCAGCGCACAAAACCTAGCTGTATAGATAAAACACATCCAAAAGCGACTCTCTTCTAAACATTCACCAAAACGTCTCAAAGCAGAAGTCAACACAACACGCGGCGCCAAATGACAACATGGCCGCCATTTTCCAAGATGGCACCTAATGCAGACGACACCTTTGCCTCCGGCGACGTTTTCCTATTAGTCCAAGAGAACAGAAGACAGACAAAATTTAGGGTCGTATTTCACGAGTGGTTAATTCGGCGGGTCCGAAGAAACAATAATTATATTCTACGGTTGTACATTGTTGAAATCAATATAATTGCCACCACGTGTTTGGTTTTGCTCTCGTGGTGCATTATCGGGAGTTTCTGGGACTATTTACAGAACATAATGGCATTAAAGTGTCCCCGTACCCTGCAGATGGCCAGGGCACTCGTACCAAGGTGCCACACGCCTTATACAGGAGTTGTCAGCCTTCATTAAAGCACCAAGCGTGCCCTTTGATGTTTGATGAGTAATCTTGTTTGAACTGCATTCGAGGTCAGCTGATATGTCTCAGAAACTAATCCACGCAAGTTTCTTCGTTTTATCTATCATGATTTGACTCGGAAAAAGTCAAGACTGTCATTTTTTTTTCGCAACAATCAACGTGAATTTTGTACGCTTCGAACAGTCTCTTGACGTCATAATTGCAACAAGAAAATACCTTCTTCCCCGAGTAGAATATGCGGAGATGATTGATTGATGATTGATTCGCTGTTTTCAATCATGGTCTTCAGACACTGAGATAATTACATACGGGATGTTACGCAGTGGGGTCGAAAATTATGCCTCTATCTGGATGGCGAAGACATGGCGGGACATGATTAAGATGTGTTGTTGACACGATGGTTGCTACAACTTGAGCGGAGGAAGAGTTCAACCTTATTAATTGTGAGTGAGTGAGTTGAGACTTAGAGTCACATCGGCAGTATTTTAGCCATATCGTCACGACAACAATTTATCACTCATACGAAATATGTGTAGACCTTCTAAAATACCTGTCAGCAAAAGACAGCAAAATAACTAGAGTATCACAGGCATATTTAAATCTAGTTTGGAACGTTAAAACGATATTATGTAACAAAACATGATAAAACGTGCTAGAGGTCGCCGGCAACTGAAGTTAGTCCATCTTACTGGGGACCGTGGGGACTTACGATACTTCTGCTACCTGCATGGTTCCCCAGCAGGATTTACACTATGCCTTCATCCGCCGGTGATTATTGTCAATTGCAGCTATCAATTAAAACTAACAAATATACTACAATTAAAAATGGGGTAGACCCAAATGTACTTTGAATTATGTGGAACTTACGTACTCTTTCAGGGGGACAATAATTGTACAGTACTTTAACCCCCTTCAAAAATACAGCCACTAACAATATTCTTTGTGAAAGTTGCCCGACCGTGTTTCGTTCGTTGAGATCGTAACAAGATCTGGTGCAGACGTTTTGTTGAACATGCGTTACATGTATTTGGCGGGGGATTTGATGAGATCGGCCAACCCATCCCTATAATAAATCAGTACTCTCAGTATGTTAATTAGGGTAGGGTGGGGTTCGGGGTGGGGGTGTTGGCCTTTCATGCTAAAACATAGCTTGAGAGGCAATAGAAACGTTATGTTTCTTTGTTTGTTGTTTGACGCAACACTCAGCAATATTCCAGCTATGTGAAGGCGGTCTGTAAATAATCGAGTCTGGACCAGACGATCCAGTGATTGACATCATGAGCATCGATCCACGCAATTGGAATACGATGACATGTATCAACCAAGTCAGCGGGCCTGACCACCCGATCCTGTTAGTCGCCGCTTACGACAAGCGTAGTCGCTTTTACGGCATGGGTTGCTGAAGACCTATTCTACCCCGGATCTTCACGGGTCAGAAATGTCATGGTTCACCTTGGTAGGGGGGTTGAACCTCCTCCTACACATGTACTTCTTGATGTTCCAAGTGATGGAAGTGAAACAAAGTCAAGTTATCATCTACACGATACCATTATATATACAGATCGGAGTGGGTGAGTGAGTGAGTTGGGTTTAACGCAACTTTTAACAGTATTCCAGTTATATCACGGCGTGTCAGCTTAATGTGGGAGGAAAGCCCGAAGTGATGCAGGTCTCAGACGTTTACCACTTCGGTGAAACCCACGAGCACGGGTATGGTGCTGACACACCTAGAAACATAGTCGGGGCGAACCGGGATTCGAACCCACAATCATAGGCTTCTGGCGTGCCCAAGGGACGCAACTCTGCAGAGCGAATCGCGGCGCCTTAGACGACTGGGCCACCCGTGCCCCCTATATACAGATCGGAGAATTCAGAGATTTGAAAGTAATTGCGTAGGGGTTTTGTACTGTAATTCAGTGACATCCCGGTGAGTCAGCTTAATGCGAGAGAAAAGCCAATAGAGACCCAGTTTGGTTTAAGGTGAGGTGAAATGGGGTTTAAGGTCGCGTCCAAGATTATTGCACTTATATAGCGACGTGCATGCACGTGTGTGTGTGTGGCTGCTTGTTCTAGTACTTGTACTGATGCCGATGTATAGTGCTAGCCCACTGAGATACCATGCCGCATTTTAACATGAATACCCCACTAAGACACAGTATACTGAATCCGAGCCGACCAGTCCTTGTTTTAGCCCCTTAATGCCTAACGTCAGACAGAGTAACAACAAGTACCATCTTTTAGTGTGACGCGGCCGGGGATCGAACCCCGGACCTTCCGCTCTCCGGGCGGACGCTCTACCACTGGACCACAGAGGCGGACCAGATTGGTTAAAAACCCGAGGAACAGTTATTCCCTTATGCACATACCAAGGATCATGGTAAGGTTGAAACTAGCAGTCAAAGAGATCCTGAGCTGCTACAACGGGTCATGGGATGCTACAGTGGATACTGAGTTGTTACAACGGATACTGAGTTGCTGAGTTGCCTTAGGAGTGAGTGAGTATTGTTTTACGCCGCCTTTAGCAATATTCCAGCAATATCACGGAGGGGGACACCACAAATGGTCTTCTCACATTGTACCCATGTCGGGAATCGAACCCGGGTCTTAGGCGTGACGAGCGAACATTCTAACCACCAGGCTACCCGATATGACACGGTCGTTATATACCTATCTGTATCTAGTCACGTACCGGGGGGCACGTGTGGCCCAGTCGTCTAAGGCGCGGTTGTTCGCTGTGCAGAGTTGCGTCCCTTCGGCACGCCAGAAACCTATGATTGTGGGTTCGAATCCCGGTTCGGCCCGATTATGTTTCTAAGTTTGTCAGCACCATACCCGTCATCATCACCGAAGTGGTAAACGTCTGAGACCTGCATCACTTCGGGCTTTCCTCCCACATTAAGCTGACAGGCCGCGATATAACTGGAATACTGTTAAAGGCGGCGTTAAACCGAACTCACTCACTCACTCTTTTACACGGACACTTTCAGTTTGCGTTTGGATTAACGAGGTCCATCTGTTCATCCATGCATCAGCTCGTCCCTCACATGTGGGTATTTCAACATCAATACAGTGCGGGTTTAGAATGCGTGTGTGGCAATTCCAGACAAAGGTCATTTTCTAAAGATGTCGCCGCACTCCCTTCCAGAAACAGCTTTCTTTATCTTTCAAAAATTTATCACCATGACGTGTCTTTTAACGAAGCCATAAACCAAACACCACAATGTTCCCAACCCACGACAGAAAAACGCAAGCTTCATAACAAAGCACAAGAAAGAATATTAATTTTCATAATTGCTTTCTGGATCGTCAGTTTGGCATGACATTTGTAACGGCAAGGGAGAACCCCTAATTTGGGACTGACATTAAACGTGATATCGGGTTCCGAACAATCAACTCGGTTTTAATAACAACCGTTATTGTGTAATTCCAGAAGTTGCTGGACACGGAACAAAGCATTGGAGTTGCATGCCATCACATGCCGACGTCCTCCACGGGCGTGCTGTGCGTGGAGGTGTGCTCGGTGCAGGGGGGATATCAGATGGGAGGGGGGGGGGGGGGGGGGGGGGGGTGAACATTGGTTGCATTTTTTTTTTCAAAAACGAAATGAATTGTGGGAAGGGGATGATGATGATGATGATGATGATGATGATGATGATGATGATGATGCATGGAGTTGAACACATGCATTGGAGGGGTATGTGAAAGAGGTAGGGGGTTTCTAGAATTCCTTTGTTACATTGTCTTTTAATATTAAAAAAACTTGTAACCTCAGCTGACAAACTTAGAAAAACAATCAGGGGAATCGGGGATTCGAACCCACGATCATAGGTTTCTGGCGTGTCCAAGGGACGCAACTCTGCACAGTGAATTGTTGCGCCTTAGACGAGTGGGTCACCCGCGACTGGGCAACTAAGCGAATAGTGGCCCCTTAGCCACCGATGTCATCTTGCTATCCAAAGACGGACCCATGAAGATCCGACTTAGAATAGGTCTTCAGCAACCCATGCTTGTCGTAAGAGGCGACTAACGGGATCGAGTTAACAGGCTCGCTGTCTTGGTTGATGCATGTCATCATATCCCAAGTGCGTGGATCGATGCTCATGATGTCAGTTATTGGATTGTCTTGTCCAGACACGATTATTTACAGACCGTCGTCATATACCTGGAATATTGCTGAATGCGGCGTTAAACAACAAAACAAGCAAAACAAATCAAAAGACGGTTGAGAAAGGTCTATGAACTGCAATACTTTAAATCAATATACGACACCATTTTGTCTAAGCATTACCCGATCCTTGTCTACCCAAGCCGGATATAGGTTCAAGGTCATTTCAAGGTTATGGTAAGATGCGAGCGTGCTACTTTTTTCTATAATAAACTACCAATACTCTGCACAACTTTCCCACTCAACCCATCGAGGTATGTGAATTGTTGAAGATTTAAAGCAAATTGATCCTAATAACGTGACGTCTGAGCGGAGAAAGTCCATAATAGCATTACTGGGATGGACGGTTATAAAACACATTTGGCATTTAACCGGAAATTGATATAGTCAAGAAGACAGGAGTCCTCCCTATACAGCATCCTTGTGTGAGAATGTCCGGCTATTCTGAAGCTGCAGATCAAACACAGACATAATCTTCTATTTCTTTCCATCTCCTCAATCAATTCATATTCCGATCTTAGCATGGCACGTGCGACCTTCCACAACCTCTGTCGGATTTAAAAAGCGAGACAATTTTGAAGTTTTCAAAACACTACGCATGTTCGAGGCAGTGACTCACGGCCGCTTCAAATAATGTCCCGTCGTGCCGTCAAATTTGCCAAAGGCCATTTTGAAATCTTTTGAACCGTTTCAAATTTGAGAGCTGCCTATTAAACGTCATCTTTATCACCCTAGATGACACAGAGTTGTCATATTTCAGAGACTGGGAGGATTGGGGGGTGACGCGAGGTGGTCCCTGGCTAAAGGAGCTTGTCTTGTCAAGAGTACGGCGTGAAGTACGGCGTCTGACGCGCGGGATCCGGGCTGCGCGTGCATATCATTCAACACATGCTACACGTTTGTTGAAGCGGTGACCTTGATGACGATAATTTCATGGCCGAGATGCAAAATATACGGGACTTCTTTTTCTAATACGCACTTGTGCAGATTTAACAATGTCGTGTTCCTGAGATTTGCGAATATTTCCACGGATTTCCGTATTTCATGAGTGAGTGAGGGAGGGAGGGAGGGAGGGAGTGTGTGAGTTAGTGGGCGAGTGAGTGGTTGGGTTGGTGAGTGATTGATTGGATGAGTGAGTGGTTAATGAGTGAGTGAGTGAGGGGTGGTTGAGTGAGTGAGTGAGCGAGTTAGTGTTCTCTTAATCACGACAGTCTTCAGGGTTAGTGAGAGAGTTCTATAAGGTTCATATATAATTTTCTAGACTAACATTTAGTCTCTGAAATGAACATATCGTACATAAAAAAACAGTTGTTCAGTTATCTTAATAAAAATATAATAAAAAGGAGCCCAGTGACTCTCTTCATTTTCAGATACTGCAGTAATCTAGACTTGCCAAACATTATAGACTTGCATGGGCTTGTTTGATATATATTTGTATCAGGGTCTGTAAGACAGACTAATAATTTTCAAGCCCTACATCAAACCGCGCCAAATAAGGACAGACAAAATTCAAGCGCGTATAGTTCAGAAAGCTCTTGTAATGAAATACGACTACCATAAGAAACCAACAATCGGATTTGTCCGCAAGCGATATCGAAACTCCATCAGACCATTTTTTAGGCGATCGTCACTCAAAAGAAACCCTTGTTCGGAAGCACTGTTTTTTCGCTCCATCCGGGAAGCTCAAATACAGATACGACATGAAATCTGCGATCGAACCTCTGCCTCAAAAACACGGTACGTCTATATCTGAATTAGACTGATATTTGAGCCAAGGACATTGTAATATCCTAGTGACATATAGGTGAGGTGAGGTGAGGTGAAATGGGGTTTAACGTCGCGTCCAAGATTATTGCACCGTGTGTGTGGCTGCTTGTACTAGTCCGGACTGATGCTGATTTATAGTGCTAACTCACTGAGATACCATGCCGCAGTTTAACATGAATACCCCACTCAGACACAGTATACTGACTCCGAGCCGACCAGTCCTTGTTTTAGCCCCTTAATGCCGAGCGCCAGACAGGGTAACAACAAGTACCATCGCTTAGTGTAGCGCGACCGGGGATCGAAACCAGGACCATCCGCTCTCCGGGCGGACGCTCTACCACTAGACCACGGAGGCGGTCAGTGACATATAGAAACAACAACTTTATATGTGTGTTTCGTGTAGCTTGAGATCGATAGCTTGAGTATTCAATCGGTGCCAGATTGCCTCATTCAAAGTTTATATGGATTGTTCAAACTCTGTGGGATAGTCCAATGGTTAAGGCGTTTGATTCCCACGGCGAAGACCAAAGGTTCGATTCCGAACATGGTAAAATTTGTGAAACACGTTCACTGTGTTGCCCTGTCTTGGTATTGTTGGAATTACGCTAAAACGGCTAAAGGAAACTCTGGCATAACGCTTTAGAATTCTGCGTTCTGACTGGGATTGCCGCGGTATCGGATCTACGATAGACCATGTCCGACCGCATCACCCGTTAGAAAATATTTCTATTGAAGCACTTCTTTCATAACTCCGCACGGTAGATAATTTAATAATAATACAATTCACTATCTACTTTAAAACAGGATATCTTTATTCGATACTATGTCGTGTCTTTTTGAAGTGGAGCATGAGTTATGGTAAACGAAAACAAATATGCGGATTAAAATCAATCGTCATTGATTCCTTGAGTGGTCCATTCAGTCATCTGAACTCAACTGATGCCGCATCACTCATTACATCCGCTATGACAAAGAGTTGTTGTTGTTTGTTGTTTGTTGTTTGTTGTTTGTTGTTTAACGCCCCACTCAGCAATATTCCAGCTGTATGATGGCGGTCTGTAAATAATCGAGTCCGGACCAGACAGTCCAGTGATTGACATCATGAGCATCGATCCACGCAATTGGGACCGATGAGATGCATCAACCAAGTCAGCGAGCCGGATCACTCGATCCCGTTAGTCGCCTCTGACGACAAGTATAGTCGCCTTTTACGGCAAGCATGGGTTGCTGAAGACCTATTCTACCCTTGATCTTGACGGGTCCTATGACAAAGAGTCCCCTATTAGTTTATCACGTTGTCATGGTAGAATGGAAATAAATTATTTTAAGTGTATTTCCAATATGGACACTATAGCGTTCGGTTTCGAATGAAAATACCAGGTATCAAATCTTTTAAATAAAAAAACCAGTATGTTATCTCCTAATTAAATCACTCCAAAAATTGCATGTATTTCTAGAATTAGGAATGTGAAATCTTACGTGTTCATTATTCATAAGGCTTGTGACCATGCACAAGTAGGAGTGAGTGAGTGAGTATGGTTTTACGCCGTTTTTAGCAAAATTCAAGCAATATCACGGCGGGGGGACACCAGAAATGGGCTTCACACATTGTACCCATGTCGGGAATCGAACCCGGCTCTTCAGCGTGACGAGCGAACGCTTTAACCACTAGGCTACCCGACCGCCCCGCACCAGTAGGATTCACCATAGATGGCAAATATTCTTCAAATATGTGAGGGGGTGGGGTGTGTGTGTGTGTGTGTGTGTGTGTGTGTGTGTGTGTGTGTGTGTGTGTGTGTGTGTGTGTGTGTGTGTTAAGATAAGTTAATTTGTATGCACGCGCGCGTGTGTGTCTGTTTCTCTGTATGTCTATCTGCGTGTGTGTGTGTGTGTATGTGTGTCTGTATGCATCTGTGTCTGTGTGTGAGTGCGTGTACGTGTGTGTGCTGTTTATACTGAGGCGGACTAATGCTGGTTTTTAAGTGCTACCCCACTGAGATACAATGCCGCTGTTTAACATGAATACCCACTCATTCCGAGCCAAACCAGCCCTTGTCCTATCCCCTTAGTGCCAAGTGCCATGCAAGGTAACAGTGTCATCTTTTGACGTATATTGGTATGAAGCGACCGGGGATGGAACATCGACCTTTTGCTCTCTGGACAGACGCTCTATCCACTCCACCAAGGACGCATCTGATCACAACCAGAACCTGTGACAGACTATCGCATAGCCGACATATTTACATATGGACTATCAACTATTGATGGGTATATGTACATCGCTTAAAAGCGTTTAATCCTTCGTCTTAAGACGTTACAATATATTGTAGGGGGCGGGCGGGTAGCCTAGTGGTTAAAGCGTTCGCTCGTCACGCCGAAGATCCGGGTTCGATTCCCGACATAGGTACAATGTGTGAAGCCCATTTCTGGTGCCCCCTGCCGTGATATTGCTGGAATATTGCTAAAAGCGGCGTAAAACCATACTCACTCACTCACTCAATATATTGTAGTGTTAAGACATTCTCTCACCACCGCGACGCAAACATCTGGAGACCGCCACACAGCCGCCCGCTCATCACCAAGCCTATCAATTACGTTTTCTCAAGGCCACTGAACCTCACACCGTCGTGACGTCGTAATATACGCCGTCGTCACCGTTGCCATACCGCAGGACACTACAAATAGCCACTCGCAAATACGGTCCATCCACGCGCTGACCTCCGTTCCCCAGACTGTCCGTATGTCAGTTCAATCCAGTCTTATGTCATTATTTGCGATCAAAAACATCTGCTGTAGAGACTAAAGGTGGCCGGGGATCGATAGCCGGGACACTTTTTAGGGCCTCATCGTCTGGGAATAAATGAGATGGTTTAGAATTAGCGGAATCGCCCTGGGGTTTGAAATAATTACGTCCGTTCACTTACAAGAACTGGGAGGCGAGGGGAGAATTATCTGTTTCCGTGGTTACTTGTCTAAGTTGTGTAATACATCTGCCGTGTTGGTCGTGGTTGGAGTTTTTGCTGCTGCACTGCCAAAGTTTATTGTGTAAATAAAACTATGCGCCATTCTTAGACGATATGTCTTAAAAAGGTATTTAAAACATATTTAAAATATTTATATATTTCAAAAAGGAAAATCAGATGATGTGGAATAATATTAAATCCATTGTTGTAGATCTCTTTTATGCTGCCTTCAGCAACATATTCCAGCAAAATATTACAGCAATATATTCCAGCAAAAAAAATACCAACAATATATTCCAGCTAAATATTTCAGCAACATATTCCAGCAATATATTCCAACAATATATTCCAGCTAAATATTTTAGCAACATATTCCAGCAACATATTCCAGCAATATATTCTACCAACATATTCTAGCAACATATTCCAGCAATATGTTCCAGTAAAATATTCTTGCGACATATTCTAGCAACATATTCCAGCAAGATATTCCAGTAAATATTCCAACAATATATTTCAAAAAGATATCTCAGCAACATATTCCTGCATAATATTTGAACCACATATTTCAGCAATATGTTCCAACAGCTCATTCCAGCAACATATTCCAGCAATATATTCCAACAACAACTTCCAATAACATATTCCAGCAAATATTCTAGTAACATATTCCAACAACATATTTCAACAACATATTCCGCCAGGGTCTTCAAGCATTTTGCCCAAGTGTTTGGGGGTGTTTCGGTTTGTTTTTTGTTGTTGTTGATTTTTACTCTTATATTCTGAACCACAAGAGAAACGTCACTTCAAGAAAATAATTTATGAAAGTTTTCGATTGAAATATCAAGAATGCATTTTTTGGAGGTATCTCGGTGATTTTGTCTTTAGTCTGTATCCAAATTAATGTTTAAGGCCAAGAAATGACACGATTTATGGATATATTGCGTCGTCAAAACGCAACTTAGCAACGACCATCGTACAAATATAAAAAATTAAAATTCACTTGCGTTTCCTTGTGCCATTTCTGATAAGCGGCAACCCAATACATGGGTTCAACTTTCTTGTATCGGTACTACCGCCATGCCAAGACTTACGAAGAATCAAAGAAACCAGACTTTTGGACGAGTGCATGTTGGCCAGACTGCAGGAATGGTTGCCAATGCTTTAAATGTCCACGCGAGAACCATCTACAGATTACAGTAACGATACCATGTTACCAACTGTGCTTGTCGAAAGAGGCGACTAACGGGATCGGGTGGTCAGGCTCGCTGACTTGGTTGATGCATGTCATCGTATCCCAATTGCGTGGATCGATGCTCACGATGTCAATCACTGGATAGTCTGGTCCAGACTCGATTATTTACAGACCGCCGTTATAAAGTTGGAATATTGCTGCGTGCGGCGTTAAACAACAAACAAACAAATCTTGCACCTTGTAAAAATGACGCAAATAGGGGATATTATTCAATCGTGTCACTGTGTCCAAACGGCACCTTGTCGAAAGCGCACTAAACTACACGAGCACTTTCATTAAAATGAAATTACGTAATGACATTATTTATTATTCAATATTTCCAGACCAAGGCCTAACTCGGAAATGAATTAATTAATACAGAACAAATAACGACATGCCATCATATTGAGTGTCTGGTCTTTGAACTCACCATTTAACGTCCTCGACAGACCTCGATGTGGGTCACCGCCCCACAGAAATTAGAAAACTAAAATTAGCAAACGGAATGGGACAAATTAAAACCTGGACGGGAAGAAGAGGATACGGACGGGGAACCTGATTAACGGTCGCCTGGCAGAGAAAGGGGAGAGCACTGCTGTAGCAAATGAGGCAAACCGTTGACTGGAATCTTCCTGATTAATATGTCAAATTGTATTACATGCCTACTGGTTCAACGGCCTTACAAATGGTTGTGTTAATTGGCGGTATTACTCATCGAAGCTTCTTGCTCGACGCCATTTTGGATGTTTTGACATGCGCACCTAATTGCTTTATTCGCCGTGCTGGAGTTTAATTATTTGCACTTGTTAAATATTTAAAGGCACTATTTAGACTTACATCTTGTCTCTGAAATGAACATATTTTACACACAAAAAACATTTGTTAAATTATAGTTATAAAATATCATAAAAAGGAGCCCATGCAGAGACTTTCTTCATTTTCAGATACTGTGGTAATCTAGACTTTCCAAACATTACAGATACTCGGCAATACTCGGTATTGGATATATTTGTTTCGGGGTCTGTAGGCGGACTAGGCAGTATTGTCTTGGGTAAATTTTTAAAAGTTTAATTTCTCTTCTCAGTTTGGGGTATAGTTGAGTTGACAGTGTTTCTATTTCAATGATGTTGAGAGTGAGATGGAGTTTAACTACTGGTCGTGTTTCAGTCATATGGTGACAGACGAAGACAATGGCGGGATTATTAAGTTGAAGGAATATGGGCATAAATCGGGTCTGAGGCGGGTCAAGCGATCGCACTAACCGTTGAACCACCCAGAGGTTTTGTATACCTATGATGGCGTCTAAAAGATATGAGCTTGGTATATTACTAGTGAGTGAGTGAGTTTGGCTTATCGCCGCTTTTAACGAAACCCACGAGCCCGGGTATGGTGCTGACAAACCTAGAAACATAATCGGGGTGAACCGGGATTCGAACCCACAATCATAGGTTTCTGGCGTGCCCAAGGGACGCAACTCTGCACAGCGAATCGCGGCGCCTTAGTCGACTGGGCCACCCGTGCCCCCCGGTACGTGACTAGATACAGATAGGTATATAACGACCGTGTCATATCTGGTTATCGTGCACGCGGTACACACCAACATCTTCACAAAAGAGAAATACAATGTATCTATTTGGCATCCAATGTAAAGCCAGTGGACACTAATGTATATTTATGCTACAGATATGACAAGTTTATGAAGGCTTGCCAGTTAAAGTCACATCTTCAGCTGACAATAATTTTACATAGCATATTGTCCTTGATGGTAAGGTGACGTGAAATGGGGTTTGGCGTCGAGATTATGGGACATCCGTTTAGCCTCTCTCCCTCTCTCTCTCTGTCTCTCTCTCTCTGTCTCTCTCTCTCTCGCTCTCTCTCTCGCTCTCTCTCTCTCTCGCTCTCTCTCTCTCTCTCTCTCTCCCCTCTCTCTCTCTCTCTCTCTCTCTCTCTCTCCTTAAGTTCATGAATAATCCACAGAGACAAAAAAATATTCAGCTGCCAATATTGCGAACAAAATGAGTGAGTGAGTGAGTATGGTTTTACCCCGCTTTTAGTAATATTCCAGTAATATCACGGCGGGGGACACCAGAAATGGGCTTCACACATTGTACCCATGTCGGGAATCGAACCCGGGTCTTCGGCGTGACGAGCGAACGCTGTAACCACTAAAATCAATTCTTGTCCAAGTTTGAAAATGACATTATGACTTTCGTTCAGAAAGAGGGTTATTTATGAATTATCGAGTTGTGATGTCCATTATCTAACACACCATCAGTTAACGTTATCATGTAGCTAACTTGTGTTTTTCGAACATTTTAAATCAAACAGAGCTAAAACTTTAAACCGGTTTGCTTTCAAATCCGGCTGAGGAGCGACGTCACGAAACGTGCCAAGGCTTGCCGGACACTCATCGGTGACGGCGGACAACACTGCAATGAGCCATTTGTAGTAGCCTCAATGTCTGTATTTTTGACTCGTGACCTCTATAATTTACAATTATTTAGTGGAATGAAAAAAATTCAGTCTTAAGTAAATAATATTTTATTATTACTCATTTTTTTATGAAATGTTTTAAATAACACTTTATTATATTTTAAAAACCGACATTTGAATGCAAAATAAAATGATATTTAAATCAGTAAATTTGACATTTGACATCAATAAATGTCAATCAATTAACATTTACTGCGAAACATGTTAAATTGTTTTTAGAAATGATGAATTCTGGACAATTTTCAAAATATTATAATTTTAACATTTGAATGCAAAATAAAATGATATTCAAATCAGTAAGTTTGACATTTGACATCTGTAAATGTCAATCAATTAACGTTTAATGCGAAACATGTTAAATTTGAAAAAAAATGAATCATTTGAATTCTGGATAATTTTCGAACTGTGATAATTTTAACGATGCTTTACTCGCAAACACGCTTGGGGACTCCACCTGTTTGTTTCATTACCTCCATACCCAAAAGTACTTGAAAATAAAAACCTTGAAAATGATAATTATTTTATTTTTACTGCATTGGACCTGCATAGTACACCGCCTATCAGTATTCTGACGTCATATCGCTCCCTGTGACGTAAAATATCTGACGTCACAGTAGGATTTCAGAAAAGTTTTAATCTCGCCATTCATTCTAAGAAGCTTCGCGAAAAGATTAAATGCGCCGCCTGTACTATATCCTGCGATAAAGTACATTTTTCGAGTTACGTCATAATGGAATGACGCCATGGCGCTGTTCAAATCTCTCAATGCCACAGGCTTATACCAAACATATTCAAACAACTGCGTGCGTGGCACAGAAGTCACAAAATTGTCGGAGGCGGGCGTTGGTGCCCTATATTGTGTTTGTCTCAGGGCACAGGTATGAGCAATGCTTGAAACGTTTCATAACCACTTGTACTCCTATTCCACAGCACCCGTGAAGATCCGGGGTGGAATAGGTCTTCAGCAACCCATGCTTGTCTCCCCCTGAAGATCCGGGGTGGAATAGGTCTTCAGCAACCCATGCTTGTCTCCCCGTGAAGATCCGGGGAAGAATAGGTCTTCAGCAACCCATGCTTGTCTCCCCGTGAAGATCCGGGGAAGAATAGGTCTTCAGCAACCCATGCTTGTCTCCCCGTGAAGATCCGGGGAAGAATAGGTCTTCAGCAACCCATGCTTGTCTCCCCGTGAAGATCCGGTGTAGAATAGGTCTTCAGCAACCCATGCTTGCCGTAAATGGCGACGATGCTTGTCGTAAGAGACGACGAAAGGGATCGGGTGGTCAGGCTCGCTGACATATGTTTATACATATGCGTAGACTTTTCAAAATTAAAACTTAATTAAGAAATGAAAAACATACTTAATTTATTGAATTGACAGTTAG
Organism: Haliotis rufescens; assembly: GCF_023055435.1. Classification (NCBI taxonomy): domain Eukaryota; kingdom Metazoa; phylum Mollusca; class Gastropoda; order Lepetellida; family Haliotidae; genus Haliotis; species Haliotis rufescens. The sequence continues at coordinate 30,430,962 of NW_025963824.1, read as the reverse complement.
ATGTGAGTGAGTGAGTGAGTGAAGTTTTAGCAATATTCCAACAAACACGGGCGTTTTTCTTAACCTGCAAAAAGACTCGTCTCCTATCAAAGTTATGGTCGAAAAGACGACAAACCAATCAAAATGCGCGTAAGTACTTTAGTAATAGAATCCCTCCTTTATATTTTTGTTGTTGTTGTTGACAGGTATCTAAAAAATCAAAGAAATATACGACAATTGTTTACCATACCGAATAAGAAATGGTTGTGAAGAGCAAGGGTATTATATTTAGAAATGTCCATTTCAAGTCATAAGGCGCATGTGTTACACGTTGACTAGTTTTTTATGTTATGTCCGTTTGCGCGAAGAAGGGAACCAAGTTGATAAAATGGCCACGAGAGGGGGCCCGAGTCGCCGTTCGTCTTGCCTCAGAAACACTCGACTGGTCACGAATGAGCGTGGTCTCTTCCAGCGCTCTCTGTCGACTGTTTTCCAAGCCTGGTGCAGCTTATCCATTGTCCTAATGGAGATAGTTCTCTTGAAACAACAGAGCCGTGCCCCATGCTGGTCGGGAAATCAATTAACTATGACTCATTACCCCTGAGATTTTCGCGACAAGAAATTTTCCTGCATCAAAGAATGATAAAATCTTGTCTAATTCTCATCACTGCGGGGGGCCGCTCACGCGAGAATTCCTTCAAACGAGAACAGTGTTGTAATTCGAAGATAAAAATGGCGAACATTTCAAAAGGTCAAGAGTTTCATTGGGAAAAGTCAATCTGTAGACGATATTATTTGAAGACAAAAATGGTACATTTTCCCCTGGGTGAATATCTGATTTAAATATTTGGTTAAACTAATAAAAGTATTTCGCCAGCCATATAACTCCAATGCATGCTACATGCATAATGCATGTCACTCGTTCACTACATCTGGCGAATAAATATAAAAGAGGCATTAATCTGACAATATTTTTTTATGTAGACAGTGTGTAGCTACTGGTTATCGATCTTCGCCCATATTGGGTGCCTTTTGCTGTTTTCATAACTCAACAACTTTATTAGGCTTATACGAGATAACCCAACGCACCTGCATGACAAGCCAACACTACACTACCAAAAACCTCAAAACCATTTTAAAGATATATTTCATAATTCAAATATTAATATGTATTGGATAGCCTAAATATACACTCTTCAAAAAAAGAAACGCACAGGTAGTATGTAGTTCATTGAACATGACTACACAAAACATCCGGTATATAAATTGGATATATGTTATTGGAAAATGTTGGTGGCCTGATATTCGACAAACGGTGCGTCAAAACGCAGCCATTGTCGATTTGCAATGTCTTAAACGGCATTGTTTTCACATTTGTTCAAAAATGTCATGGAGGAAAACAGTAAAGCAGAATGCACGTGCAAGTTATGGCATTCGTAACTCGTGGTAGTGGCTATAAAAAAGGCAAGCAAAAGCCAATAATTTATCATTCAATTGTCAACATTTTCGAATTGTCAAGTTCGAAACTGCCAAGACTCAGCGCTGCCGATCGGAACATCGCCATAGGACGTATCCAAAGAGGGGAATCGCAGTCTTCTGCTGTACGCAACTTCAACGTCCACCATAGCACAATTTGCCGCCTTTGTGACCGATACACACAGTTCAATTCCACTGCAAACCGTCCGAGAACCGGCCGACCAAGAATTACCACCCCCGGATCAGGATCGCTACTGTTCAACTGTTCAACTGTTCAACTGTTTCAACACCAACGTCATCGTAATGCCGCAGCTACGGAGACTGCAGGACGCATACCTGGTTTGAGGAGGATATCGAATCTGACTGTCAGGAATCATCTTCGCGAGGCAGAAATCCGACCCAGAAGACCAGTTATCGTCCCAGTTTTGCAATAGATCCATCGACAGCCACGCTTGCGTTGGTGCCATACCCTACAGCCTTGGAATTTGAGAAACTGGAGACGAGTGTGGTTTAGCGATGAATCACGATTTCTCTTCACCAGCGAGATGGAAGACAACGTGTTTATCGTCGTTGAAATGAGCGTTTTGCATTGTGTACGTGAATTCGACAAATTCGGTGACGGTAGTGTCATGGTGTGGGGGCCCATATCCTACACCACGAGATCTGGCTTGGTTGTGGTTCAGGGAAATTTGACAGCAAATCGCTAAATGAATCAAATTCTTCAACCTCATCTTCTTCCAATTATTGACCGCCAGAGGGAGCTGTTTCAACAGGACAACGCTCCACCGCACATAGCTCGTGTCACGGTAGACTACCCTCATAATGTCAACATCAACGACTTGCCCTAGCCGACGAGATCTCCAGATCTCAACCCAATCGAACACCTCTGGGATGAACTCGATCGACGTGTACGTCAACGTCAGAACACGCCGCAGACACTCTCACAACTGGCACACGCGTTACAAGCAGAATGGCGCAGAATTCCGCAGGACAGAATTCGTACACTTAGGACTGTTAGGTCAGTCGTACTCTACTAATCAGAAGTAACTTATTCACACCCGATTCTTTCATATTACTGTCATTAATCTGTCATGGCTTGAACACCGATTGCTTTCATATTTTTATAGTTAATCTGTAATAGCTAGAACACTAGGTTCTTTCATATAACTGTAGTTAATCTGTCACGGCTTGAACACCGGGTGCTTTCATATTACTATAGATAATCTGTCACGGCTTGAACACCGAGTGCTTTCATATTACTATAGTTAATCTGTCATGGCAAGAATACCCGATTCTATCATATTACTATAGTTAATCTGTCATGGCTAGAACATCCAGTTCTTTCATATTACTATAGTTAATCTGTCATTGCAAGAATACCCGATTCTATCATATTACTATAGTTAATCTGTCATGGCTAGAACATCCAGTTCTTTCATATTACTATAGTTACTCTGGCATAGCAAGAACACCCAGTTCTTTCATATTACTATAGTTAATCTGTCATGGCTAGAACACCCAGTTCTTTCATATTACTATAGTTAATCTGGCATAGCAAGAACACCCAGTTCTTTCATATTACTATAGTTAATCTGTCATGGCTAGAACACCCGATTCTTTCATATTACTATAGTTAATCTGTCATGGCTAGAACATCCAGTTCTTTCATATTACTATAGTTAATCTGTCATGGCAAGAATACCCGATTCTATCATATTACTATAGTTAATCTGTCATGGCTAGAACACCCAGTTCTTTCGTATTACTATAGTTCTGGCATGGCATGACAGTACAGGTTATGACATGTGAACCTTTTGATTGTATGTTTGTTGTTTAACACCTCAGTCACAAGCGTTGTGGTGCAAGTTCATAGCAGAGATGTCTCCTTGGAAGGAACCCTTGATCTCTCCCAAAAGACATCTCCTGTGGACACCAGCTTGGGATGATAAGTGAGTGAGTGAGTATTGTTTTAAGCCGCTTTTAGCAATATTCCAGCAATATCACGGCGGGGGACACCAGAAATGGGCTTCACACATTGTACCCATGTCGGGAATCGAGCCCGGGTCTTCGGCGTGACGAGCGAACGCTTTAACCACTAGGCTACCCGACCGCCCCTTTGGATGATAAGACCTAGCTGGCGAGTGTAATAGAATATTTAAAAAATCTCCAAACCAATGCATTCGTAATCGCTACACTTCATTTCATCGAAACATCTTGCGTTGAAGGATTTCAGATAGAAAAAGAATCAAGTGCGTGTCTTGGAAAACACAACGACGTTTCCCACGAAACCACGTCTACAATTGCATCCGGAGCCCCCAGCTGTGGCGTATGAAACTATGATGAACAGATGAAGGGATTTGCAGCTCACTCATCGCGTGCTTCCTCGGGGGAAATAATGGTAAAACTATAACAGGCACCATTATCACAGAGCTGGGTCAGGTTCCACAAAGCCATCTTGGTGCAGCGATGTTCGTACGTCAATGTTAAAGTATCAAAGTTACGATCGCCATGGCGCTAAGATCGTGTCGCAGAATACCTTGATATATTGTTATTCTGAAGAACTGTATCAGTAATTGGTACATCCAAGCCTTTTTTATGAAACTGAAAAAAACATCGTAACATTTTATCTGAAACACTTGTTTCATCACGAGATGTTGGCGTTTCAAAACGTAGGCAACGAAATACAGATTTATAAATCACATTTGAAATACGAGAACGTGGTTTTGCGGTATAAATACGAGTGAATGAACGAGCGAATAAAAGTGAATTTAAGATTGAATGAACGAGTGAATGAACGAATGAATTTTGTTTTAACGCCACCGAATGAATGAATCACGGCGATTTGACCGTCGTCCGGTTCTGACAAATCAGTGATTGAAAACAGGAACTACAATCCACGCCATCGGGTACGATGACATCATCCACTTTACCGATCCGCGAGACAGGCCAACCGATCCTCTAATGGAGGCTCATACGACGAGAAAGGTCACTGCTGACCTATTCTGAACCGGATCCCCACACAGAACTGGGGACCTATTTTGAACCAGTATCCCCACACAGAACTGGGGACCTATTCTAACCCGGAATCCCCACACACAACCGGGGACCTCTTCTAACCCGGAATACCCCACACAGAACACATACTGGGGACCTATTCTAACCCGGAATCCCCACACACAACCGGGGACCTCTTCTAACCCGGAATACCCCACACAGAACACATACCTGGGGACCTATTCTAACCCGGAATCCCCACACAGAACTGGGGACCTATTCTAACCCGGAATCTCAACACGGAACTGGGAACCTCTTCTAACCCGGAATCCCAACACAGAACTGGGAACCTATTCTAACCCGGAATCCCCCACACAGAACACATACTATTCTGAACTGGAATCCCAACACAGAACACATACTGGGGACCTATTCTAACCCGGAATCTCAACACGGAACTGGGGACCTCTTCTAAACCGGAATCCCAACACAGAACACATACTATTTTGAACCGGAATCCACACACATAACTGGGGACCTATTCTAACCCGGAATCCCAACACAGAACTGGGAACCTATTCTAACCCGGAATCCCCCACACAGAACACATACTATTTTGAACTGGAATCCCCACACAGAACACATACTATTCTGAACTGGAATCCCCACACAGAACACATACAGGGGACCTCTTCTAACCCGGAATCCAAACACATACTGGGGACCTATTCTGACCCGGAATCCCCACACACAACCGGGGATCTATTCTGACCCGGAATCCCCACACAGAACTGGGGACCTATTCTAACCCGGAATCCCAACACATACTAGGGACCTCTTCTTCCCCGGAATCCCCACACAGAGCACATACTGGGGACCTAGCTATTCTAACCCGGAATCCACACACATAACTGGGGACCTATTCTAACCCGGAATCCCAACACAGAACACATACTAGGGACCTCTTCTTCCCCGGAATCCCCACACAGAGCACATACTGGGGACCTAGCTATTCTAACCCGGAATCCACACACATAACTGGGGACCTATTCTAACCCGGAATCCCAACACAGAACACATACTAGGGACCTCTTCTAACCCTGAATCCCCACACAGAGCACATACTGGGGACCTAGCTATTCTAACCCGGAATCCACACACATAACTGGGGACCTATTCTAACCCGGAATCCCAACACAGAACACATACTAGGGACCTCTTCTAACCCCGAATCCCCACACAGGGCACATACTGGGGGCCTAGCTATTCTGAACCAGAATCCACACACATAACTGGGGACCTATTCTAACCCGGAATCCCAACACAGAGCTGGGGATCTATTCTGACCCGGAATCCCAACACAGAACACATACTAGGGACCTCTTCTCCCCCGGAATCCCCACACAGAGCACATACTGGGGACCTAGCTATTCTGAACCGGAATCCACACACATAACTGGGGACCTATTCTAACCCGGAATCCCCACACAGAGCACATACTGGGGACTTATTCTAACCCGGAATCCCAACACAGAGCTGGGGATCTATTCTGACCCGGAATCCCAACACAGAACACATACTAGGGACCTCTTCTTCCCCGGAATCCCCACACAGAGCACATACTGGGGACCTAGCTATTCTAACCCGGAATCCACACACATAACTGGGGACCTATTCTTACCCGGAATCCCAACACAGAACACATACTAGGGACCTCTTCTAACCCTGAATCCCCACACAGAGCACATACTGGGGACCTAGCTATTCTAACCCGGAATCCACACACACAACTGGGGACCTCTTCTAACCCCGAATCCCCACACAGGGCACATACTGGGGGCCTAGCTATTCTGAACCAGAATCCACACACATAACTGGGGACCTATTCTAACCCGGAATCCCAACACAGAGCTGGGGATCTATTCTGACCCGGAATCCCAACACAGAACACATACTAGGGACCTCTTCTCCCCCGGAATCCCCACACAGAGCACATACTGGGGACCTAGCTATTCTGAACCGGAATCCACACACATAACTGGGGACCTATTCTAACCCGGAATCCCAACACAGAACACATACTGGGGACCTAGCTATTCTGAACCGGAATCCACACACATAACTGGGGACCTATTCTAACCCGGAATCCCAACACAGAACACATACTAGGGACCTCTTCTAACCCCGAATCCCCACACAGAGCACATACTGGGGACCTAGCTATTCTGAACCGGAATCCCAACTCAGAACTGGGAACCTATTCTAACCCGGATTCCCACACAGAACTGGGGATCTATTCTAACCCGGAATATCCCACACAAAACACATACTGGGGACCAATTCTAACCCGGAATACCCCACACAGAACACATACTGGGGACCTATTCTAACCCGGAATCCACACACAGAACTGGAGACCTTTTCTAACCCGGAATCCACACAGAGAACTGGAGACCTCTTCTAACCCGGAATACCCCACACGGAACTGGGGATCTATTCTGACCTGGAATACCCCACACAGAACACATACTGGGGACCTATTCTAACCCGGAATCCCAACACAGAACTGGGGACCTATTCTGACCTGGAATACCCCACACAGAACAGATACTGGGGACCTATTCTAACCCGGAATCCACGTAAGAACTGGGGACCTATTCTAACCCGGAATCCTGTCGGGTTTAATGAACGAAAAATTTGTTTGAACGCGTGATGCGCAAACTATTTTTGCAATGCCAAAACAACTCGGTGACACTTTAGACGCTGGAGACCTGAACTTATGTTTTACAACATAAACGTGAACCATGGCAGCTTAATAAGCTGATACGGGGGCACAGGTGGCCCAGTCGACTAAGGCGCCGCGATTCGCTGTGCAGAGTTGCGTCCCTTCGGCACGCGTGAAACCTATGATTGTGGGTTCGAATCCCGGTTCGCCCCAATTATGTTTCTGGTTTTGTCAGCACCATACCCGTGCTCGTGAGTTTCACCGAAGTGGTAAATGTCTGAGACCTGCATCACTTCGGGCTTTCCTCCCACATTAAGCTGACACGCCGCGATATAACTGGAATACTGTTAAAAGCGGCGTTAAACCCAACTCACTCACTCACTAATAAGCTGATACAGCGCAATGGACACCAGTTTGTACCAGCATCAATTGATGCTGCTTGCGACCACACACGATGGTGTCCAGCCACATGGCATCCCCATCTCATTCTCATGCACGTCTAACTTGGACAGTCAATGCAAAGCGTGCATCACAATAAAGGAATTCCAGCGATTCAATAAAATATGCATTTCTTTCCGGAGACACGTGGGGGGATGTCCCAGTTTTAAATATGATAGCATTTCCCTAAATTGCTCTCTCTATCTTCGTCCAGTTCAGTTGTAATTGCATTTGGCTGGCGGAAGGCAACCGAAGACGTGCCGAATTTCGTGAAATCTCGTGTTTGTCGCTCGCCGTGAGTCATCTCCCCTGGAGATACGGGCTGGCTGAAGGATTTTTTTTCCTTGGCATTTATTTCAGCTCAAAAACACCTTCCTTCGTGTGTCGGGCTTAATTGAGGTTCTGATGGATCACAGGCTACTTTTACAAATGGGCGATGTCAAACACAAGCCCATGTGGAGGAGGTTAAAAAAAATCATCCCGGATCTTATTTTAGGGTTAAGTATTAAAAACAACACCGCCAATTTTGTTTTTAACTTCGTACAATCACGCGTAGTCTCAGACCGTGCAAATACGAAATGCAAATCTCTATTCCACATTTCTTTCAACGTGTTTTTTATTTATTTTAGTTAGCTCGTAATAGATTTGAGTTCTTCACCGTTCGTTTTTCAGGGGAGACGAACGGATGACATTCAAAGAATGGCGTGCTCATCCGCCCAGACGAAGATTATGAATTCAGCCGTGAGTCAACAGCAAATAACACGGTGTAGCCCTGAACCACGCCCCTGTAATAGTGTGATCACTGGGACGAGACAATAGTCTTGTCGTTTGTAGTTGCCGTGAGGCCTCAATCATGTGTGTGTGTTTACCAGGGTGGGTGACACAGAGCAGACTGCTCCCCCGGCCCCTCCACAACAACTTCATTGCCTCGAGAACCCACACAGCTATAGAGGCTGCTACTACTACTACTACTACTACTACTACTACTACTACAACTACTACTGTAACTACTACTGCAACTACTACTGTAACTCCTACCACTACTACTGTAACTACTACTACTACTTCAACTACTACTGTAACTACTACTACTACTTCTACTACCACTACTGCTACTGTAACTACTACTGCTACTACTTCTACCACTACTACTACTACTACTACCAGTACTACTACCACTACTACTACTACTACTACTACTACTACTACTACAACTACTACTACTACTGTAACTACTACTTCTACTACCTCTACTTCTACTACTACTACTACTACTGTAACTACCACTACTACCACTGCTACTACTACTACTGAAACTACTACCACTACTACTACTACTACTACAACAACTACTGTAACTACTACTACTGCAACTACTTCTACTACTGCTGCTGCTGAACTACGACTGCAACTACCATTACTACTTCTGCTACGTCTACTGCATCTACTACTACTGCATCTACTATTGCTTTTGCTACTGCTGCTACTACCACAACTACTACTTCTAGCACTACCACTACCACTACCACTTCGACTTCGACTACCACTACCACTTCGACTACCACTACCACTACCACTTCGACTACCACTACCAATTCGACTACCACTACTATTGATACTACTACTGATACTAGTACTTCTGTCATAGGCTTATACTTATATTTTCATATGAAGTTCTAAAGCTCACTCATTTTAGCCATATTTGTGTATTTGATGTCAGGACTCCAAACCTTGCAAGTGTAAGAACGAAAAATCAACATACCAATATTTCAAAGTTTTCCGCAAATTTCCTGGAATTTGACATAAATACTTTAAATAAATAGCTATCATCTAAAGGGTAGGATCTAGAATAGCTTTACATCCTACACTGGTGGTGGGGCGGTCGAGTAGCCTAGTGGTTAAAGCGTTAGCTCGTCACGCCGAAGACCAGGGTTCGATTCCCGACATGGGTACAATGTGTGAAGCATAATTTTGGTGCTAAAAGCGGCGTAAATCCATACTCACTCACTCACTACACTCGTGGTTAAAGCGTCGACTGGCCACTCATTCAACAGCATTCGATTCTCTGCAATTTGGAATCCTATTATTTTTTCCCGCCGTTATATTGCTAAAATATTCCTGGAGTATTGCTAAAAGCGGAGTAAAACCCAACTCACTCATTTACTGATTGTGTCTCTAGCATGGCTCTCTCACTCACTGACCCATCTACTCACTCATTCACTCACGGACTCACGCACTCACGCACTCATTCACGCACTCACTCACTCACCCGTGAAGATCCGGGGTAGAATAGGTCTTCAGCAACCCATGCTTGCCATAACAGGCGACTATGCTTGTCGTAAAAGGGGACTAACGGGATCGGGTGGTCAGGCTCGCTGACTTGGTTGATGCATGTCATCGATCCCAATTGCTTGGATCGATGCTCAGGATGTCAATCACTGGATTGTCTGGTCCAGACTCGATTATTTACAGACCGCCGTCATATAGCTGGAATATTGCTGAGTGCGGCGTTAAACAACAAACAAACAAGCACTCACTCACTCACTCACTCACTCACTCACTTATACCCTGAAAGCTATCGAAGAGTGTTTTTTTTGTGGTGGTTGGATTCAATTTCCAATTCACGTTACATATATCGCAAATATCTCTCTATCGAAAACACCATCCATCATCGTCTCGTCCAGCTCTCCTAGACACCATCAACACATCCACACGCACTTAGCCGTACGTATAACAATTACACTAACATGTCCTTCTCACGACAACATCATTATTGTTAATGCCATACTATTCCCGTCCCCTCGATAGCAGCGCCGGACCTTTCTTGTAAGTCCAACGACCACAGTGTCTGCCTCTGGAAGAAGCTTCCACGTCAGACTGTACGCTCAATTACAACGACCATGTTAGGGCAAGCTCGATTACCCAAATTACATCTCTGTCGCTGTACCCGACACATTTTAAGAAATCAATTATTTAAGAAACATTTCTCAGCGTTCCCGGGAATGGAAAGAAGGGCAAATTAGAGGCCAGGCTTCAGCTGGGGGACACCGGCGGAAATTGCCATATGATGAACCTGGTGGAGTTGTGTCAATCATGGTCGGTCATGGAGCTCCGCTAATTTGCTAAATCCTACAAGCTCGTCTCCACATCCATAGGTCTTTGTCTGCAGTAAACGGGAGGCTACTTTGGAGGGTATCATCCGCCCTATCGCACAGGGCAGTTATTAGCGCTGCCTCGACTCTGATCCGTTAATTTGTGGATTTAAAATGGTGATTGCCCGGAGGATTCGAACGTCTGTCTTTTGCTTCTTATTGTCTGATCTTTGTCTGCCGGGTCTGATTCAAAGGCATCTAGGGATTGTTTTTTCCCCAGTTTTGTAGCATTTAGACTTTGGGTAAGGAGGGCGGCACGTGCGAGCGGACGCGGGTAAAGAGGATGCTTGTTCTTCAGAAGCAACGGAAACTGACACGGTCTGTCTGCTCAATGGTTATACAGATTAGTTTATATTGGATCGGATGGTTACGGTTGTGTGTTCAATGCCCCACTCGACTCGTATCCATATGAGGCGGCCTGGAAAAATCGAGTCAGACGAATCAGTGATTGATATTATGAGCAATGTTCCTCGCCGCTGGTGTACCGCTCCGCGCCGCGCTACGCCATGCCACGCCACGCCATGCCACGCCACGCCACGCCACGCCAACGACTTGAACACCCGATCAATACTACTCAACTTCTGGTGGGGATAATCAAATATGTCATTCTATTTAAATAAACATTTGACATTATGATAATCAGATATGTCATTCTATTTAAATATGCACTAAGCGAATGATGATATTCAGACATGTCATTCTATTAAAGTATACATTTGACATTTATGATAATGAGATATGTCATTCTATTTAAATATACACTTGACATATTATGATAATCAGTTGTGTGTCATGGTAGAAGAAACTATTTCTATCATGCGTTGAGTATAAGGCGCCTCTGACGGCCGAGAGACAGACCTATTTAAAGCCGGATTCCTCATAGGTTTTTCCCGTGAAGACCCGGGGTAGAATAGGTCTTCAGCAACCCATGCTTGCCGTAAAAGGCGACTACGCTTGTCGTAAGAGGATCGGACCACACGGGATCCATTGCGTGGATCGATGCTCATGATGTCAATCACTGGGTTGTCTGTTCCAGACTCGATTATTTACAGACCGCCGTCATATAGCTGGAATACTGCTGAGTGCGGTGTTAAACAACAAACAAACAAACAAACAAATCACAGGTGTGGCATGTTTGTAAAAACAGAATTTTTTGTTAAAATTTTTTAAAACTGAGCCTGAAATTCTGTTTAAAGAAAATCACGTTGCAACAATGGTCTGAAGCATAATAATAATTTCAAGAATTTACAGTGGCAATTTACTGTTTTTAATATACTACATTACAAGAGTTACGTTAACCGAAGCGCTACGATAGCTTTGACTCCTGAATTCTAAAGGTTGGCCGTTGTGTGGCATTAAAGAAACGCGTGTCAACTTTTGACGTGTTTAAAGTATTATACTGCTAAACTTCATTATATTATACTGTGGTTCGCGTTGTCACACACGATGGTTAGATTTTTTAAAGTTATAAACGGAACGTAATAAATTAAATACTAAACTCGCTCACGAGTTTAATAACATTGGTATTACACGGGAGAGAGTTTATTATTGTATATTTATTACATGACAGAGCACGGGCATCAGACAAATTACATGACGGAGACGGGGAAACAAGAATTATCACATGACAGGGTACGGGTGTCAGACGTTATTACATGACGGAGACGGGGAAACAAGAATAATCACATTACAGGGTACGGGTTTCAGACGTTATTACATGACAGGGTATGGATGTCTGACTTTATTACATGACTGAGTACGAGTATCAGACTTTATTACATGACAGGGTATGGATGTCAGACTTTATTACATGACAGTGTACGGGTATCAGACTTTATAACATGACAGATGACGGATGTCAGACTTTATTACATGACAGAGTACGGGCATCAGACTTTATTACATGACAGGGTACGGATGTCAGACTTTAGTACATGGCAGGGTATGGATGTCTGACTTTATTACATGACAGGGTACGGATGTCTGACTTTATTACATGACTGAGTACGAGTATCAGACTTTATTACATGACAGGGTATGGATGTCTGACTTTATTACATGACAGGGTATGGATGTCAGACATTAGTACATGACAGGGTATGGATGTCAGACTTTAGTACATGGCAGGGTATGGATGTCTGACTTTATTACATGACAGGGTACGGATGTCTGACTTTATTACATGACTGAGTACGAGTATCAGACTTTATTACATGACAGGGTACGGATGTCTGACTTTATTACATGACAGGGTATGGATGTCAGACTTTAGTACATGACAGGGTATGGATGTCTGACTTTATTTCATGACAGGGTATGGATGTCAGACTTTATTACATGACAGGGTATGGATGTCAGGCTTTATTACATGACAGGGTATGGTATCGCTCACGAGTTTAATAACATATTACACGGGAGAGAGTTTATTATTGTATATTTATTACATGACAGAGCACGGGCATCAGACAAATTACATGACGGAGACGGGGAAACAAGAATTATCACATGACAGGGTACGGGTGTCAGACTTTATTATATGACGGAGACGGGGAAACAAGAATTATCACATGACAGGGTACGGGTGTCAGACGTTATTACATGACAGGGTATGGATGTCTGACTTTATTACATGACTGAGTACGAGTATCAGACTTTATTACATGACAGGGAACGGATGTCTGACTTTATTACATGACAGGGTATGGATGTCAGACTTTATTACATGACAGGGTATGGATGTCAGACTTTATTACATGACAGGGTATGGATGTCAGACTTTATTACATGACAGGGTATGGATGTCAGACTTTATTACATGACAGGGTATGGATGTCAGACTTTATAACATGACAGGGTATGGATGTCAGACTTTATTACATGACAGGGTATGGATGTCAGACTTTATTACATGACAGGGTATGGATGTCAGACTTTATTACATGACAGGGTATGGATGTCAGACTTTATGACATGACTGAGTACGAGTATCAGACTTTATTACATGACTGAGTACGGGTGTCAGACTTTATTACATGACAGGGTATGGATATCAGACTTTATTACATGACAGAGTACGGATGTCAGACTTTATTACATGACAGGGTATGGATGTCTGACTTTATAACATGACAGGGTACGAGTGTCAGACTTTATTACATGACAGAGTACGGGTGTCAGACTTTATTACATGACAGAGTACGGGTGTCAGACTTTATTACATGACAGGGTACGAGTATCAGACTTTATTACATGACAGGGTATGGATGTCAGACTTTATAACATGACAGATGACGGATGTCAGACTTTATTACATGACAGGGTACGAGTGTCAGACTTTATTACATGACAGATGACGGATGTCAGACTTTATTACATGACAGGGTACGGGTATCAGACTATATTACATGACAGGGTATGGATGTCAGACTTTATAACATGACAGATTACGGGTGTCCGGCTTTATTACATGACAGGGTATGGGTATCAGACTCTATTACATGACAGGGTACGGGTATCAGACTATATTACATGACAGGGTATGGATGTCAGACTTTATAACATGACAGATTACGGGTGTCAGGCTTTATTACATGACAGAGTACGGATGTCAGACTTTATTACATGACAGGGTACGAGTATCAGACTTTATTACGTGACAGATGACAGATGTCAGACTTTATTACATGACAGATGACGGATGTCAGACTTTATTACATGACAGAGTACGGGCATCAGACTTTATTACATGACAGATGACGGATGTCAGACTTTATTACATGACAGTGTACGGGCATCAGACTTTATTACATGACAGATGACGGATGTCAGACTTTATTACATGACAGGGTACGGGTATCAGACTTTATAACTTGACAGATGACGGATGTCAGACTATATTACATGACAGAGTACGGATGTCAGGCTTTATTACATGACAGATGACGGATGTCGGACTTTATAACATGACAGGGTACGGGTATCAGACTGCAATGAAGAAATAGCCACGCATTATTTCACAAATACATATTCTTTTTCATTTTCACTACCTATCCTAATATATACCCAAACACTGTGCTTTTTTGGGAGAAGATTCGTCACCTTTCGCCAACCGTTCTTTGTCATGTTTGTTTCCGTTTTACTGCCGTGAACGAATCGCAGCCCCAAAGTGTTTCCATACATTGTCTCAAACTCAAAGCTTCCTGTGCCGATAGATATAATCTTAAAGAGTAAATGAGTGTGGTTTTACGCCGCTTTTAGGAATATTCCAGCGAGGGACACCGGAAAATGGGCTTCACACATTGTACCCATGTGGGGATTCGACCCCGGCTAATCTTAAAGAGATTCTACAAGATGTGTATTTCGGAAGTGAAGTTATTTGCAACTTAACTGGATAAAACTAAACAACCCAAACATGCCTTATAAATATAAATATATCAGAAGTTTTTTTCCTTAAGTATCCGGTTCTTAACCTACAATAGGCGGACAGACGCTGACAACACATGTCTGACTGACTGAGTATGGTTTTACGCCGCTTTTAGCAATATTCCAGCAATATCACGGCGGGGGATACCAGAAATGGGCTTCACACATTGTACCCATGTCGGGAATCGAACCCGGGTCTTCGGCGTGACGAGCGAACGCTTTAACCACTAGGCTACCCGACCGCCCCGACAACACATGCCGTAGCTCACCTGGATCAAGGACATAGATGAGTGAGTTAGTAATATCCCATGCAGCAATATCACGGAGGGGAAAATCTGAAACGGGCTCCACACATAGTACCCTTGTGTGGCGTCGAATCCGGGTGTTCGGCGTAACGAGGGAACGCTTAGACCACTAGGCTACCCGACCCCCTTGAGTGATATGAGTGAACTCAGATATATGTGGGATCGTAACCCCACACATGCTTCCTTGCTATCATCTTCCCGAGGAAAGGACGTTGCCAATCAGCCTGGAAATCCAGGCTCGATCGCAGCGCGACCAGTGGCTATTACGAGTTACGTCCCTTCTATGCCACTCCTTCTGACCAATCAGATTCCAGCTCACATGTCACTTCCAATTGCTTCAAACAAAATGGCGGCGCCCAGTCAAGACGATCTGACCGATAATCAAGATCTACATTGTAATAAAACGGGCTCTACCTCGCGAAGTGGATCAAATCACTTGAGTACCTTGATTACAAATATGAAAAGATTAGCAAAATATCTGTCGACGCCCAGTTGGCGGTACAAATGCATGGCAAATCCTTCAGTCGACCGAGATCTGCACGTTGAAATCCATGTTGTTTATGAACCAGATGTCTTGCTCGTTACGCGATTTTGATTGGACTATGCATAGACTCGTTCGTCCAGCCAAAATGTAACTCCAGAATTCCAGCCTAGTTCGGCAAGGGTGGATACTGGACTTCTTTTCAGTTAAGGCCCTTGCATCGGGCAGATGTCAAACTATCTTCCCAACTAGCGTATTTATATGTGTGACTCCACAATGGCAACTCGAAGTATACATTTCAAAAAATGTCGTGTGTGGTTCCAGACTTTCCTTAAACCTGGACACTGCGTACACTACTTTGCAAAAGTACGTCCCCTTCGCAGGGGACTGATAATTCACCAAATGTGGAAATAACGCACAATTTGACCACTTGGTCATGATGCGTACAGACTAAGGCTTATATGTGGGGACATTACTTTAAACCAGCGTCCCGTGAAGATCCGGGATAGAATAGGTCTTCAGCAACCCATGCTTGCCGTAAAAGGCGTCTATGCTTGTCGTAAGAGGCGACTATCGGGATCGGGTGATCAGGCTCGCTGACATATCTGATTATCATAATGTCAGCGAGCCTGATCACCCGATCCCGATACCAGGTGAGCTACGGCATGTGTTGTCGGGGCGGTCGGGTAGCCTAGTGGTTAAAGCGTTCGCTCGTCACGCCGAAGACCCGGGTTCGATTCCCGACATGGGTACAATGTGTGAAGCCCATTTCTGGTGTCCCCCGCCGTGATATTGCTGGAATATTGCTAAAAGCGGCGTAAAGCCATACTCAGTCATTTAAATATGCACTTAGCAAATGATGATATTCAGATATGTCATTCTAGTTAAGTATTCATTTGACATTTTATGATAATGAGATATGTCATTCTATTTAAATATACACTTGACATATTATGATAATCAGTTGTGTGTCTTGGAAAGATGAAACTATCTCTTTCAAACGTTGAGTAGGATATTAAAGCCCCTCTGACGGCCGAGAGACAGACCTATTTTAAGCCGGATTCCTCACAGGTTTTTCCCGTGAAGATCCGGGGTAGAATAAGTCTTCAGCAACCCATGCTTGCCGTAAAAGGCGTCTATGCTTGTCGTAAGAGGCGACTATCGGGATCGGGTGGTCAGGCTCGCTGACTTGGTTGATGCAGGTCATGGTATCCCAATTGCGTGGATCGATGCTCATGATGTCAATCACTGGATTGTCTGATCCAGACCCGATTATTTACGGACCGCCGTCATAGAGCGGGAATATTGCTGAGTGCGGCGTTAAACAACAAACAAACAAAACACGGGGACATTACTCTGTACCTGCGACACGCGGATCCCTTTGACGATGGATGTATTGCTCTAACAAAGTCTGTACAACGACACATCGTTTAAAACAAAGTTTTTTCAGCAATATTTATTCTCTGCCGATGTCTTTTTAAAGAAACATCGTTTATATAACAAAGAATGTTTTGCGAAACATATGCTCAATGCGTTTAACGAAATTGTGTTTATAACAAAGCTTGTATAGGGAAACTTCAGCCATAACCTTATGTGTATTATGAGACATCGGCTCGAAATAAGTCAGTAGAGCCACATATCGACCCTAACCAACTAGGTATAGCGACACATTGGCTCTAACGAGGTCACCACAGCGACACATCGGCTCCAACGAAGTCAATGTAGCGCAACATCGGCTCTAATTAAGTCGATATAGAGAAACACCGGCTCTATCAGGTCTGCATGGCGAAACATCGTCTCTAACCAAGTGGGCATAGCAAAACATCGGTTCTAACGAAGCAGTATAGCCAATCATCGGCTCTAACGAAGTCGATATAGCGAAACATCGGCTCTTACCAAGTCGGTATAGCGAAACATCGGCTCTAACCATGTTAATATACCGAAACATCGGCTCCAACCCAGTCGGTATAGCGAAACATCGGCTCCAACCAAGTCGGAATAGCGACACATCGGCTCTAACCAAGTCGGTATAGCAACACATCGGCTCTAACCAAGTCGTTATAGGGAAACATCGGCTCTAACCATGTCGGTAGAGCGAAATATCGGCTCTAACCAAGTCGGTACAGCGACACATCGGCTCTAACCAAGTCGGTATAGCAACACATCGGCTCTAACCAAGTCGGTATAGGGAAACATCGGCTTTAACCATGTCGGTAGAGCGAAATATCGGCTCTAACCAAGTCGGTACAGCGACACATCGGCTCTAACCAAGTCGGTATAGCAACACATCGGCTCTAACCAAGTCGGTATAGTGAAACATCGGCTCTAACCATGTCGGTAGAGCGAAATATCGGCTCTAACCAAGTCGGTACAGCGACACATCGGCTCTAACCAAGTCGGTATAGCAACACATCGGCTCTAACCAAGTCGGTATAGGGCAACATCGGCTCTAACCATGTCGGTAGAGCGAAATATCGGTTCTAATCAAGTCGCTATAGCGCAACCTTGGCTCTAACCAAGTAGGCAAAGCGCATCATCGGCTCTAACCAAGTAGGGAAAGCGATACATCGGCTCTAACCAAGTCGGTATAGCGAAACATCAGACATTTATGATACTTTGTTGTTCACGTAATAGAAAGTTCACATTATAACGAACTTATCTTTTTCAAATATTAATCTTCAACAATACATCACATGTTCTATTTTTTCATTATGTTCGTTCCTTTGAATGCTTATGTTTGATTAGCGTGTTGATATACCGAGAACATTATCAATAACAATAAATCAGATAAACAGAAGTTACTTTCTTCCCATATTTTCAAACATGTACGATGTATGAAAAATCAGATAAACAGAAGTTACTTTCTTCCCATATTTTCGAGCATGTACGATGTATGAAAAATCAGATAAACAGAAGTTACTTTCTTCCCATATTTTCGAGCATGTACGATGTATGAAAATCAGATAAACAGAAGTAACTTTCTTCCCATATGTTTGAGCATGTACGATGTATGAATATACTGCGTCCCGTTGTGCTTGTTTAACATGTAAAGTTTGTAGATATACAGCTCTATATGCCAGTACATCAAGACGCATGCATATCTAGAGCATGTGGACTGTGACCGCTCCCGCTGATAATACATATCTTAGAACACATACAGACATCTGTAATCAGTTTCTATTTCATTACAATTTTAAAAATGTCTCAATAACTTGAACGTCACAAACACACATAATGCAACAGAAAAATCACATCTGAACCATTGTTCCGAAACTGAAATACAAAAAAGTTTCCGCAGTTCTTATGCATTCGGAAAACGTCTTTGAAGAGCAATAATTATAGATTATAGATTTTTTTATGTTTTATAATTGTATTGAAAACAAGAACTGCTTGAAATAAATTTCATTTTTAATATTTTTTAAATTTACATTGGAAAAAGGAACTGCTTTCAGTCAATGAAAAGGAAATAAATGATTTTTAATATTTTTAAAAATGTATATTGGAAACAGGGCCTGCTTTTAGTCAATGAAGAAGCATAAATGATTTTTAATTATTTATATTTTTTGTATAATTTATATTGGAAACAGGACCTGCTTTCAGTCAACGAAGAAAAAAAATAAATCATTTTTAATATTTAAAAAAAAATTATATTGGAAACAGGACCTGCTTTTAGTCAATGAAGAAAAAAATAAATCATTTTTAATATCTTTTGAATTTATATTGGAATTGGAAACTGCTTTCAGTCAATGAAGAGAAAATAAATTATATTTTATATTTTATATATATATATATATATCGAAAACAGGACCTGCTCTAAGTCTAGCACACGTCGTGACGGAAAGATCTCGAGTAATCTCGTCCACAAAGCAGCAGCTCGGACGGAGTAACAAATGTTATGTTATCAGTACAGATATGCAGCAAAACAACAGATAGATGACACTATTCTACATCACACTTCACCTACCTTGCAAGAATCCACTGGTAAACAGGAGACGATAGTGAGAAGAATGCTAAACTCTCGCTCGGGTTAGCGTGAACAGAAAATAATGGCCGTCATTAGCATCAAAACAGCATTAGCCGGTCGGCGTCTCAATCCCCTACTTTCAAATATTGGGAAACTCTTTGGAGTAATTTGATGCGGAAGTCGCGCGTATTACACTGCAAGTGTCGGCAGCATTACACGCGAGTAGGATAATGACACGTGAGGAATGATTGGCTATCTCGTGAATTATGCAAATCAGTTCCCCGCTCTTATCATGCCTCACGAAGCTGTCCTCGATAATTAGTTTAATAATCAAACTTCCTTTTATCAAAAGATGTTGAGTTGTAAGCCGAAAATATCAATATTTGATATTGTTTATGAAATGTTTAATTTCGTTCCACATAATTCACTTTTTATCATTCTAAATATGAAATGGGATTTGTGACGGCATTGTTAATGAAAGTTAATGTTTGGAAAGTAATCATTGAATGAATAAATGAAAGAACGGATTGAAGGATGAATAACGCGGGTTGGAAAGAAAGAGAAGAAAGAAAAAAGACGAACTTTCAGACAGACACCAAAGTTCAATGTCTGACTTCATTATCGATCAAGATATCTTCATACTTTTCATCCTCCTGAGTGATGATGCTATTATTACGCTACAGAATTGCAGCAATATGACAACGTGGCCACCACAGTCGTAAAACATGTTCCAAGCAATGGGACTGTCACAAAAAATAATGGTTTAAATTGATAAAATTCTGACCCTGTTCTGTTTAGACATTGCACCCTGTCATGACATCGCTGAGCTATGAAATATTTCTCTGAAAGGTAACGGTTCTACTCTGTACATTACTCAATGTTCTCTGTACATTACTCAATGTTCTCTGTGCATTACTCTATGTTCTCTGTACATCAATCAGTGTTCTCTGTACATCACTCAGTGTTCTCTGTACATTTTTTCAATGTTCTCTGTACTCTACTCAATGTTCTCTGTACACTACTCAATGTTCTCTGTACTCTACTCAATGTTCTCTGTGCATTACTCCATGTTCTCTGTGCATTACTCCATGTTCTCTGTACATTACTCAATGTTCTCTGTACATTACTCAATGGTCTCTGTACATTACTCAATGTTCTGTGTACATTACTCAATGTTCTCTGTACATTACTCAGTGTTCTCTGTACATTACTCAATGTTCTCTGTACATTACTCAGTGTTCTCTGTACATTACTCAATGTTCTCTGTACATTACTTAGTGTTCTCTGTGCATTACTCAGTGTTCTCTGTGCATTACTCAGTGTTCTCTGTACATTACTCAATGTTCTCTGTACATTACTCAATGTTCTCTGTACATTACTCAATGTTCTCTGTACATTACTCAATGTTCTCTGTTCATTACTCAGTGTTCTCTGTGCATTACTCAGTGTTCTCTGTACATTACTCAATGTTCTCTGTAGATTACTTTATGTTCTCTGTACATTACTCAGTGTTCTCTGTGCATTACAAGTGTTCTCTGTGCATTACTCAGTGTTCTCTGTTCATTACTCAGTGTTCTCTGTGCATTACTCAATGTTTTCTCTACATTACTTTATGTTCTCTGTACATTACTCAATGTTCTCTGTAGATTACTCAATGTTCTCTGTACATTACTTAGTGTTCTCTGTGCATTACTCAGTGTTTTCTGTGCATTACTCAGTGTTCTCTGTACATTACTCAATGTTCTCTGTACATTACTCAATGTTCTCTGTACATTACTCAATGTTCTGTGTACATTACTCAATGTTCTCTGTTCATTACTCAGTGTTCTCTGTGCATTACTCAATGTTCTCTGTACATTACTCAATGTTCTCTGTACATTACTCAATGTTCTCTGTAGATTAATCAGTGTTCTCTGTACATTACTCAATGTTCTCTGTACATTACTCAGTGTTCTCTGTACATTACTCAATGTTCTCTGTAGATTACTCAGTGTTCTCTGTACATTACTCAATGTTCTCTGTACATTACTCAATGTTCTCTGTACATTACTCAATGTTCTCTGTAGATTACTCAATGTTCTCTGTACATTACTCAGTGTTCTCTGTACATTACTCAGTGTTCTCTGTGCATTACTCAGTGTTCTCTGTGCATTACTCAGTGTTCTCTCTACATTACTTTATGTTCTCTGTGCATTACTCAATGTTCTCTGTACATTACTCAATGTTCTCTGTACATTACTCAATGTTCTCTGTAGATTACTCAGTGTTCTCTGTACATTACTCAATGTTCTCTGTACATTACTCAATGTTCTCTGTACATTACGCGATGTTCTCTGTACATTACTCAGTGTTCTCTGTACATTACTCAATGTTCTCTGTACTCTACTCAATGTTCTCTGTACATTACTCTATGTTCTCTGTATATTACTGTCTTCACTTCACTTACAATGCAGTAGTGTGTGAGTGAGTGAGTGAGTGGTAAACGTCTACGACCTGCCTACTCTGAGCTTTCCTACTACATTGAGCTGACACGCCGAGTAATACTGTGCGAAGCGGCGTTGAACCCAACTCACTCACTCATGGACTACCTTTATTAAATCCATCACCTGCACATAGGTGGACATGTTTTGGGGTTTTTTTTTACATGACCACTTACAATACATCCACCATTGGTAAAATGTGTGACGCCAGTTTCTAGTGTCACCTGTCGTGATACAAGGGAGGAGACAGAATGTTTAAAAGGGAGGGGTCCAAAACATCAGAATCCTCTCCAGGTCATTTTTGTCTACACCACACAACATTCTGATTTCAAAAGGGGGAGGGGGCCTATAGCTGGAAGCCAACTCGAAAAACTAACTCATGCACCCACTCACTCACACAAACCTAAACAGACACCACATCTTCTGTCACTACCACCGCTCATCCTACCCACACACGCACATGTTCGTGCACGTGAAACCTTACATACAACTACCGTGCAGCACGTGCATCACGTGCAACATTCCGATGGTGACATCATCCTATTTTTCGTGAAACTGCTTTTCCTGTGGGACAGATTTCAACAGTGTTTTTTATGAGGACAATTTTGCAAAACGTCCCCTCATAACGGTGACCTAAATCCCCAATGAATAATATCCCTGCAATAATGAGCCAGCACTTTGTTGACAGCTGGTGTTTCCCATTGAAGAGAAATGCCTTAATCGAGACAATGAGCGAAATAGCTGTGCGGGATGGCCCGGCCTTCATCGATAGTTAAACAAAAGAAATTTCAGCAAAGTCACCCTAAAGAGCTTAAATAATCCGGGACTGAGAAGACGCCCTTGCCGCAGACCAACCTACTCATTAGCGGGAGACAACTCTTTTTCTGATTAGTTGTTCGCCAGGACGTGGTATTTTTTCTGGTTATGTGAAATTATTCCTTCGGGCCACACCTCAATTTTTTAATTGTTATTGGAGGTTTTTTGATTGACGGCGAAGGCCACTCCATTGGCAGAGTCAAATGATGTGACAGGGTTGCGCGTTTGTCACCAAGGATGCTCCAGAGAAGAGAGAATATTTTTAATTATGAATAGTCACTCAATCAATGTCACTGTTTTAGGGGGTCATGTCTTTCAGTATCACTCTGACCCTAAACACTATTATCAGTTGTCGTGACATCACTCTCTAACGACACAGCCGGGAGGTCACCTTCCAGTCGAGATATGCAGACTACAGCTATCATTTCAAAATGAAGGAAGTTTTTTTCTAAGGAGCGGTTGGGGAATGTAAAAACAATTTAAAGTTTTCAATCCATTGCAAATTATACAACTCCGTCACGTGTGTTTGACAAGCTGTTACAAGATTATCTTGGCGACCTGATTGCCAGGGGCATTGGCCAGCAGTAAGAACAATAGGGTTAAAAAAACGTGACAGATACATCGAATATTTCAAACACATTTAAATACAATGTAGGCTGATAATATAGTTTGCATGAATCCAAACAAATAAATTAAATTTAAGAATTTAATTTGTAGCTCACTTTAAATGGTCAACGTTTGACAATGGCTCCTTTGGTCCAAAGAATGTGGGGAGAAATGCTGCTCACGTATTGCTGTGAATAAGAGTTAGACTTTCATTTCAACTGTCGTTTTCGACTTACAGCAAGGATAAATATATCGGCCATTATATCGCAGAGGTTCATTTTAGAGTGTTTTTTTAAGGGAAGGATTATTCAAATATTAGAACGTCAGAAAACCGTTGACCCAAGCTAATATCCTCAGTATATGTTGACAGCAGCTCAGACACACGGTAAAACATTCATTTTTGTTTCAAAGGCCCTTTAAAGTTTGACACCCATTAACGTTCGTTATTTGAATCAGACTTCTGCGTATTTTACATAGAGAGGGGTGTTTGAAAGTGTAAAAATTTTTAAAAAATCGATATTTTTATTGATATCTGTATAGAGAGGTGTCTAGTTGTAAAAAGCGACATACAAGTCCGTTATTGTTATCATTGTTAACTTGTTTCCATGAAGGGAAGATTCTTCGTTAGCATAAATAAATCGATATAAATATGGAGAGAGAGAGTTCAGATAATGAAAAGGACATGACACGTTGTTATTTTACACTGAACCTCTGATTTCTGTGCTGTATTCGATCTCATTCGTGCCGGGGACACGGGTGGCCCAGTCGTCTAAGGCGCCACGATTCGCTGTGCAGAGTTGCGTCCCTTGGCACGCCAGAAACCTATGATTGTGGGTTCGAATCCCGGTTCGCCCCGATTATGTTTCTAGGTTTGTCAGCACCATACCCGTGCTCGTGGGTTTCACCGAAGTGGTAAACGTCTGAGACCTGCATCACTTCGGTCTTTCCTCCCACATTAAGCTGACACGCCGTGATATGACTGGAATATTGTTAAAGGCGGCGTTAAACCCAACTCACTCACTCACTCTCATTCGTGCCATGCATAACTGACGACACTGCTGAAGTACTGAATCCATTAGTCCTCATCAGAATGCTGAAGAGCGATGTCACGCCCTTACTGAAACTGGGATACTTGCGACAGGCGTGTCGCAATAAGGCGTTCCACGCAACACTCATGTTTATATCTTTCACAGTGTTGGGATTCAGTCCCCCAGAAACCAAGAGCTTTCTTCGTGTTTGGCTATATCAGGAGAATAATGTGTGTGTGTTCAAGGAGTTAACAGCCACACTGATTGACTGTAGCCATGGCAATGACAGATTTATGATGGAAGAGAACACCTTTCACCAGCTGCCCACGTGTTGTAGTCTGTATTACAACCTCCATTTGCCTCAAAAGTGCAGCGTAATAAGCTTCGTTTATTATCTGGCCTTTTTTACGATAGCCAACCATGATGACACCCTCGGTATCGCAGAAAGGGGATCTCATAAGCTTTCCAGCTGGCGGGACAGTCTTTGCCTTCTTTGGAGGGGTGATGTCAAATGTTTCTACTGTTTGGGTTGTTATTTGGACTCAGGTTGGATGTGGTGAAGCAAGGTTTCATCCATAGTACATGTAACAAATTATTGCAACAACCTTTCTGGACCAACTTCAAACAGAGCTAGATTAGTACGAGACATGGTGTGCCTGGAGCGGTTTTTTATCAGATGTCAGAAGATTTGGAACACAACGTGCCGACACGAGCCCTTCGGAGGGTGTAATACGGGTATGGTTATTAAACCCTCTGCGAAATGATTTTTTTCTTTGTTGTTTAACGTCGCACTCAGCAATATTTCAGCTATATGACGGCGGTCTGTAAGTAATCGAGTCTGGACCAGACAATCCAGTGATTGACAACATTAGCATCTATCCACGCAATTGGGATCGATGACATGCACCAACTACGAGTCAGGACATGTCAGCAACCCATGCTTGTCGTAAGCGGGTGATCAGGGTCGTTGACTTGGTATCCTAATTGCGTTGATCGATGCTCATGAAGTGAATCACTGGGTTCTCTACTTCAGTCATATTACGGCGTGTCAGCTTGATGTGGTTGGAGCCCCGTGAATTTCCGAGTAAGAACCCATCCGTGTCGTAAAAGGCGACTAACGGGATCGGGTGGTTAGGCTCGCTGTCTTGGTTGATGCATGTCATCGAATTCCAAGTGCGTAGATCGATGCTCATGATGTCAATCAGACAATCGATTATTTACAGACCGCCGCCTTATAGCTGGAATATTGCTGAGTGCAGCCTTAAACAACAAACAAAAATAAACAGTCATCTTGCGGGGCAACCACCGGATACTTACATAATTGGTGTTCTCAGAGGAATGTTTTCTGCTTCAACGATCTGGCGTGAGAGTTGGTTTAACGCCGCTTTGAACAGTATTTCATTTTCATCACGGCGTGTAATCTGGATGTGGGAGTGAGTGAGTGAGTGGGGGAGTATGGTTTTACGCCGTTTTTTGCAATATTCCAGCAATATCACGGCGGGGGACACCAGAAATGGGATTCACAAATTGTACCCATGTCGGAAATCGAACCCGGGTCTTCGGCGTGACGAGCTAACGCTTTAACCACTAGGCTACCCGACCGCCCCCTTGATGTGAGAGGAACGACGGAGTAATGCAGGCTCTTAGTCGTTTGCCACTTGTTACGTGTCGATTCCCAAATTGAAACAATATGTTAACCCAGCAATCTGTTCGTAAAAGAACTTAGAGTGAAACCAACAAAGAAACAACAAAAGGAGTACAATTATCAAATGTATTACAAAATTAACTTGGTTTACAAAACAACTAAAATTACTGCACAGCAATTACAATGGCAATACACAATAGAGTGGTAATACAATATACAATAAAAGTATATAATATCATGGCAGTGGTCAGTATCAAATACAAAAATATGGTGGTGATAGCAAAGGTCAGTGATAATAATGATAATAATATTCACCCAGCGGCGATGGTGGTCAAGCTTTCGAGACGGGCCTAGGCTGGGAATCAGGGGTGATGCGCGATCCTCACAAGAAAGCCGGTCTTAATGTGATGAAATGTGCGAGAGATCCCTAAACATGCTCTTGTTCAACAATATATTCAGACTAACCAGATACTGGAAATTTCTACACAGTGCCCTGAACAGTCTAACGGCACTGGAACATTCCACATGTTTCTATATAATACTATCACCGTCCGCGTTATACCGGACCGGAAGTTTACACACCACACTTACATCTAATATATTCCTGGCGACTGATCACTGTCCAAACACAATGCAATGAGCGTCTACCGAATCTCAACAGAAACAATGTAACGCAGCTACAATCATTGTAAAACAATCAAATACACTGCCATATAACACTCTTTGGCCTACAAGAGGATGCTTTACGTTATGCGTATGGAGCGATCACTGCCATTCGCAGGGTTGGTATTTGAAAGAAATTGTTCCAGTAAACGCTGATAAAAATATTTGGCCTCAGGTTTTACCAAAAAAAGGCACTGGGCATACTGAATATCCGGAAAAAAATGACTCCTTGTCTCCTTTTAAAAAAAAGGGGGAATGTCTTGAAACAATGACGTAATGGTCGGTCCAAATATAGAATGTATTGCAAACTTTTAGAGCTATATACAAGTAGCACAACAACGTTTACCTTTGAGAATCTGAAATGTGAAATGTCATACGTGGCATTATGAATAATACATATGTAAATGATCCATCCTAACGGTAAATATATTTTGATGGCATTATTGTTTTGCAATTTTATTTACAGAATTTTATATTTACGAGAATTTTTTTAATTTAAACTTTAAGGCCTCCCATATGGCCTGGTACCTCAATAATCGGAAAACGGCTTCTTGGTAAGAGCTTGAAGAACGATGCATTCATGGTCGATTGAAGGGAGACAACTCCATGGACCATCTCTTAACTATGAGCGGAGTCTCGTCACGTCGAAGACCGGGTTCGAATCCCCACGTGGTACAGTGTGCACATCCTACTGTTGGTATTCCTTCACCATGTTGCTGGAATATTTCTTACAGCGGTGTAAGACTAACATTCAGAGAAAAGTTGTATTATTAGTATATCTTTCACCATTCACGTGCTCGTCTCACCATTCACGTGCTTGTCTCACCATACACGTGCTCGTCTCACCATACACGTGCTCGTCTCACCATTCGCGTGCTTGTCTCACCATACACGTGCTCGTCTCACAATACACGTGTTCGTCTCATCTTACACGTGCTCGTGCGTTTCACCAAGTGGCCAAGTTTTACCATGTTTATCAGTTTCTCCGTCATCGATGCCGGGAAATGTGACGAAGCTTTTAAAACATAGCGATAAGCCCAGTTTCAAAATCAACCACGTAGGCAAAGCAGGCCACAGTAGAATTTGTTGATGCTTTCAACGTATTTCCTTGTGTTCATTACTGTGGTAAACTTTGTTTTTTATGTGTTTAAGACATTTATTCTTGTAAAGACAAACTGGTTAGGTGGGTGAGGTGAGGTGAAATGGGGTTTAACGTCGCGTCCAAGATTATTGCACTTATAGCGACGTGCATGTACGTGTGTGTGTGTTTGTGTGGCTGCTTGTACTAGTCCGGACTGATGCCGATTTATAGTGCTACCCCACTGAGATCCCAGATTCAGTTTAACATGAAAACCCCACTCAGACACAGTATACTGACTCCGAGCCGACCAGTCCTTGTTTTAGCCCCTTAATGCCGAGCGCCAGACAGGGTAACAACAAGTACCATTTTGTAACGTCTATGAGTATGACGCGGCCGGGGATCGAACCCCGGACCTTCCGCTCTCCAGGCGGACGCTCTACCAATAGACCACGGAGGCGGTCCTAACTGGTTAGGAAAATTTGCAGTTGAAGCAAATGTTTTGATCAAGTCATTTAAAAAACCCATTGTCCTATCGCTCAAATGTTTGATTATTTATATTTTTATGAATATTTCAGTATGTCATCAATCTTGTAATTTATGGTTACTTTAAGACAGATATAATTCCTATTTCACACATTGCATTGATTTCGACGTCTAGACTGAAGTGAGCCTCTATTGAACGTTGCCGGGAAAAGTGAGAGCGGAAGGTTGATGGTTCGATCCCCGGCCGCGTCATGCCAAAAGACGCTCGTTATTAAGGGACGAAGGTAAAGACTGGTCGGCTAGGAGTCAGTTGACTGTGTCTGATTGGGCTATGCATGGAGAAATGTTTTTATTAAAACTTTCAGGCCTCCAATATGGCCTGGTACCTCAATAATCGGAAAACGGCTTCTTGGTAGAGCTTGAAGAACGATGCATTCATAGTCGTTTGAAGGGAGACAACTCCATGGACCATCTCTTAACTATGAGCGGTGTCTCGTCACGCTGAAGACTGGGTTCGAATCCCCGCGTGGTACAGTGTGTACATCCTACTTTTAGTATTCCGTCACCATGTTGCTGGAATATTACTTACAGCGGTGTAAGACTAACATTCTGAGAAATGATGTATTATTAGTATATCTTTCACCATTCACGTGCTCGTCTCACCATTCACATGCTTGTCTCACCATACACGTGTTCGTCTCACCATTCACGTGCTCGTCTCACCATACACGTGCTCGTCTCAAATTCACGTGCTCATCTCACCATTCGCGTTCTTGTCTAACCATTCACGTGCTCGTCTCACCATACACGTGCTCGTCTCACCATTCGCGTTCCTGTCTCACCATACACGTGCTCGTCTCACAATACACGTGTTCGTCTCATCGTACACGTGCTCGTGCGTTTCACCAAGTGGCCAAGTTTCACCATGCTTATCAGTTTCTCCGTCATCGATGCCGGGAAATGTGACGAAGCTATTAAAACATAGCGATAAACCCAGTTTCAAAATCAACCACGTAGGCAAAGCAGGCCACACAGTAGAATATGTTGATGCTTTCAACGTATTGCCTTGTGTTCATTACTGTGGTAAACTTTGTTTTTTATGTGTTTAAGACATCTTGTAAAAACAAACTGGTTAGGTGGGTGGGATGAGGTGAAATGGGGTTTAACGTCGCGTCCAAGATTATTGCACTTATATAGCGACGTGCATGTATGTGTGTGTGTTTGTGTGGCTGCTTGTACTAGTCCGGACTGATGCCGATTAATAGTGCTAGCCCACTGAGATACCATGCCGCAATTTAACATGAATACCCCACTCAGACACAGTATACTGACTCCGAGCCGACCAGTCCTTGTTTTAGCCCCTTAATGCCGAGCGCCAGACAGGGTACCAACAAGTACCATCTTTTAACGTCTTTTGGTATGACGCGGCCGGGGATCGAACCCCGGACCTTCCGCTCTCCGGGCGGACGCTCTACCACTAGACCACGGAGGCGGTCACTGGGAGAGTGGGATGTGCTGCAGCCATAACGGATTCGAACTCTGGTGGTATGACATTAGTGAAGACTTTGGTTGGCATTATTGGCTGTGTGAAAAATTGTCCTTCGAAAATTACTGTAGCGGTGGCACTGGAGTCGTTTGGAACACAATAATGGAAACGAGACATTGTAGCCTTTGGAATACAATAAATACTACAAAGGTGACATTAGTCTCTTTGGAACACATACTGGAGAGGTGACACTGGGGTTTGGGGGAAATAAAACGGTAGAGGTGACATTAGTCTCTTTGGAACACAATACTAGAGAGGTGACACTGGGGTTTGGGGGAAATAAAACGGTAGGGGTGACATTGGTCTCTTTGGAACACAATACTGGAGGGGTGATCCTGGTAGCTTTGGGACACGTCGTGCCCGTGAGTCCCCAGCAACCTATGCTTGTCATAAGAGGCGAATAAAAGGATCGGATGGTCAGGATTCGTTGATTGCATGTCATCGTATCCTAATTGAGTGGATTGATGCTCATGATGTCAGTCACTCGTTTGACTTAATTATTTACAGGCAACTGTCATATATAGGTGGAATATTGCTGAGAGCGGCGTTAAAACAACAAACAAACAAAAATATAGGTTAATTGGTTGGTTGGTTGTTTAACGCCGCACTCAGCAATATTCCAGCTATATGACGGCGGTCTGTAAATAATCGAGTCTGGACAAGACAATCCAGTGATTAATATCATGAGCATCGATCCACGCAATTGGGATCGATGACATGCATCAACTAAATCAGCGAGCCTGACCACCTGATCCCGTTAGTCGCCTTTTACGACAAGCATAGTCATCTTTTACTGCAAGTATCTGCTTTTGTAGTTGTGGCTGAAAAAAATCGATACGAAATCAATTTTATTTATTGTGTGAAAATAGTGCTATTCCAGAATATGAGAATTTAAAGTTGTGAATAAATGATTATGAGCATGTATTTATTTTGTTGTTAATACTATTTAAACCTATGAGCCTGAAAAATAGCTGCAACAATGTGATATTTGTGGCAGGCAATAAATTGTGTTTTCAATTTCAACAGTCTGAAGCATAATTATTTTTTCTTTTTAAATTCGGGAACAATATATTTTTCTTGATAAAATCCCAGCCCTTCCTCGATTTGCGCTCGATTTTCAGCCAAGCTGCCTGCGAGGCGCTAAAGGGTTAACAGTAACATCACCGTCTCATCCCACTCGGAATCGGGAAAGGGGTCTGAATGGAACAGTAACCAGCGAACGATAGTCTCAGAACAGCTCTGTAAAAAAAACACAAAACACGATGGCATTCAACGTATGAAATTGAATGGAATATTTTCATATTCGTAAAATTTGTAAATGTCCATATAAGACTATAAGTATAACCATTCCTGTACTGTATAAGCTCATTTGTAATAAATCATTACTTGTCATACAAAATGTGCCACAACATAATGCGCTCACATTTTAGAATTCGCCTACTCCATATCATTTGAAGGTATTCAATTCAACACCCAGTATATTATTTCAGTGTTAGGATCATTAATATACTTCTTTTTTTGTTATAATTATTCCCGTATGACTAAATAAAAATCATTATAACAATCCGTATTCGTACCACAATCTAACTTTTATATAAGTCATGTTTACTAGTTCTTAACCATCTTTGCGCTCCGGTTCTTATCAATAAGAGACAGAGCATAGTTTTAGGTGATTCCCCTCTTCCCCCACGCAACGAATGCTGGGTGTGACAGCGTCTGCAGAAGCACTGGAGAAAATGTACATTTTGTTGATCGGTAGGTATTACGGACATGTTCCATTAATTTGCAATGAAATATCGCAACTCTCTCATGATGGATGAACAATTATGCTTATCGTTTATGAATGACAGTCGAGTGTTTGCGATCAAGTGCTTGTTTCGGTTTCGACACTCTCTTCGTCTCGTCATCGAACGGCTACTTCACTTGTTCAAAGTAATGCCAAATACTTTGTCATAGTAACTGTTGCTAAATTATTCATGCAACTTATGGTTAGACCGATCTTAGGAATATGCATTTGGTCCATCGCGCAAATGTGATCGAATTAAAAAAAATCCACACTGAGCATGTCAAGACAGGTGCTCTGTCCAAATACAGTTTAAGATGATGAATTTCCGGGTTTGAATTGTCATTGTTCGGCAGAAATGCACGTCAAGCGGTTTGGGTCCCGTCATTCAAGCAGTATTTTCACATTTGCTAATCAGGAGCTTTTGTAATCAAGCAAGTTCAACTTAGATGTTGTTTTGAAGCACAATAATTGCGTATTGATAAATGTTGGACCTATGTGCATTATCTGTAGTCTTCCAAAGATTGTTAAAGAAGTTTTTAATTTCTCAACATGTTTTTTCTGTCTACTGTGAGAAAAGTACACATTTTTAGTTCTACAAGCTGTATCATATTTATATACTATAAAATATTTATATACTATTCAATAGAAGTTAAAGAACACCGGATTCTTTCATATTACTATAGTTAATCTGTCTTGGCATGTGAGATTAACTATAGTAATATGAAAGAATTGGGTGTTCTTTAACTTATTTTGAGTAGTATATAATGTTATTCATTTCAACTCAAAGGCAGTACACAGATAGCCAAGATAATAACTTGGAATAAATTGGAAAAACAGAAATAACGCATGAATTTGCACAGATCACAAAGATGTCTGCCCTATAATCACACTATACCTTTAGTGATCATTTGCGAAAATGTAGAAATAGGATAGGGCAAATATTTGCCATGGGGTGAATATCAATTTCATGACGAAATTTACCTGCGGGTTAAGAATTGCATAGGGCTTGAACAAGGCTTTCGTTTCAAAACAAAAATAGTGGGTAAGTTTTGTATATATATTTTTTAAAAACTGCAACTTTTATTATTTCAGATTCCCCGTGAAAATCTAGTTTAGAATCACAAACCATACTTGCCGTAAGAGGCAACTAACCGGATTGGGGGGGTCAGGCTCGCTGACTTGGTGACTCGTTGCTCATGATGCTAATCGCTGGATTATCTGGTCCAGACTTGACTTCATCCTACAGTTGAATATTACTGAATATGGCGTCAAATAACAAACAAACACATCTTATTTCAGGTTGAATACATTGGACGTTGTAACATGAGGGACTGTGTGACAAACTAGACGACCGGCAGCGATGAGCTCCCTACCTCCTGGGTAGGTATCTCAGCAATCTGTGCAGAGATTTATCGTGCGTCCAAACTGACGGACAAAATTTAAAATAATACATCAGAGCCTCTTTTTGTTTATTGGTCCTGTTGCCAGTGAAATCATCTCTGCAAAGTATATACCGTATTCGCCTTAATAAGCGCACAAGGCGATATTTGCTAATATATTGGCTAGTGAACAATCCCAATTAGCACCCCTTCCAATTGATCAATGTGCACAAGACTTATTTATTCTCGTATAATACATGTGTTATATGCATCCTTAATTATGGGAAATTAAATTCTGGAAAAATATATCTGTCATATATAAACAGTTCCAGCCGTCAGCATAAACCACGAAATGTTTCTTTCAACACTGGTTTTTTTTCACCAAAATAATATTTCAATAAGTGCCCCCTATTTTGTAATTTTGAGAGTGCCCTGGGCGCTTATTACTTCGAATACTGTAACATGCCTTGGCAATTTTTCATTCAAATTTTTGGGAATTTTTATTGATATATTTT
Organism: Haliotis rufescens; assembly: GCF_023055435.1. Taxonomy (NCBI): domain Eukaryota; kingdom Metazoa; phylum Mollusca; class Gastropoda; order Lepetellida; family Haliotidae; genus Haliotis; species Haliotis rufescens. The sequence continues at coordinate 30,396,998 of NW_025963824.1, read as the reverse complement.
TAACTTTAGGCCAATTATCATCATCTGAGAAAAGTGGAAAACAAGATATTTTTTTAATATAATACTTTTAGAACAGATTTAGCATTATGGGGATTCAAGGATCAGGCCTCATAATCGCGACTAAAACGGTCGCCAATGCGACCTAAATTTCAATTTGTTTACTGTCTAAAATTCAGGGGAAGCCAAATGACTACCTTGAAAAATATCTTGCGCTGACAAAATTCTATTGCTACACATATGTAGAGACAAAAATATGTCTGCTACTAATTGTACTCACAACTAATTCCTCCTAAAGTCAACAATGAACCTAAATATATAAATATTAATGTAATTGGTATTTTATTTTAGTTAATAGTTTAGTGGATAAGCAAGGATATACCTATATAATTTGTAACATAAATTGCATCATTGTTCGAGTCACAAATAACAAAACTCAAGTACAGTTTCCACTAATAAACAATTCCAAGACTAGTGCTATGACTTGTACATATAATAGTAAATGGATAAAAAATCATTTCAAATGCTTTTAGCTACCTACAATATTGGCTTGACTTCTTGATTTTACCACTGGCTACCTGGAAAAAAAACTTGTAGCCATATGGCAAAATGGTAAAAAATTGGTACTTGGAAAAAATTTAAACTTTGAGGCCTGAGGTGAGGTGAGGTGAGGTGAGGTGAGGTGACGTGATACAAGGTTTAAAGTGCACTTGATACAGTGACATCCATGCATGTGTGTTGCTGCTTGTACTAGCCTGGATGTATCCTGGTTTTATAGTGCTAGCCCACTGAGATACCATGCCGCAGTTTAACATGGATACCCCACTCAGACACAGTATACTGACTCCGAGCCGACCAGTCCTTGTTTTATCCCCTTTATGTCGAGCGCCAGGCAGGGTAACAACAAGTACCTTTTTTTCATGTCTTTTTGTATGATGCATCAAGGGAATGGAACTACCGATCCCGCTCTACGGGCAGATGTTGCATCCACTAAACCTCGGAGGCGATGAGGTGTCCGGTAGGACTGGGACGGGTAACTCGGGTACTCGGGTCCTGAGTAGGACCTGTGTACCCACATGAATACCCGGACCCGTGGTTAGTCACGTGACATACTGTTTAATGACATTAACAAAAAAACTCAATGGTTACACTACAAGTATAGCTAATGTTCACATTTCTTTCTCACTATGCAGGCGTTCGTTCTGACTTTGATATGTTCGAGTAAGGATAAAGCGTCTATCAACTGTACTGTATACATGTATATAAATAGTTTTTGCCAGGGCTGCGGTAAAACAATTCCCATTCGGACATTTTTTACCCAACTCTCGAGACCTATAGCGGGTGTTCCGGGTAGGGCCGGGTAATAGGGTGTCGGGCACCCAGGTAGTAAATTTGGACAGGTCCCAGCCCGAGTGTCCAGTGATGTTTGGTTGTTGTTTGCAGTGGTTATGGAGGCCCAGCTGGGTGACATGGCTCATCGTTCTCAGGGGCGGTCGGGTAGCCTAGTGGTTAAAGCGTTCGCTCGTCACGCTGGAGACCCGGGTTCGATTCCCGACATGGGTACATTGTGTGAAGCCCATTTCTGGTGTCCCCCGCCGTGATATTGCTGGAATATTGCTAAAAGCGGCGTAAAACCATACTCACTCACTCACTCACTCATCATGCTCAAATGGCATCGATCAGTGCTCGTGCTATCAATCACTGGTTTATTGGGTCCAAACTCAATTATTGACAGGTAGTAGTGATACAGCTGGAATATTGCTGAGTGCTGTGTTCATGATTTGTCCTTGTTGGCCAACCTCATTAAAACCAGGGCCCACTTGCACAAAGCGATCTTAGCGCTAAGATGATCGCAACTCCCATATTTTAACGTAGGCTTACAATAGTCGTAGCGCTAAGATCGCTTTGTGCAAGTGGGCCTTGATCTTAGTTCTAGATACCGCGAAACAAATGATCTGAGGACATCCCATACGGGTCATGTCAGAACGACCTTTCATCCGACCAATGAGAGCATGGCTTACAAGATCATGACAGTGACAGTCAGAATGTGTTTTCTCATGAAACCTTGAACAACTTAACATGGGTTATTCTGAACGACAGTTACGGGATATAAAAGTGAATCCATACAATCTAGGCCATCTATTAGCCATTCTAGAAAGCTCTTGTTCAGTTTGCAAATTTTTAAACGAGAATGTCAAAGTATGGTTTGAAGCGTAGTCTCTAGTTTGAAACTAGTGCCATAAAGCACGAGAAAGCAGCTTTCTGAATTGCTAATGTCGACTTCTTGTCAGTCAAACCATTGGCCGGCCAAAGTTCGCAAAAGGTCGGTCTGACATGATCCGTAATTGGATGTCCTCAGATCTTTGTTTAGCGGTAGCGAGCACTAAGATCTTATTTTAATGAGACTGCCTTGTTGGCACACTTATAAGCCAAGGGGCACATATAAACATCTTATGGGAGCATCTAACCCTGGTATTTATCCGCATGAGGGATTGAATTACAAATTTTTACAGTGTATGATGAATTTACGTCAAGGTCGACTCGTAAAGATCCCGGTAGAATAGGTCTTCAGCAACCCAAAATTGCCGTAAAAGGCGTCTATGCTTGTCATAAGAGGCGACTAACGGGATCGGGTGGTCAGGCCTGCTGACTTGGTTGATGCATGTCATTGTATTCCAATTGCGTGGATCGATGCTCATGATATTACTGGAATGTCTGGTCCAGACTCAATTATTTACAGACCGCGGTCATATAGCTGGAATATTGCTGAGTGCGGCGTTATACAACAAACAAACCAACCAACCAACGTCACTCTCAATCTTTCAGCCAATCTGGTCAGACATACAACGACTCCGTCAACCTTCGACGGGCAACACAGAGCAGCTTAGAAGAACAAGTTGGTGAGTGATAGATGTGTAACAACACTCTTTCTGTAAAGTGGTGTGCTCCGTGGGGATTCCAGGTTAAAGACACATGATACAGGACAGAATAGGTCCCCAGTACCTCATGCTTGTCTCCCAGTGGGGATTACAGGACAGAATAGGTCCCCAGTACCTCATGCTTGTCTCCCAGTGGGGATTACAGGACAGAATAGGTCCCCAGTACCTCATGCTTATCTCCCAGTGGGGATTACAGGACAGAATAGGTCCCCAGTACCTCATGCTTGTCTCCCAGTGGGGATTACAGGACAGAATAGGTCCCCAGTACCTCATGCTTGTCTCCCAGTGGGGATTACAGGACAGAATAGGTCCCCAGTACCTCATGCTTGTCTCCCTGTGGAGATTACAGGACAGAATAGGTCCCCAGTACCTCATGCTTGTCTCCCAGTGGGGATTACAGGACAGAATAGGTCCCCAGTACCTCATGCTTGTCTCCCAGTGGGGATTACAGGACAGAATAGGTCCCCAGTACCTCATGCTTGTCTCCCATTTGGGATTACGGGACAGAATAGGTCCCCAGTACCTCATGCTTGTCTCCCAGTGGAGATTACAGGACAGAATAGGTCCCCAGTACCCCATGCTTGTCTCCCAGTGGGGATTACAGGACAGAATAGGTCCCCAGTACCTCATGCTTGTCTCCCAGTGGGGATTACAGGACAGAATAGGTCCCCAGTACCTCATGCTTGTCTCCCAGTGGGGATTACAGGACAGAATAGGTCCCCAGTACCTCATGCTTGTCTCCCAGTGGAGATTACAGGACAGAATAGGTCCCCAGTACCTCATGCTTGTCTCCCTGTAGAAATCACAGGACAGAATAGGTCCCCAGTACCTCATGCTTGTCTCCCAGTGGGGATTACAGGACAGAATAGGTCCCCAGTACCTCATGCTTGTCTCCCAGTGGGGATTACAGGACAGAATAGGTCCCCAGTACCTCATGCTTGTCTCCCAGTGGGGATTACAGGACAGAATAGGTCCCCAGTACCTCATGCTTGTCTCCCTGTAGAAATCACAGGACAGAATAGGTCCCCAGTACCTCATGCTTGTCTCCCAGTGGGGATTACAGGACAGAATAGGTCCCCAGTACCTCATGCTTGTCTCCCAGTGGGGATTACAGGACAGAATAGGTCCCCAGTACCTCATGCTTATCTCTCAGTGGGGATTACAGGACAGAATAGGTCCCCAGTACCTCATGCTTATCTCTCAGTGGGGATTACAGGACAGAATAGGTCCCCAGTACCTCATGCTTGTCTCCCAGTGGGGATTACAGGACAGAATAGGTCCCCAGTAACTCATGCTTGTCTCCCAGTGGGGATTACAGGACAGAATAGGTCCCCAGTACCCCATGCTTGTCTCCCAGTGGGGATTACAGGACAGAATAGGTCCCCAGTACCTCATGCTTGTCTCCCAGTGGGGATTACAGGACAGAATAGGTCCCCAGTACCCCATGCTTGTCTCCCAGTGGGGATTACAGGACAGAATAGGTCCCCAGTACCTCATGCTTGTTTCCCAGTGGGGATTACAGGACAGAAAAGTTCCCCAGTACCTCATGCTTGTCTCCCAGTGGGGATTACAGGACAGAATAGGTCCCCAGTACCTCATGCTTGTCTCCCTGCAGAAATCACAGGACAGAAAAGGTCCCCAGTACCCCATGCTTGTCTCCCAGTGGGGATTACAGGACAGAATAGGTCCCCAGTACCCCATGCTTGTCTCCCAGTGGGGATTACAGGACAGAAAAGGTCCCCAGTACCCCATGCTTGTCTCCCAGTGGGGATTACAGGACAGAATAGGTCCCCAGTACCTCATGCTTGTTTCCCAGTGGGGATTACAGGACAGAATAGGTCCCCAGTACCTCATGCTTGTCTCCCAGTGGGGATTACAGGACAGAATAGGTCCCCAGTACCCCATGCTTGTCTCCCAGTGGGGATTACGGGACAGAATAGATCCCCAGTACCTCATGCTTGTCTCCCAGTGGGGATTACAGGACAGAATAGGTCCCCAGTACCTCATGCTTGTCTCCCTGTAGAAATCACAGGACAGAATAGGTCCCCAGTACCTCATGCTTGTCTCCCAGTGGGGATTACAGGACAGAATAGGTCCCCAGTACCTCATGCTTGTCTCCCAGTGGGGATTACAGGACAGAATAGGTCCCCAGTACCTCATGCTTGTCTCCCAGTGGAGATTACAGGACAGAATAGGTCCCCAGTACCCCATGCTTGTCTCCCAGTGGGGATTACAGGACAGAATAGGTCCCCAGTACCTCATGCTTGTCTCCCAGTGGGGATTACAGGACAGAATAGGTCCCCAGTACCTCATGCTTGTCTCCCAGTGGGGATTACAGGACAGAATAGGTCCCCAGTACCTCATGCTTGTCTCCCAGTGGGGATTACAGGACAGAATAGGTCCCCAGTACCTCATGCTTGTCTCCCAGTGGGGATTACAGGACAGAATAGGTCCCCAGTACCTCATGCTTGTCTCCCAGTGGGGATTACAGGACAGAATAGGTCCCCAGTACCTCATGCTTGTCTCCCTGTGGGGATTACAGGACAGAATAGGTCCCCAGTACCCCATGCTTGTCTCCCAGTTGGGATTACAGGACAGAATAGGTCCCCAGTACCTCATGCTTGTCTCCCAGTGGGGATTACAGGACAGAATAGGTCCCCAGTACCTCATGCTTATCTCTCAGTGGGGATTACAGGACAGAATAGGTCCCAAGTACCTCATGCTTGTCTCCCAGAGGGGATTACAGGACAGAATAGGTCCCCAGTACCCCATGCTTGTCTCCCAGTGGGGATTACAGGACAGAATAGGTCCCCAGTACCTCATGCTTGTCTCTCAGTGGGGATTACAGGACAGAATAGGTCCCCAGTACCTCATGCTTGTCTCCCATTTGGGATTACAGGACAGAATAGGTCCCCAGTACCTCATGCTTGTCTCCCATTTGGGATTACAGGACAGAATAGGTCCCCAGTACCTCATGCTTGTCTCCCATTTGGGATTACAGGACAGAATAGGTCCCCAGTACCTCATGCTTATCTCTTAGTGGGGATTACAGGACAGAATAGGTCCCCAGTACCTCATGCTTGTCTCCCATTTGGGATTACAGGAGAGAATAGGTCCCCAGTACCTCATGCTTGTCTCCCATTTGGGATTACGGGACAGAATAGGTCCCCAGTACCTCATGCTTGTCTCCCATTTGGGATTAAAGGACAGAATAGGTCCCCAGTACCTCATGCTTGTCTCCCAGTTGGGATTACAGGACAGAATAGGTCCCCAGTACCTCATGCTTGTCTCCCAGTGGAGATTACAGGACAGAAGAGGTCCCCAGTACCGTATGCTTATCTCCCAGTGGGGATTACAGGACAGAATAGGTCCCCAGTACCTCATGCTTGTCTCCCAGTGGAGATTACAGGACAGAAGAGGTCCCCAGTACCGTATGCTTGTCTCCCATTGGGGATTACAGGACAGAATAGGTCCCCAGTACCTCATGCTTGTCTACCTGCAGAAATCACAGGACAGAATAGGTCCCCAGTACCCCATGCTTGTCTACCTGCAGAAATCACAGGACAGAATAGGTCCCCAGTACCTCATGCTTGTCTCCCAGTGGGGATTACAGGACAGAATAGGTCCCCAGTACCTCATGCTTGTCTCCCATTGGGGATTACAGGACAGAATAGGTCCCCAGTACCCCATGCTTGTCTCCCAGTGGGTATTGCAGGACAGAATAGGTCCCCAGTACCTCATGCTTGTCTCCCATTGGGGATTACAGGACAGAATAGGTCCCCAGTACCTCATGCTTGTCTCCCAGTGGAGATTACAGGACAGAAGAGGTCCCCAGTACCTCATGCTTGTCTCCCTGTGGAGATTACAGGACAGAAAAGGTCCCCAGTACCTCATGCTTGTCTCCCTGTGGAAATCACAGGACAGAATAGGTCCCCAGTACCCCATTCTTGTCTCCCAGTGGGGATTACAGGACAGAATAGGTCCCCAGTACCTCATGCTTGTCTCCCAGTGGGGATTACAGGACAGAATAGGTCCCCAGTACCTCATGCTTGTCTCCCAGTGGGGATTACAGGACAGAATAGGTCCCCAGTACCTCATGCTTGTCTCCCAGTGGGTATTACAGGACAGAATAGGTCCCCAGTACCTCATGCTTGTCTCCCAGTGGGGATTACAGGACAGAATAGGTCCCCAGTACCTCATGCTTGTCTCCCAGTGGGGATTACAGGACAGAATAGGTCCCCAGTACCTCATGCTTATCTCTCAGTGGGGATTACAGGACAGAATAGGTCCCAAGAACCTCATGCTTGTCTCCCATTTGGGATTACGGGACAGAATAGGTCCCCAGTACCTCATGCTTGTCTCCCAGTGGGGATTACAGGACAGAATAGGTCCCCAGTACCTCATGCTTGTCTCCCAGTGGGGATTACAGGACAGAATAGGTCCCCAGTACCTCATGCTTGTCTCCCATTTGGGATTACAGGACAGAATAGGTCCCAAGAACCTCATGCTTGTCTCCCATTTGGGATTACAGGACAGAATAGGTCCCCAGTACCTCATGCTTGTCTCCCAGTGGGGATTACAGGACAGAATAGGTCCCCAGTACCTCATGCTTGTCTCCCAGTGGGGATTACAGGACAGAATAGGTCCCCAGTACCTCATGCTTGTCTCCCAGTGGGGATTACAGGACAGAATAGGTCCCCAGTACCCCATGCTTGTCTCCCAGTGGGGATTACAGGACAGAATAGGTCCCCAGTACCTCATGCTTGTCTCCCAGTGGGGATTACAGGACAGAATAGGTCCCCAGTACCTCATGCTTGTCTCCCAGTGGGGATTACAGGACAGAATAGGTCCCCAGTACCTCATGCTTGTCTCCCAGTGGGGATTACAGGACAGAATAGGTCCCCAGTACCTCATGCTTATCTCCCAGAGGGGATTACAGGACAGAATAGGTCCCCAGTACCCCATGCTTGTCTCCCAGTGGGGATTACAGGACAGAATAGGTCCCCAGTACCTCATGCTTGTCTCTCAGTGGGGATTACAGGACAGAATAGGTCCCCAGTACCTCATGCTTGTCTCCCATTTGGGATTACAGGACAGAATAGGTCCCCAGTACCTCATGCTTGTCTCCCATTTGGGATTACAGGACAGAATAGGTCCCCAGTACCTCATGCTTGTCTCCCATTTGGGATTACAGGACAGAATAGGTCCCCAGTACCTCATGCTTATCTCTTAGTGGGGATTACAGGACAGAATAGGTCCCCAGTACCTCATGCTTGTCTCCCATTTGGGATTACAGGAGAGAATAGGTCCCCAGTACCTCATGCTTGTCTCCCATTTGGGATTACGGGACAGAATAGGTCCCCAGTACCTCATGCTTGTCTCCCATTTGGGATTAAAGGACAGAATAGGTCCCCAGTACCTCATGCTTGTCTCCCAGTTGGGATTACAGGACAGAATAGGTCCCCAGTACCTCATGCTTGTCTCCCAGTAGAGATTACAGGACAGAAGAGGTCCCCAGTACCGTATGCTTATCTCCCAGTGGGGATTACAGGACAGAATAGGTCCCCAGTACCTCATGCTTGTCTCCCAGTGGAGATTACAGGACAGAAGAGGTCCCCAGTACCGTATGCTTGTCTCCCAGTGGGGATTACAGGACAGAATAGGTCCCCAGTACCCCATGCTTGTCTACCTGCAGAAATCACAGGACAGAATAGGTCCCCAGTACCCCATGCTTGTCTGTCAGTGGGTATTGCAGGACAGAATAGGTCCCCAGTACCTCATGCTTGTCTCCCATTGGGGATTACAGGACAGAATAGGTCCCCAGTACCTCATGCTTGTCTCCCAGTGGAGATTACAGGACAGAAGAGGTCCCCAGTACCTCATGCTTGTCTCCCTGTGGAGATTACAGGACAGAAAAGGTCCCCAGTACCTCATGCTTGTCTCCCTGTGGAAATCACAGGACAGAATAGGTCCCCAGTACCCCATTCTTGTCTCCCAGTGGGGATTACAGGACAGAATAGGTCCCCAGTACCTCATGCTTGTCTCCCAGTGGGGATTACAGGACAGAATAGGTCCCCAGTACCTCATGCTTGTCTCCCAGTGGGGATTACAGGACAGAATAGGTCCCCAGTACCTCATGCTTGTCTCCCATTGGGGATTACAGGACAGAATAGGTCCCCAGTACCTCATGCTTGTCTCCCAGTGGGGATTACAGGACAGAATAGGTCCCCAGTACCTCATGCTTGTCTCCCAGTGGGGATTACAGGACAGAATAGGTCCCCAGTACCTCATGCTTGTCTCCCAGTGGGGATTACAGGACAGAATAGGTCCCCTGTACCTCATGCTTGTCTCCCAGTGGGGATTACAGGACAGAATAGGTCCCCAGTACCTCATGCTTGTCTCCCAGTGGGGATTACAGGACAGAATAGGTCCCCAGTACCCCATGCTTGTCTCCCAGTGGGGATTACAGGACAGAATAGGTCCCCAGTACCTCATGCTTGTCTCCCAGTGGGGATTACGGGACAGAACAGGTCCCCAGTACCCCATGCTTGTCTCCCAGTGGAGATTACAGGACAGAAAAGGTCCCCAGTAACTCATGCTTGTCTCCCTGTGGAAATCACAGGACAGAATAGGTCCCCAGTACCCCATTCTTGTCTCCCAGTGGGGATTACAGGACAGAATAGGTCCCCAGTACCTCATGCTTGTCTCCCAGTGGGGATTACAGGACAGAATAGGTCCCCAGTACCTCATGCTTGTCTCCCAGTGGGGATTACAGGACAGAATAGGTCCCCAGTACCTCATGCTTGTCTCCCAGTTGGGATTACAGGACAGAATAGGTCCCCAGTACCTCATGCTTGTCTCCCAGTGGAGATTACAGGACAGAAGAGGTCCCCAGTACTGTATGCTTGTCTCCCAGTGGGGATTACAGGACAGAAGAGGTCCCCAGTACCTCATGCTTGTCTCCCAGTGGGGATTACAGGACAGAATAGGTCCCCAGTACCTCATGCTTGTCTGTCAGTGGGTATTGCAGGACAGAAGAGGTCCCCAGTACCTCATGCTTGTCTCCCATTGGGGATTACAGGGCAGAATAGGTCCCCAGTACCTCATGCTTGTCTCCCAGTGGAGATTACAGGACAGAAGAGGTCCCCAGTACCTCATGCTTGTCTCCCTGTGGAGATTACAGGACAGAAAAGGTCCCCAGTACCTCATGCTTGTCTCCCTGTGGAAATCACAGGACAGAATAGGTCCCCAGTACCCCATGCTTGTCTCCCAGTGGGGATTACAGGACAGAATAGGTCCCCAGTACCTCATGCTTGTCTCCCAGTGGGGATTACAGGACAGAATAGGTCCCCAGTACCTCATGCTTGTCTCCCAGTGGGGATTACAGGACAGAATAGGTCCCCAGTACCTCATGCTTGTCTCCCAGTGGGGATTACAGGACAGAATAGGTCCCCTGTACCTCATGCTTGTCTCCCAGTGGGGATTACAGGACAGAATAGGTCCCCAGTACCTCATGCTTGTCTCCCAGTGGGGATTACAGGACAGAATAGGTCCCCAGTACCCCATGCTTGTCTCCCAGTGGGGATTACAGGACAGAATAGGTCCCCAGTACCTCATGCTTGTTTCCCAGTGGGGATTACAGGACAGAAAAGTTCCCCAGTACCTCATGCTTGTCTCCCAGTGGGGATTACAGGACAGAATAGGTCCCCAGTACCTCATGCTTGTCTCCCAGTGGAGATTACAGGACAGAATAGGTCCCCAGTACCTCATGCTTGTCTCCCTGCAGAAATCACAGGACAGAAAAGGTCCCCAGTACCCCATGCTTGTCTCCCAGTGGGGATTACAGGACAGAATAGGTCCCCAGTACCCCATGCTTGTCTCCCAGTGGAGATTACAGGACAGAATAGGTCCCCAGTACCTCATGCTTGTCTCCCAGTGGGGATTACAGGACAGAATAGGTCCCCAGTACCTCATGCTTGTCTCCCAGTGGGGATTACAGGACAGAATAGGTCCCCAGTACCTCATGCTTGTCTCCCAGTGGGGATTACAGGACAGAATAGGTCCCCAGTACCTCATGCTTGTCTCCCAGTGGGGATTACAGGACAGAATAGGTCCCCAGTACCTCATGCTTGTCTCCCAGTGGGGATTACAGGACAGAATAGGTCCCCAGTACCTCATGCTTGTCTCCCAGTTGGGATTACAGGACAGAATAGGTCCCCAGTACCTCATGCTTGTCTCCCAGTGGGGATTACAGGACAGAATAGGTCCCCAGTACCTCATGCTTGTCTCCCAGTGGAGATTACAGGACAGAATAGGTCCCCAGTACCTCATGCTTGTCTCCCAGTGGGGATTACAGGACAGAATAGGTCCCCAGTACCTCATGCTTGTCTCCCAGTGGGGATTACAGGACAGAATAGGTCCCCAGTACCTCATGCTTGTCTCCCAGTGGGGATTACAGGACAGAATAGGTCCCCAGTACCTCATGCTTGTCTCCCAGTGGGGATTACAGGACAGAATAGGTCCCCAGTACCTCATGCTTGTCTCCCAGTTGGGATTACAGGACAGAATAGGTCCCCAGTACCTCATGCTTGTCTCCCAGTGGGGATTACAGGACAGAATAGGTCCCCAGTACCTCATGCTTGTCTCCCAGTGGAGATTACAGGACAGAATAGGTCCCCAGTACCTCATGCTTGTCTCCCAGTGGGGATTACAGGACAGAATAGGTCCCCAGTACCTCATGCTTGTCTCCCAGTGGAGATTACAGGACAGAATAGGTCCCCAGTACCTCATGCTTGTCTCCCAGTGGGGATTACAGGACAGAAAAGTTCCCCAGTACCTCATGCTTGTCTCCCAGTGGGGATTACAGGACAGAATAGGTCCCCAGTACCTCATGCTTGTCTCCCAGTGGAGATTACAGGACAGAATAGGTCCCCAGTACCTCATGCTTGTCTCCCTGCAGAAATCACAGGACAGAAAAGGTCCCCAGTACCCCATGCTTGTCTCCCAGTGGGGATTACAGGACAGAATAGGTCCCCAGTACCCCATGCTTGTCTCCCAGTGGAGATTACAGGACAGAATAGGTCCCCAGTACCTCATGCTTGTCTCCCAGTGGGGATTACAGGACAGAATAGGTCCCCAGTACCTCATGCTTGTCTCCCAGTGGGGATTACAGGACAGAATAGGTCCCCAGTACCTCATGCTTGTCTCCCAGTGGGGATTACAGGACAGAATAGGTCCCCAGTACCTCATGCTTGTCTCCCAGTGGGGATTACAGGACAGAATAGGTCCCCAGTACCTCATGCTTGTCTCCCAGTGGGGATTACAGGACAGAATAGGTCCCCAGTACCTCATGCTTGTCTCCCAGTTGGGATTACAGGACAGAATAGGTCCCCAGTACCTCATGCTTGTCTCCCTGCAGAAATCACAGGACAGAATAGGTCCCCAGTACCCCATGCTTGTCTCCCTGTAGACATCACAGGACAGAATAGGTCCCCAGTAACTCATGCTTGTCTCCCAGTGGGGATTACAGGACAGAATAGGTCCCCAGTACCTCATGCTTGTCTCCCTTTAGAAATTACAGGGCAGAATAGGTCCCCAGTACCTCATGCTTGTCTCCCAGTGGAGATTACAGGACAGAAGAGGTCCCCAGTACCTCATGCTTGTCTCCCTGTGGAGATTACAGGACAGAAGAGGTCCCCAGTACCCCATGCTTGTCTCCCTATAGAAATCACAGGACAGAATAGGTCCCCAGTACCCCATGCTTGTCTCCCTGTGGGGATTACAGGACAGAATAGGTCCCCAGTACCTCATTCTTGTCTCCCTGTGGAAATCACAGGACAGAATAGGTCCCCAGTACCTCATGCTTGTCTCCCAGTTGGGATTACAGGACAGAATAGGTCCCCAGTACCTCATGCTTGTTTCCCAGTGGGGATTACAGGACAGAATAGGTCCCCAGTACCTCATGCTTGTCTCCCAGTGGGGATTACAGGACAGAATAGGTCCCCAGTACCTCATGCTTGTCTCCCAGTGGGGATTACAGGACAGAATAGGTCCCCAGTACCTCATGCTTGTCTCCTAGTGGGGATTACGGGACAGAATAGGTCCCCAGTACCTCATGCTTGTCTCCCAGTGGGGATTACAGGACAGAATAGGTCCCCAGTACCCCATTCTTGTCTCCCAGTGGGGATTACAGGACAGAATAGGTCCCCAGTACCTCATGCTTGTCTCCCAGTTGGGATTACAGGACAGAATAGGTCCCCAGTACCTCATGCTTGTCTCCCAGTGGGGATTACAGGACAGAATAGGTCCCCAGTACCTCATGCTTGTCTCCCTGTAGACATCACAGGACAGAATAGGTCCCCAGTACCTCATGCTTGTCTCCCAGTGGGGATTACAGGACAGAATAGGTCCCCAGTACCTCATGCTTGTCTCCCTTTAGAAATTACAGGGCAGAATAGGTCCCCAGTACCTCATGCTTGTCTCCCAGTGGAGATTACAGGACAGAAGAGGTCCCCAGTACCTCATGCTTGTCTCCCTGTAGACATCACAGGACAGAATAGGTCCCCAGTACTTCATGCTTGTCTCCCAGTGGGGATTACAGGACAGAATAGGTCCCCAGTACCTCATGCTTGTCTCCCTTTAGAAATTACAGGGCAGAATAGGTCCCCAGTACCTCATGCTTGTCTCCCAGTGGAGATTACAGGACAGAAGAGGTCCCCAGTACCTCATGCTTGTCTCCCTGTGGAGATTACAGGACAGAATAGGTCCCCAGTACCTCATTCTTGTCTATTTGGGTTAATGTGTTAATGTGGGTTAATAATAAATCGTATGGCAAACTATCGCAATACGGTGAGATGTATTGAGATGCATATTGCAATACCTATTGGGGCCCAAATTCTCTAATACATACTTGTATTGCGAGAGGGTAGTAACATACACCATATGGAATATTAATGTAAACAGCATGAAGCACTGGGATTTTGGCTGGAGATAACTGGTAGCTATTTTTGTAGCTACAGCTGCAAAACCAGATATTTTAAAAAAAATTAAAACTATGAGCATGCATATTTATTTTTTTAAAAGTCCTTGCAACAAGCTAATTTTTGTGGCAGACAAGTTTCTTTTTCTCAACAGTCTGATGGATAATTACTTTTTTCAAGAATTTTCTGGGACAATTTATTTTTTTCGATAAAATGCCAACCCCCTCGATTTGCGCTTGATTTGCCAGTTATATCGCACACCTTAATTATCTACCAGTGGGAATACGGGCAGAATAGGTTCCTAGTACCCCATGGGGCAGACTCAATTATAAAGTCAGACTCATCATCGGCATTACCGTATCCGACGTAATAAGCGTCCCGCTCTAATAAGCGCCCATGGCGATATTTGCTAATATATTTGCTAGTGAACAATCCCAATTAGCACCCCTTCCGATTGATCAATGTACACAAGACATATTTATTCTTGTATGATACGTGTGTTATATGCATCCTTAATTAGGGAAATTAAATTCTGGAAACATATATATATGTCGAATATAAACATTTCAGGTTGTCACCATAAACCACGAAATGTACGATCTTTCAACTCTGTTGTTTTTCACCAAAATAATATTCTAATAAGAGCCCTCATTTCTAAGTTTGAGAGCGCCCTGGGCGCTTATTTTGTCGAATATGCCCAAAAGTTTAGGTACCAGTAGAAACTTGCCATTTTTAGGATTTTGTCGTGTGTTATTATTATGGGGGCTTGTGGACTTAAACTGTTAGTTTCTTCCTCTGAATTTTTTAGAAATAACAAATTGATTCTTACACGTCAAAAGCAAGCACCTGTCTAGTGTACATGTGATCACCTTCAGCGCGTGAGTTGATTGGGCGGACGGTGCAGTCCCAGGAGCAGTATGTGCCGCGACAGCCGCAGCCCCAGCAGCAGAACGACGAGGACATGGACGTGGAGACCCGCCTGGTCACTATACACGCCACAGAGCTGACCCATGACGGAGAGGTGAAGAAGTACAGGTCGCCCAAGTCTTCAACTTTCAATGGCTTCAAACGTGAGTGAATGGATTTTGCTGAAATTGATGTTAAGTTGTAGCTCACCTTGTTGTGGTGGGTTTGAGCTGGGTGGGTGATTGCTATTTATCATATCTTGCTAATCTTACGAAAGTGTGTTGGAAAAATTTCTCTTGTTGGCTACTATGCTTGTCGTAAGAGGCAACTTACAGGATTGGGTAGCAGAGCTCCAGATAAGCTGCGTATCTGCGTGAAATACGCATCAGAAATACAGAAATACGCAGTAAAAAATAATCCAAGCGTATCAAATACGCAACGAACATTACAGATATGCTACAAAAACAGATTTTGTGCGTATCATCAAAATATTGTGAAGTAACCCTGCGTATTTGATTAGCAAATCAGCAACTTATTTTGAAATTATAAACGGGCATTCCGTCAACCTTGCCAAACTCCACGATGACAGTCACATCATGATCATTTGCCATCACACTTTCTTTTGGAAGTATCGTGGTATTTTTGAGTCCTATAAAGCTCTCAAACCCACACGACACCAGTTTGCAGGGACTAGATGAATAGTGTTTTTAAATATTTAACTTAAATACCCACATGTGTAAAAACTAGTGGGTAACAGAAATTTGAATACGCAGATAGAATTACTGATACCCAGTGATTTTAAAATGCATGGGTAAAATACCCACAACACCAAAAGCTTATCTGCAGCTCTGGGTAGTCAGGCTCACTGACTTGTTTGAAGCATGTCATCGTATCCCAATTGCGTAGATCGATGCTCATGATGTCAATCCCTGGATTGTCTGGTCCAGATGCAATTATTTACAGACAGCTGTCATCTAGCTGGAATATTGCTGAGTGTGGCGTTAAACAACAAACAAACAAGCAAACAAGCTTTTGGTGCTGCTACTACTTGTACTGACTTAAGGTTAAACACTTTACTAATCATTGTGTGTACTTCTCAATGTCACTCGGGGGCACAGGTGGCCCAGTCATCTAAGGCGCTGCGATTCGCTGTGCAGAGTTGCGTCCCTTAGGCACGCCAGAAACCTATGATTGTGGTTTCGAATCCTGGTTCGCCACGATTATGTTTCTAGGTTTGTCAGCACCATACCCGTGCTCATTGTTTTCACCCGAGACCTGCATCACTTCGGGCTTTCCTCCCACATAAGCTGACATGCCATGATATAACTGGAATAATGTTAAAAGCGGCTTTACACCCAATTCACTCTCACTCACTCACTCACTCACTCACTCTCAGTGTTCCTCCACAGGGTCCACAGAGATCTATTACCGCCATCTCACCGAGGACAGGTTCTGTGAGCGGCGGGCATGTGAAAAGGGATACGAGATGCTGTTGCAGAACAACATCGTCATCATCACCGGCGGGTGCGGCGACGGCAAGACGACGCTCGGATGCTACCTTCTCAAGAAAGTGTCCGAGGAATACGACATAGAAGCTGTGAGAATCAATTCCCCAAAGGATTGGATGAGAGTCTTGGAGTTTGATTACCAACATGGCGAGAAGATTGCCGTCATGCTTGATGATTGTTTCGGCAGCATCGGCATGGCTGATTACATGTTCGAAGAATGGCATCACAATGTTCAATATATGTCAAGTTTTCTCGAATCCAAAAAGGTTTATCTGATTATGACCTCCAAGAAGCACCTGTATTCACAAGGCGCTGGACGAGTTACGTACAACCAGGTGTTCCTGAAGAAATACATCCTGGATCTGACGACCGATGAATATAAGCTCACCTGGTGTGAGAAGAAGGAGGTCTTGAGGAAACACCTGGAGTATTACAATCTAGATGAGGACATCGCCACCAACCTCCCAGAAGATTGCCCGGACATGGGCTTCTGTCTACTCGTCCATCAGTTCTGTATTGTGGAAGATTTTCAAAATTGGGGGTTGCGTTTTTTCACAAATCCAATCATTTGGTATTCCTGTGATCTTGAGTCGATATCGGCCACGGAGAAGGAGATCTGGGGAGTGATGGTCCTGCTGCTGCTGGGTGACGGGATCATGAGACCGATGGACTACAACCCTTTCGGTGACGAGAAGACGATATACAAGCAGGCCAAGGAGCATCTAAAATACACGTCTCTCCAAGATGGCTTCCCTCCATCCAGGCTGGTTCATCTGTGTGAACACATCGACACCGTGTACGTGAAGTGGGACAAGAAGGAGAAAGGCTATCGCTTCATTGATCATTACATGGAAGAAGCGGCTATGATGTGTTTCGGGAAGTGGCATGTTCGAGAAGTCTTGAAGCGAAGCAGCCTCAGCTTTCTGCGCGAGTATATGGTGACAAATCGATACGAAGCGGAACGTCCCGAGAAGGACATCCTCATTGAACTGTCTCCTTCCTACTTCCCGTATCTCACGGAAAGACTCTTGAAGGAACTCGTGGACGGGAATATCGAACAGATCGTCTCCCACAGAGTATTTCTCGACGATTCGTACATTGAGTTTTTTGTGAAGCATCTCAAAGAGAAGGATGAGCTTGTGAAGGTTCTCCAGGCTAAAGACAAGAAGTGTCAGAGGGGGATTGTGTATCTGTGTACAATGTACGGACAAGAGAGGCTGATCCGAGAGATTGTGAAATCAGAAGTCTTCTCCAAGTTGGCTGATAAGCAGTGGGCCAAGGATGAGAAACAGGCGGCTGTCCAACTTGCCACAGAGTTTAAAGTATCTTCTTTACAAAACTTACTGAATCAGTTGTGAGTGTTGCATGGTTTTACCTGGACTTACAAAAGTAGGGGCCCAAGGACCCTCAATACAGTCGAACCCCTAAGTCTAACCTACCAGGACAGTGTTGTAACTTCGAGGTCTCCGAATTGAGATAACGAGGCATGAACATCAAGACAGATCAAGTTTTACGTTTCTTTGATGCGTAACGCCGCACTCAGCAATATTCCACCTGATGACAGCAGGACTGACCAAGTAACTGTGTGTGTGTGTGTGTGTGTGTGTGAGTGTAAGTGTGAGTGTGTGTGTATGTATGTATGTTAGTGTAGCAGGGCGTGGAGTCATCCCACAGATGACATCCTTACCTTGTCACCTTGTCAGCTTGCTGATGGGGTTAACCTCTTTGGTCATGTGGACAAGGCGTCCGACCTCTGATCAGAAGGTCCGTGGTTCGAATCCCATCACGGGACTCAGAAATTTTATGCCCGCTACATTGGCGCCCATCGTGGGGCTGAGCACATTCATATTAAATTTGAGCAAAATAAGCCTCAGTGCCCTACTATGCGGCCTGGGACGTGCCTTCTGTTAAACGGGGGAGTATGTAGCAGGGCATGGAGTCATCCCATAGATGACATCCTTACCTTGTCAGCTTGCTGACGGGGTTAACCTCTTTGGTCATGCGGACAAGGCGTCCGACCTCTGATCAAAAGGTCCGTGGTCCATGGTTCGAATCCCATCACGGGATGGCCACTACATTAGGCTTAAAAAAATAAATGAATTGGTTCTCAGGCAATGACTTTTAAAAAAATAGAGCGGGCGGGTGGGCTTTTTCTTTTCTTTTTTTTGCTTCTTCAAACTAGCATGTAACCAAATAAACTGTTGTGTACCATCTACCTGGGAAAGGGCCTCCCTGCATAAACAAGTATGTAAAACTCCTATTGCCGCCATGACCATAACACGAGATGCACAGTGCACATGGGAAGGGAAGTAACTGCATGTTATATTGGATCCCATTGTTTTTTTAAGGTATTAGGATTGTTTTATTTTTTTTCTAAAATGATGATGACGCAGGCCGTGACTGAGAACCAATACTATTTTTTTTAGCCTTCATTCATAGATTGGACATTGAGTAATGTAGCTTTAATTCCTTAATCCAACTTTGATTAGCAGTTTTTGATGAAACCAGGAAGTGCTGCCATGTTTTTCCTCATGTCTGCTCATGATGATTTATTTGTCAGTAAGGATTACCTCTACAACTGGATTGGTTCAACAAAGTTTTAATTGCACAGTACTTTTACAACGATGTTAGATGTGTGGACTAATGCGAATCTTGTCATAAAGGTAGACAAATCTATAGTGAAGTAGGGACCGAGTCCAAGGTATTTTTATCTCGAATTTGAGATAACGGGGCAGATATATGCGTATTTATATAGTGAGGCGGTAGGGACCGGAGAATAGGTTCGAGATATCAGTTGTTTCGAGGTCACGGGGTTTGAGATAATGGGGTTCGACTGTAATTAATTTTAAGGGTCCTTGCAGGCTTGGTTGGTTTGTTGTTTAACGCCGCACTCAGCAATATTCCAGCTGTATGACAGCTGTCTGTAAATAATCGAGTGTGGACCAGACAATCCAATGATTAATATGAGCATCGATCCACACAATTGGGATCGATGACATGCATCAACCAAGTCAGCGAGCCTGACCACCCGATCCCATTAGTCGCCTTTTACGACAAGCATAGTCACCCCTTGCAGGCAATATGAGGGTCCTGTAAAGTAATGTAATGGTGTAGTGTACTGTACATCTTGATAATTACTTTAGAACCTGGGACGAACCAATGATCATGTGGGCAGTGGTCATGATTGATGGGTGAATTAACAGACACCCATAACTGCTCTTAATGCATTGTAGGTACAATGTCAATTATCATGCATCTCTCGGGATTTAGTAGTTCTTTTTCTGCATCAATTCCGAACATTTGTACATACTGGATGCGGAAAACCCTGGTGTTGTCATTACTTTATTCAGGGATTTATCAAGACCTATGACGCAGAATTCAGCCCCAATTCTTCAGCAAATGTTCATTCCCAAATTGGAATTCAAATGTTCCCTGTTCATGTTCTCCTGATCGCCTCCGTGGTCTAGTGGTAGAGCATCCGCCCAGAGAGCAGAAGGTCCGGGGTTCGAACCCCGACCGCGTCATACCCATAGACGTTAAAAGATGGTACTTGTTGTTACCCTGTCTGGCGCTTGGCATTAAGGGGGTAAAACACAGACTGGTCGGCTCGGAGTCAGTATACTGTGTCTGAGTGGGGTATTCATGTTAAACTGCGGCATGGTATCTCAGTGAGCTAGCACTATAAATCGGTATCAGTCCAGACTAGTACAAGCAGCCATTCAAACCAACACACGTACATGCACGTCGCTATATAAGTGCAACAATCTTGGACGTGACGTTAAACCCCATTTCACCTCACCTCATCTTCTCCTACTTATAACTTACATCATGAGACATCGGTGACTTGTATTTGACAGACAACAGGACCAATTAAGAGACAGAGGTTTTAAGCTTAGTGTTCCATTGTTGCAGGGATCACATTGTTAAGTTAAAATACCTCTGAAGTGAAGGAATAAGAACATGAATAAAATCCTAGTTTTGAGTGGGTGAGTTGGGTTTAATGCCGCTTTTAACAGTATTCCGGTATATCACGGCATGTCAGCTTAATGTGGGAGGAAAGTGATGCAGATCTCAGACGTTTACTTCACCACTTTGGTGAAACCCACAAGCCATGTATGGTTTTTACAAACCTAGAAACATAATTGGGGCGAACCGGGATTCGAACCCACAATCATAGGTTTCTGGTGTGCCCAAGGGATGCAGCTCTGCACAGCGAATCGTGGCGCCTTAGACGACTGGGCCACCTGATGCAAGCATGTTTCCAAAAGAATTACATCTGCATATTCAGGAGTATGTATTATATTCTACTCAAAAGAAGTTAAAAAACACCCATTTTTTTCATTTGACTATAGTTAATCTGTTATGGATGTCCTTTATCTTCTTTTGAGTAGTATTTATGCAATCAAAAATATTACTGCTTGCACTCAACACTAAAAATATTGTAGTGAAGTATGCCAGTGAGTTCCATTATAACACTTCATTATTCACTGTATTGAGCACCATGTTCCAATAAGCAACTTATGACCAAAAATTGTTATAATCACCCCATACTTAGTCCAAAAATTTACATTACAGTCCATACTTTTTTGTGTATACAGTGTTACCTCGCTATAGCGCTAACTCGGTTATAGCATGCAGTAAAGCATGGCTCCCAAAATTTACAAACATAAACTCAAGTTTTCCAATGACATGATGTTTTCCCCCCATCTCAGAAAACATTATCAGCTGATCACCGCGAACACATAACACCGGAAATACCAGTCAACAAATCCGAACTGAAGTACGCAATTTAATCCTATTATTTTAATATCTGGTTATAAACAGATTGTTCATTGTTTATGTGGACTAATGTTTGCAATATGTTTTATTAATTATACTCAAAATTTCATTCAATAATTATAATAATGTTTACAATAATTTCGGCGAAATCATATGCGAAGTGATCGGTAGATCACACAACTAACCTTTATTTACAGCAACCACGGTCAGATTACCGCTATTGAATCGAACTTTTGTTGCAAGAGAATGGATACACATATCATAAATGCCATACCATGACTCGCTAAAAGTCATATTTGAGGCAGTTTGACTATTAAAGGTCAACATAACGTTTCCGCAAGCGAAATACATGTACTGCGGTACGTCTCTACGGTGACTGGTCAAATTGTTCCATAAAAACATATCCTGCATACCATATAACATATTCTTTTTTACAGAAAAGGGTATATTTTGCCATGTAACTATCACAGAGCTCCAGATAAGCTGCGTATCTGCGTAAAATACGCATCAGAAATGCAGAAATACGCAGTAAAATAAAATCAGAGCATATCAAATACGTAACGAACATTACAGATACACTAAAAAAATAAAACTTGTGCGTATCATCAAAATATTGTGAAGTAACCCTGAGTAGTTGATTAGCAAATCAGCAACTTATTTTTAAACTATATACGGGCATTCTGTCAACCTTGTATCATGGTATTTTTGAGTCCTATAAAGCTCTGGAACCCACACGACACCAGTTTGAAGGGACTAGATGAATAGTGTTTTTAAATTTTTAACATAAATACCCACATGTGTAAAAACTAGTGGGTAACAGAAATTTGAATACCAAGATAGAATTACTGATACCCAATGATTTTAAAATGCATGGGTAAAATACCCACAACACTTATCTGGCGCTCTGTATTATCAAAAAGGTTTTAGTTTCATTGATATTCGAAGCAAATTTGTTCACTAATGCTCCATGTTTAAAGACATTTTCAACTCATTGTTTATGATTTTAAAAGAGCACCCTTTGTCATGTTTTCTAAGCGCCAGGGGCACATTTTATGCTGATTACGGTACTTTGTAATAAAACGTGTTGAGTGCGTTTCTGGCTTAGTTTATGATGCATTAATTATTCAGTAATTTATTGACATTTAACATAAAATCATTATTGTCAGAGAGAGATAGGTTTGCTTCTGATCTGTTTTTATAAAAAAATCTAGTGTTGCATTTGTTAGGCTTAAAATAGAGCCTATAGACAAATATTAATGACTTTGAGTTATTTTTGTTGGTAAGACCATAAAAATACCATAAATTCCTTGCCTACATTATGTTTATGTATATATTTTTAAGTTTAAACTTATTGCATTAAAATGTTATAAAATTGACCTTTTTTCATCTTTTAGATGAATTTCTGTGTAAGCACATGTGAAGATTGAAGATGAAGCCATTACCATTTGAGTATGAGAATTCCTAGTGAGAGAGTGGATGTTTTATGCCACTCAGCAGTAAACCAGCTGAATCAAAGGCAGATAGTTGAATCTGGACCAGACAAACCAGTGATTGATATTATGAGCATCATCCCCTACTTTTGGGTCACAAGGACATTCAATCACAAGCCTGACTACCCTCGAAGGTCCGGGTTAGAATAGGTCTTCAGCAACCCATGTTGTTGACTAATGGGGTTGGGTGATCAGGCACACTGACTTGGTTGATACATGTCATATCCCAACTGCATAGATCGATGCTCATGATGTCAATCACTGGATTGTCTGGTCCAGATTCGATTATTTACAGACTGCTGTCATACAGCTGGAATATTGCTGAGTGCAGCATTAACCAACAAACAACAAAACCAAGCCTGACAACACAATCCATTTTGTCACTTCATGCTACAACCGTTAAGGACCTATTTTAACCCAGAATTCCCACTGCTGCTGGGCCAGGAAAACCAGTGATTGATAGCATGAGCAACGAACCACACTTTGCAACCCCCAATCTTCATTCAGGGTTTCTAGGTGACATCTGGAGTTGAGAAGTGGTCCCCAGCAATATATACTGCGGGTAAAAAATGTAAAAGTGATGTTTTAAAAGTTTTGTTTCTTTGTTTGTTGTTTCACGCCGCACTCAGCAATATTCCAGCTATATGTTGGCGGTCTGTAAATAATCGAGTCTGGACCAGACAATCCAGTGATTGATATCAGGAGCATCGATCCACGCAATTGGGATTGATGACATGCATCAACCAGGTCAGCGAGCCTGACCACCCGATCCCGTTAGTCGCCTCTTACGACAAGCGTAGTCGCCTTTTACGGCAAGCATGAGTTGCTGAAGACCTATTCTAACCCGGATCTTCACAGGTAGGTTTTCTAGGTGACATCTCACTTATCCTCACGGACACCTGGAGCTGAGAATTGGTCCGCAGCAATTAATACTGTTGGTAAGTGGTAAAAAATGGATTGAATGATCAGGCTGAGTGACACGATGTGAGACATCTGACCCTGATGGATCTTGTTCACAACATGTCACTGGATTGTCTGGGCCAGACTATTATTTACCATCTTCCCGAGGCAGGTGAGTTAACTGACTATAAAAGTCCAGTTTCCAACCTTGCCGAACTAGGCTGGTATTATTGAGTTACATTTTGGCTGGACTAACGAGTCTCTGCATAGTCCAATCAAAATCGCGCACAGAAATCGAAATCCGGTTCGTAGAGTGTCATGCAGATTTTCGGTCGACTGCAGGATTTGCAAAGCATGTGCACCGCTAACTCGTTATCAACAGATATTTTCTAAATCTTTTCATGTTTTTAATCAAGGTGCTCACGTGATTTGATGCACTTCGCGATGTAAGACTCGTTTTATCACAATATAGATCTTGATTATCGATCAGATCGTCTTGTTTTGGCGCCACCGTTTTGTTTGAAGCAAATGCAAGTGATATGAGAGGTTGAATCTGATTGGTCCATAAGAGAGGCATAGAAAGGACATAACTCGTAATAGCCACTGGTGGCGCTACGATCGAGCCCAGGAATTCCAGCCAAGTTCGGCAAGGGTGGAAACTGGACTTTTAAAGTCAGTTCACTCTCTTGCCTCGGGAAAATGATTATTTACAGGTGGTAGTCATAAAGCTGCAATATTGTCAAACAACAAACAAAATACATGGGTTGGTGTATTGCATACAGCAGACAAACTATTATGGTATTATAAAAATATTTATTTACACAACAGATGTCCTAAAGATCATCACAAATCATCACTGCTTTATACTGGTTATAAAACAAATAACATGCAATAAAATGTATTCCTCAAATATTCAAATTACTACATTCTCAAAATGTAAGGCAATGGATTTTAAAATTGACGTTGCCAAATGTCCAGTGCAGAATTTATTACAAGTCTCGTGAGCTTATAATTGAGTTTCTACTATGAAGGACACACGAGAGGACAGAATGGCTCTGGTCAAACACAGGGTCTGCCTCCCCCCCATTGACCAGCTGGTAACTGAGAGAAAGGAAAGGGGTGTCCCTAGAGTCCCGGTCGGGGAATGTCCCTAGAGTCCTGGCCGGGGAATGTCCCTAACGTCCTGGCCAGGGAATGTCCCTAGAGTCCTGGCCGGGGAATGTCCCTAGAGTCCTGGCCAGGGAATGTCCCTAGAGTCCTGGCCGGGGAATGTCCCTAGAGTCCTGGCCGGGGAATGTCCCTAACGTCCTGGCCAGGGAATGTCCCTAGAGTCCTGGCCAGGGAATGTCCCTAGAGTCCTGGCCAGGGAATGTCCCTAGAGTCCTGGCCAGGGAATGTCCCTAGAGTCCTGGCCGGGGAATGTCCCTAACGTCCTGGCCAGGGAATGTCCCTAGAGTCCTGGCCGGGGAATGTCCCTAGAGTCCTGGCCGGGGAATGTCCCTAGAGTCCTGGCCGGGGAATGTCCCTAACGTCCTGGCCAGGGAATGTCCCTAGAGTCCTGGCCGGGGAATGTCCCTAGAGTCCTGGCCGGGGAATGTCCCTAGTGTCCTGGCCGGGGAATGTCCCTAGAGTCCTGGCCGGGGAATGTCCCTAGAGTCCTGGCCAGGGAATGTCCCTAGAGTCCTGGTCGGGGAAGGTCTGAGACGATCAGTGCTGTAAGTGCAGGACTCGGGTTGTCATTGACATACTTTTGGATGAAGGTGCAAGTTGGTGACATTCTGATGTTTTTCTCCAAGAAGTGCTCCAAGGCTGCCTGCAACAAAAAATTGAAAATAGCATAAAACAGATGATAAAAAAAGGACATGTGAAATCGTCCCCCAAACGAAAAAATCTGCCGCTGCAGGAATGCCCTTACCGGGGTTAAAATGGGTTCACGATTTTTGACACGCTGCGCAGTTTTAACGATCATGACAATTGGGCCGATGCCCAGTCTGCCTGATTCTGCCTCGGATTTTGTAATACACAACGTCTTTTTTTCTGTCTGCCCATCCATTTGATTACCATGTCCAGTTGTCCACAACTTATATCTCCTTGGTGGACCAGCTGGTGTTTTATTACCCAAACAGACCGCCTCGGTGGTCTAGTGGTAGAGCGTCCGCCCGGAGAGCGGAAGGCCTGGGGTTCAATCCCCGGCCGCGTCATACCAAAAGACGTTAAAAGATGGTACTTGTTGTTACCCTGTCTGGCGCTCGGCATTAAGGGGCTAAAACAAAGACTGGTCGGCTCGGAGTCAGTATACTGTGTCTGAGTAGGGTATTCATGTTAAACTGCGGCATGGTATCTCAGTGAGCTAGCACTATAAATCGGCATCAGTCCGGACTAGTACAAGCAGCCACACAAACACACACCCATGCATGCACGTCGCTATATAAGTGCAATAATCTTGGACGCAACGTTCGACCCAATTTCACCTCACCTATTACCCAAACAGGATGTTAGATATAAAATGCTTGTCATCGATTGTTATTTGTTATCTTAATTGTTCACAATGTCAAGATCAAGCGTCGTTTCACACATTCAACAATGTATGCATTGTTGATATTTTTGTAAGATTAAGAGAAATAGCCAAAAAGTATATATATATAACGGCTAAGGATCACAAGATAGATAAACACGGCAAACGTGACAGCCAATGAAAACAGTTGTCCCCACTGTGGCGCCCCTAAAAGGTTTGTTTTTCAAGCTGATTATGGAACGAGTGATTTCATCACTTTCACTTGTACATACTTTCAACGAATAAAATAATTTTCTCTTTCGGAAATTGACTAAATATATCAAGGAATATATATATTTGTATAACAGCAGTGAGTGAGTGAGTTGGGTTTAATGCCGCTTTTAACAGTATTCCAGTTATATCACGGCGTGTCAGCTTAATGTGGGAGCAAAGCCCGAAGTGATGCAGGCCATAGACGTTTACCACTTCAGTGAAACCCATGAGCACGGGTATGGTGCTGACAAACCTAGAAACATAATTGGGACGAACCAGGATTTGAACCCACAATCAGAGGTTTCTGGTGTGCCAAATGGACGCATCTCTGCACAGCGAATTGCGGCACCAAAGACGACTGAGCCCCCCGGACCCCCTGTAAAACAGTATACACAGTTATATCCCAAATTTAACATTTAACTTATTTCAACAATTTTGGATAACTGATCTCATAACATATTTATATTATTATAATCTTAAACTTAACCTTTCATGTAAATTAAGGTGCTTCATTCAAAATAAAAAGGGCTGTTAAGCATCTTATCTAAACAATCTGTCCGAAATATTTATGTGTGGATCGTCTCCAAAGTGTAGTGGATACACTCATACAGGGTCTGCTTGGACAGCGTAATATTAATGTCTCAAAAGACAATGACTGGCCACTCAGATAGTTAGATCCATGATGAGTACTGGTGTAACGATATGGCAATACAATATTGTGTCACGATACAAGGCCCACATAACAATACATCGAATTACGACCCCTGTTATACATACGAATGATATGATACATTTCATACAAAGTTATATTGGTGCAAAAACATGAGAATAACAGAAACTGACCTACAATATGACATCTTTGATTTCTGTAATTTACTGGGGCAGTGGGGTAGCCTTGTGGTTAAAGCATTTGCTTGTCATGCCAAACACCCGGGTTCGATTCCTTGCATGTGTACAATGTGCGAAGCCCATTTCTGGTGTCTCCAGCTGTGATATTGCTGGAATATTGCTAAAAGCGGCGTAAAACCACATTCATTCACTTACTCACTGAAATTTAATAACTAATTATTCAAGGGCTGTGATTCACCATGATTCACCTGCAAGAAGAAAGAATACAAACTTGTGAAATAAAAGCGCTGTATCCTTTTCGCTCCTATAGTATCAGGATATGTATCGTATCCCGACTCCGCTGTATCCTTACACCTCTGAAGGACCTGTGAAGAGCCGGGGTAGAATAGCTCTTCAGCAACCCATGCTTGCCGTCAAAGGCGACTATGCTTGTCGTAATAGGCGACTAAAGGGTGGTCAGGCTTGCTGACTTGGTTGATGCGTATCATCGATCCCAATTGTGTGGATCGATTCAAATGATATCAATCACTGGATTGTCTGGTCCAGACTCGATTATTTACAGGCCGCCTTCACATAGCTGGAATATTACTGAGTGCAGCGTGAAATAACAAACCAACCATCCAACCAACACCTCTAAAGATGAGTCATGATGACATAGATTGTGTCTGGTAGCACTCTGCCATTATATGGATGTACCTTCGCCAATAGTTTGCCGACCCCTCTTCCCCTGAAGACTGGGGGTACCTCAGTGTGGTAGAGGTCGACGTGGTCCTCGGTCAGCCAATCATACTGAAGCACAGCCTTCTCTCCGGAGGCCCCTGGAAACAGAGAATGTATCTTCAAGTGGAGTCGACAACCATCTCACTGGTGATAGCTGAAACTTATTGCGTCAAAACAGCACCAATAATTTCACTAAGTTAGCAAAGTTCCAAAAGATGAATCAAGTCTTGTCGAAAACTGCACCATACTTGGTCCAGCAGTTAAATTGACCCCTCAGTACACTACTGTGAGGCCCGGGACGTGCCTTCTGTTGACGGGAGTATGTAGCAGAGCGTAGAGTCGTCCCACAGATGACATCCTTACCTTGACACCTTGCTGACAGGGTTAACCTCTTTGGTCATGTGGACAAGCGTCCTACCTGGGATCAGAAGTTACAAGTCCCTTTGGGGGAAATGACTGGTACCAAACGGAATTTGGATGAGGACCAAGAATTTCCAACAGGTTTTTGAGGGTGCAGGCTAAAACGGCACCTCAGCAAAAACGGCTATTATGTGACGGGCGAAAACGGCACCTCTATTTTTATGAACGATTTATGTAGTAGTATATCTGATTTATGTTATTTGTTACATATTATTTGATGTATTTACATGTTATTTCCTGTTTTCCACCTTTTTACAGATACATGTAACTACATACATTCACATATATATACAGTTCTTCAGTTTTCATCTTCATCACAGTTTACAATATCGGCCCATGTACCACCGAGCATTGTGGTAGTAGCTGACTCAGGGGGCTTATTTCTAATGTAAACTTGTTTTAACTTTCCAATTATTGATGTTTGTAAGAGACGATGTGAGTTTAATTTCATTTGTTTTACTTCAAGGCATGTTGTTTTCACAATAAGTTGAGTTGTGGATAAGTTAATTTGGAATATAGTTGGAGTAGAGGATAATTTCTAATGTAAACTTGTTTTAACATTTCACAATTATTGGTGTTTGCAAGCGACCATGTAAGTTTAATTTATTTTACCAAGGTAAAAAAAATAAGGGTGCCGATTTCCCCAGGCAATAGTAGCCGTTTTCGCTTGAGGCGAGGTGCCGTTTTCGCCAATCGGTGCCGTTTTCGCCAGGTGACGTTTTGCTGAGGTGCCGTTTTAGCGTTTTAGCTATAACCCGGTTTGTGATCATGATAGGCCTAACAGTGGTTTTGCAAGAAACAAAAGGTTTTAGGACATTTTCGTGAGTTGTATGGATTTCAAATTTGAAGATATATTTAGGCAGTTTGGATAACAATCAGTCAATGTCCTTCAATGAACCGAAACCCCTATGTATCATTCGCTGACGTTTAGCTTAGTAGTGCGGAGTGAGAAATTGATCAGTTGTCAGTTGATGAAATTCACGTACCGGCACTGGCGTCACACCTTGTTTTGACAGTCACGTTAAATTCCTTTTCACTGACATTATGCAGTACGTCAGAAATTTCCAAAGTATGTGTTTTGTCCATTGTCCTTCTTCATGTATCGACATATGTCGATAGATCTGCTGTCATGAATATATATATATTCAGGCTTGCGAGCACTAGTCGTTTTAAAGACATTAGAGTTACTCGCCCTTGGAACATGCTAAAAATCGACTTTTATAAAACGAATAAAGGAATAGTTCGTTTAATCCACAAGTTTGAAACATAAACGAAAAACAATTACTTGATTAGTTAATCAAATGCAAGAGAATCACTTGATATTTATTTATAAAGAAATACCAAACCTTTAAAAACTCAACATGGCTGGGATTTATTCAATGACATTTCACATAAATGAATCATTTAATTCCTTTTATGAATTTACAGGAACATTTTCATGTATTAGTTCATAATGATCGGCCAAATAATCTCTGGTGACCAAACTATAAGATCGCTTGATGTCAAAAGGATCTCCAAAAGACTCTAGGGTATGTTGGTTTTTACTGAGAAAGTTGGGCGGTATTTTATTTGAATATATAACAAGAATAACATTAGGAATTTTACCTGTTTACCGATGCATATCTTTAAGAATGCTCTGGTTCGATTAACTTCCCAAGGTAGGGTTAAGTTGATTGTGAAGTTAATTTATTCGCTTCGGACCGGTAGTTTCACACATTACTTGCCCCCCAAAAACATGTTTGGTGCTTGATGGTGTGTTGATGCTAGGTGTAATTTGAACGTGAATGTTTTTGAAAATGAATTGTTGATGCCATGAATATGGATGTCAGCATGGTGATAGTAATAAAATAAACGAATTGTTAGAAATATGAAATAGGGTTACAGAGTTTCTTATTTTTAGGGTTACAAAATTTGCTCGTTTAGGTTACGAAATTTGATACACCCTTTATATTTCAAGGCCTAGATTTTCGAAACGACCTTGACCCTAAGATTATATCGAAAAATTATCCGTATAGAAATCGTTGAATGTCATAAAGCCTATTTCAACACCACAAAGTTAACGAACACGTCACAAAAACAAAATATTTTTGAAAAGTTCCGCATACACCGATGAAACAATGCCCTGTGACGTCAGCCTAGCAACAGGGTTGCTGGGGCCATCGGGTCTACAAAAGCTCCCCTCAGTGATCTATCATCTCTACCCGCGATGTCATTGTATAAGCCCAGCGATGTTGAGAGTTTTCAATATTTGCTTACTATAACTATAGCCTGCGGCGCATTAAGAGCAAACGCTTATTCATGAAAGCATTTTTATTTGCAATATCTATATTTTTTGGTTTGAACTTAGTTCATGGGAATGAAGGGATTATCAATCGAAACTATTAAATACACACATTATTTTTTCGATTCAGTAATTTTTATTAGATGCTCAGGGATGCAATTCATTAAATATGTATTTATTGACGCTGCACACATCTAAACGTCACCGCTCCGAACACTATCTACCGTGGGACATATTTTGTAATAAATCAATTAGTTTTGCACTCAATCTCATTAAAATCAGATCTGGGTTCTCGCTGCCGCTAAACAAAGATCTGAGGACATCCCATTACGGGTCACGTCAGAACGACCTTTCGCGAACTTTGACCGACCACTGAAATGACCAACAAGAAGTCGACATCAGCCAATTAGAAAGCAGCTTTCTCGAGCTTTACGGCACTCGTTTCAATCTGGTGACTTCCATTTCAGATTACGCTTGAAAAATATGTTGACACAGTTCTCGATTAAAGTTTTCAAAACTGAACAAACGAATATTCCGGAATGTCTAATATATGGTTGAGATTGTATAGCAATGCTATCCACATACTGTTCAACGCCTCCTCCGTTAAAATGTTTATCCCACTGAAGCGAGAGATAGACGATAATTTTGACGAATCAGTCGTACGGGTCGTAACTGTCGTTCGGAATACCCCGTGTTGACGTTTTCGAGGTTGCATGATTAGAAAACACATTCTGACTGTCACTTCCATGATCTGGTAAGCGACGCTCTGATTGGTCGGTTGAAAGGTCGTTCTGACGTGACCCGTAATGGGATGTCCTCAGATCTTTGTTAAGCGATAGCCAGATCTGATTTTAATGAGATTGTTTTGCACTAGTAGGGTCCGGCTTGTAATGGCAACGAGGGGTAAGATATGCAGGGGGTCTACAAGGAAAGCCTGGTTCCCTGGGTATGCTGCTACAAGGGTTGTACCTGGCGGTGTGGTCGTGGACGGTGTCGTGGTCGGGTCTAGTGAATGGAGCGTCTGCCCGGAGGGGGGAAGGTCGATGGTTTGATCTCCAGAAGCGCCAGAACAAAATACGTTAATATATGGTACTTATTGTTTCACTGGCTGATGCTCGGTAGTGAGGGCTAAAACAAGAACTGGTCGGTTCGGAATCCGTGTACGGTGTCTGAGTGGGGTATGCATTGTTAAACTGCGGCATCGGCATCCCCCCCCCCCCCCCCCCCCCCCCGCCCCTCTCTCTCTCTCTCTCTCGTGACTAAACAACAACAAGAGTCTAGCTTTGACAGTTCATGTAATAGAATCAATGCTGCACTGTGTCGATTAACTCATCGATTTCAATACCAATGATAAATATCGTTCCACTACCATGGACATGTTGAAATGTCCTATCAGAAATGAAGAAAAGAAGAAGACTGTTTCTGTTAAAATAACGTATGCAACCAATTTTATGAGATGCTGTTGATTCTGAAATGTGTCCTTGTTATCGTTAACCAAGGGAAGCGAGATTCGTGACGCCTGACATGTCAAGATAGTATTACATGTCGTACCTCTCTTCCCTGGTTTTAGCAATATGGCTGTGGGGGACTCTAGTGCCAGGTTACCAGGAGTGAGTGAGTGAGTATGGTTTTACGCCGCTTTTAGCAATATCCCAGCAATATCACGACGGAGGACACCAGAAATGGGCTTCACACATTGTACCCGTGTCGGGAATCGAACCCGGGTCTTCGGCGTGACGAGCGAATGCTTTAACCACTAGGCTACCCGACCGCCCCAGGATACCAGCAAAGAGAATACCCCATACCCGCAGTTCCCTAATATACATTATTCCTAAGTACATGTAATTCATTAACCCCTTCAACACCTCATCTTAGCTCCGGAAACATAACTCTGACGATCGATTAAATAAGAATGACGCCAGATACTATTATGCAATAATATTTAATGAACGTGGATTGAGAGAAATATAGGGTAGATTCCCACTTCTGGATCTTTCACCGGACGTGTATTCTACAAGAGTTGCCATCCCCAGATCACTGACATCACAGTCCTCAGCTAGCGTGAGTATGTCAGTATTTACAATGCACGTGGGAAATATGGGTTAGAAAATTGATTGTTTGTTTGTGTGTCTTTCGATTTGTTTGTTTGTTTGTTTGTTTGTTGTTAAACGCCGTACTCGGCAATATGACGGCGGTCTGTAAATATATGAGTCTGGACCTGAAAATCCAGTGATTGACATCATGACATGCATCAACCAAGTCAGCAAGCCTGACCACCCGATCCCGCTAGTCGCCTTTTACGACATGCACAGTCGCCTGTTACGGCAAACATGGGTTGCTTGAGATCTACTCTACCCCGGATCTTCACGGATCCACGAATAGTACACACAGTTTAAAGTGAGTGAGTGAGTATGGTTTTACGCCGCTTTTAGCAGTATTCCAGCAATATCACGGCGGGGGTCACCAGAAATGGGCTTCACACATTGTACCCATGTCGGGAATCGAACCCGGGTCTTCGGCGTGACGAGCGAACGCTTTAACCACTAGGCTACCCGACCGCCCCCAAAGTTTAAAGGAGTTCATTACAATAACGTCAGTAAGAAATGTCATATTAACCATGTCTTGAGATGTATAGAACCATTTCCTCATATCTCCCAACCTCATAGTTGTTACAACTGCTAAGTACAAACAATGTGATATATACACTTCAAAAAACGAAACGCAATACGGACATTTTTGGCCATAAAAGCAAAATTAGCGGACCAAGATGTACATAATGAAGAGGTTTAATGCGTTATAAAAACACACCCAGTGCATAAACAAAAGGGCCATGGAGCACTATGAATGGTATTAAAGTGCGGGGTTTTTGATTGCCTGGCATCTGCGTGAACCGAACAGTGACAGTTCAACAACAAGCCAAGATTAACAGAAGTGCAACGAAACAACACCATAGGCCGCATGCAGGCAGTTGAATCCCCGATCAGTTGTAGCCAGGGTTTTCAATGTAGCGCCCAGCACCATCACAAGGCTATGGGATCGGTTTCAACAGCATGGGTCAACACGACCAAGAGTAACCACCCCCGTCCAAGATCGCTACATCCGACTGCGCCACCTACGTGAAAGGACGACCACAGCCACCTCAAACGCATCCCAAATACCCGGACTACGCAGAATCTCCGACCAGATCGTACGAAACCGTTTAAGAGCAGCAGATCTACGAGCAAGACGTCCTGTTCAACGCGTA
Source organism: Haliotis rufescens (assembly GCF_023055435.1). Taxonomy (NCBI): domain Eukaryota; kingdom Metazoa; phylum Mollusca; class Gastropoda; order Lepetellida; family Haliotidae; genus Haliotis; species Haliotis rufescens. Next base: position 30,363,219 of record NW_025963824.1, on the reverse strand, counting down.
ATATTGAGTCGACAACATCGTCAACAACGACTGCATTGGTGTCGTCAACACAGGGTATGGCCTCAACTGCGATGGAGAGATGTCTGGTTCAGCGACGAATCAAGATTTCTCCTCCGTCGAGGGGATGGAAGAGCACGGGTCTACAGACGTCGGGGAGAACGTTACGCCGGAAACTGCGTACAAGAAGTGGACAGGTTTGGTGGGGGTAGCGTTATGATGTGGGCGGATATCTCTCATTATGGCAGGACAGGTTTGGTCCATATCCAGGTCAGTCTTACGGCTCAACGATACATCAACGAAATTCTCCAACCATACGTCCTCACAATTGCAGCAAACGGCAACGGTGTATTCCAGCAGGACAACGCTCATCCGCCGACGTCAACCACAACCCCAGACGTTGCAGCAGTTGGCTTTTGCGTTGCAGGCCGAATGGGCTACCATTCCCCATGATGTGATTCGCATACTCGTCTCTTCCATGTACAGGAGATATCAGGGCGCTATCGATTCCAACGGGGGACACATGCGTTATAGATGGTTGATGACCTTCACCTTGGACTTTTCCTATCTACCGATAACTGAGATGACTACAATCACCAAGTGTTCTCTCCACAACATTTTGGCTCAATACCTTGTACGGTTCCTCGTACAAATGTACTTTCATACCTCACACAAATCTGAATTTGCGTTTCTTTTTTGGAAGAGTATATATACAAGGGTTATGGTATAGTTGATATTTGCCTAAATAAATATACACCTCCCCTGGAGTATGTTGTGTACAATCACATGCTGTCAGTGATTCATAAAAAATCTAAGTATCTACTCACGCAAGGGGGCATAGAAGTTACCAAACAACATGGGAATATCTCTAGAAGCCTGGCGAGCTAGAATCGGCAGATTTGTCCCCCCAAGAGGACTCCGACAAGTAGAAACAATTCTACCTTACAACCCCACAACACAATGGACGCCGGGTATGAACATGGCTTATCGCCTTCTTCTCTGTACCACACTCCTACTTTGTGTATGGAATGTAGGTGAAGCTACAGCAAGTATATCGAAGTAGCACTGCCTACACTTATTCCCCCTGCCCAGGTATGTTCCGATGATAGATTTTGTCACAACTATATGAGCAGAGCCACATTGTTTACATATCGAATACTGAACAATGCATTTGACAGGCGCGTCTCACCACCTATATCACCATTACACTTAGCCGGAGATGTAGAACCCAACCCAGGCCCCACAAACACAGAGTCAGATGCTTTAAAAGATGCAATTATTAAACAGATTAAGGAATCTAAGGATAGTGAGTGAGTGAGTTTGGTTTAACGCCGCTTTTAACATTATTACAGTTATATCGCGGCGTGTCAGCTTAATGTGGGAGGAAAGCCCGAAGTGATGCAGGTCTCAGACGTTTACCACTTCGGTGAAACCCACGAGCACGGGTATGGTGCTGACAAACCTAGAAACATAATCAAGGCGAATCGGGATACGAACCCACAATCATAGGTTTCTGGCGTGTCCGAAGGGACGCAACTCTGCACAGAATCTGAGGATAGGCTGGCTAAAGACATTAACTCTCCCAAAGATGAAATCCACTCAATAAGAGAGGAGGTTAGCGGGTCATGGAGAGAGGTGGACAATACGTAAGAAACACAAGCTGTCCTACAAGCTGATATTGATGCTCTAGCTGATAGAATGTATGATATTGAAAGTTTTCGTCAGTCTATAGATGAACTAGAAACTAAGGTTGAACATCAAGAACGACAAAGCAGACGGAAGAATATTATGTTTTGAGACGTACCTGAGGGTGTATCTGAATCATACAGGGTGTGCAAAGAAAAAGTTATTGAAATAATTAACACGGCCAGAGACAAGAAAGACAAGTCCCTACAACTCTTATCCCCAGGAGATGTAGAACGTGCACACAGAATAGGTGTGAAAAACACTAATAAACCTAGACCCCTCATTGTAAAGTTATTACACCTTGATGATAAAATGCAGGTTTTACAGGAACGAGGTGAGGTGAGGTGAAATGGGGTTTAACGTCGCGTCCAAGATTATTGCACTTATATAGCGACGTGCATGCACGTGTATGTGCGTTTGTGTGGCTGCTTGTACTAGTCCGGACTGATGCCGATTTATAGCGCTAGCTCACTGAGATGCCATGCCGCAGTTTAACATGAATACCCCACTCAGACACAGTATACTGACTCCGAGCCGACCCATCCTTGTTTTAGCCCCCTAATGCCGAGCGCCATACAGGTAACAACAAATACCATCTTTTAACGTCTTTTGGTATGACGACCACTAGACCACGGAGGCGGTTACTGGAATGAGGGACAATTTGCGGCAAATGGGGTATGGTGTGGCAAATGACCTGACCTTTTGTAGAATCAGATAGAGGAAAAAGACAGAGTGGTGATATATCTGTCCCCGAGACAGAAATGAGTCATGAATCAGAGAGATACACAGAACGAGATGAAAACCATATGCAGAGTAGACCAGGGACAGAAAGGAGCAATACAACAGAGAGGCAGTGCATAGAGGCTTAGGCAGAGACAAGGATTCTGATTGGCGCAGGGATCGTGCATATGTCATAAGAGACAGTCGGGAAATGAAACGAAGAAACAGTCTGACCGTAAATTAAGAGACAGAAACAGGCCCGTAGACAGGAACAGTAGATACAAACTTCGTTCAACACTTTTCACTAAAACTCACGCACAGGTGGAGTTTTTATTCTGGAATGGGTCAGGACTCTTTTCCAAAATTGATGAATCTGACTTTATTGATTTTATTAAATCATGTGATATCATTGGTTTAACTGAAACATGAAATATTTTGATTTGTATTCATTATTTTCAGAATTTATTTTATATGTAAAGGAAGCTGAAAAGATATCGGCAACGGGCAGATTCTCTGGAGCTGTTATAGTACTTGTTAAAAAGAATCTATCTGTTTATGTCAAGGATATAGAGGTGTTTGATAGTGGAATTTTACTCTTATTGGACAAGCAGCGTTTTGGACTTAAAAATGATATTTTATACCCTTGTGTTTATATACATCCAGATGGATCAAACTGGTATTCTAATCTGTTAATACAGTATAAGAATGGTGTAATATACCTACAAGAGAAGCTTCTTGAGGTTCTAATGAAATTTAATGATGTATATATGTTTATTGGTGGCGATTTTAACGCCAGGACGGGAACAGAGGCTGATTTTATAGAGGATGAGTAGAGGAAAGTATTAATTGTTTATCCCGAGCTTTGTGTACGGCAGCAGAAGGAATGCGGAAACTTGTTTGTGGTGCTCCAAAAACTTGCAAACCTTGGTATGATTTTGAATGTGAACTCTACAAAAAGGAAAGATGTAGGGCATTAAATAAATTCAGGACACTTAAGGACACCCAGTCTTTGCAAGAGTATAACTTCGCACGGAATAAATATAAAGCAGTTTGTCGTGAAAGAAAAGAAGCATATAACGGAGAGAAATTAAAACTATTATCTATCGATAACCCCAAAATGTTTTGGGAAGTGTTAAAAAGTTTAAAATATACTAACTTTACGTTTAATACGATACAATTGAAAGACTGGTTTAATCATTTTAAGGGATTATTTGACGATAGATCAGAAGAGAATGGCTCAGATGTTAGTGATTTTCATAATTATTTCCAGTCAGTTTTGGAAAATACTGTTGAGAATGATATTACAAGGGATATCTTGGATTCACCAATTTCAGGAGATGAGATAAGAGTAAGCATTCGGCATCTTAAAAATGATAAATCTGCAGTAATAGATAACCTTATCCTGGAGTTTTTTCAAACATGCTGAAGATTTATTAACGCCATACCTACTGGTAATTTTTAATTTAATGCTTGAAAAATCTTACTTTCCTAAATGTTGGGATGTTGGTATTATCATACCCCTATTCAAGAATGATGACCTTAATATGACTGACAATTATCGAGGTATTACACTTCTTGGTATATTTAGTAAAGTTTTCTTGTATATCATCAATAAAAGACTAGTTTTTTGGCCCAACGCTACAGATATAATCAGCGAGGCATAAGCAGGATTTAGGGATGGATACTCAACCACGGACAACATTTTTATTTTGTATAGTCTCATTCAGCGCTATATATCAAGCAAAGGGGGTACATTTTACGTTTTATTTGTTGATTTCTCTAAAGCTTTTGATTCTGTGGATAGAAGTAAATTACGGATGTTATTTACCAAGCATGGCCTGAGCAGTGAAATGGGAAAACTATTATGTAACATATATAAAAATGTAAAAGCATGTGTAAGAAATAATGGTGTAATGTCCACCGCTTTTGACTGCAGCACTGGTGTACGCCAGGGATGTATACTTAGCCCTTTTTTGTTTGTCTTCTTTATTGATGGACTAGCTACAGCTGTTCATCAGAGTGAGTGAGTGAGTGAGTGAGTATGGTTTTACGCCGCTTTTAGCAATATTCCAGCAATATCACGACGGGGGACACCAGAAATGGGCTTCACACATTGTACCCATGTCGGGAATCGAACCCGGGTCTTCGGCGTGAGAGCGAACGCTTTAACCGCTAGGCTACCCGACCGCCCCTGCTCATCAGAAATGTACAGATGGCATACAACTTCATCCAGACATTGTCAAGCTTTTTCTTCTGTTTTTTGCTGATGACATTACATGTATCATGTTTTCTAGTACGTTGAAAGGATTGCAGAAACAAATAGCAGAATTAAGTTCACTGTGATAAGTTTAATTTGAAAATTAATACAACTAAGACAAAAATCGTTGTTTTCATAAAAGGTGGCAAATTATCAAGGTTTGAAAAGTGGTTATTTAAAGGTCAGTGTTTAGAAGTAGTTAAGGGTTATAAAGATTTAGGTGTGTAATTTTCCAATACGTTGGCATGGAATACACAGGGAAATAATGCTGCTGTACAGGGAAAAAAAATATTGTTGGGCATGATCAGTAGTTTAAAAAATGTTGGGGCTGTAAACTATAAAATATATTTCAAAATATTTGGCACGAAAATTAAACCCATTCTTTTAAATGGGGCAGAAATTTGGGGATTTACACAAATAGATGCTTTTGAAAAAGTTCATTTATATGCTTGTAAGAAATATTTAGGAGTTAAAATGAATACCCCAAACGTGATGGTTTATGGTGAATATGGACGAGTCCCTTTGTGTATAGAAGCACGTCTGAAAATAATAAACTATTCGATAAGACTACTAAATATGCCCTCATCAAGATTCCATGTTACAATATGATGTGTTTGTATGATAGCAATGGCAAAACAAATTGGGTAAGGAACTTAAGGAACCTGCTGAATAATTGTGGTTTTGGTTACAGTTTTAAATTAGAACATATTGCTTATCCGAAGTTGTTCATAAATGCTATAACACAAAGATTAAAAGATTTATATTTTGAGTCATGGAATGAAACTCTAACGCGTTCACCAAAGTCCCTGTGATATAGCAGTTTCAAGTCATATATCATTTCAGAGCAATACCTTTTCAGTGTTAGTCTCAGAAAATTTAGTGTAGCACTTTCAAGATTCCGATGTTCATCACACGATCTTTTAAGTGAAAAAGGTAGATATCAAAATATTCCGAGAGAAAATAGACTCTGTCCACTATGTGACCTAGGATTAATTGAGGACGTGTATCACTTTTTACTAGTATGTCCGCATTATTATGAACTAAGAAAAGTATATTTACCAAAATATTTTCATGTAAACCATTGTATATTTAAGTTTAAATTATTATAGACCAGAAGCAACATTGAAACCATAAGAAATCTTTCTATGTACATATATCATGCTTTTATACAAAGTAAATCAAGTTTGGAAATTAGATGAGTGTACCAATTGCTCCTGTAATCATGACTGTACTATAGGCATGTGGCCTCCTCAATACGTTGAATAAAGAAATTGAAATTAAAATAGTGTGGGAATAACATAGGTTCTTACAGTTTTAATAAGCCAGAATATATGCATATATGTAAAACACCACCTATCTATTCCATTACGTTTCCGTTAACAATTTCTATCAGAACTTCATGTTTCAACGCAATCTCATTAAAATCAGACCTCAGTTCTCGCTACCGCTAAACAAAGATCTGAGGACATCCCATTACGGGTCACGTCAGACCGACCTTGTGCGAACTTTGACCGACCAATGGAATGACCAATCAGAAGGCAGCTTTCTCGTGCTTTACGGCACTAATTTCAAATTGGCGACTACGCTTCGAAACATATTTTGACAAATTTTCGATTACAAATTTGAAACCTGAACAAAAGAACATTCTGGAATGGCTAATAGATAGTCTAGATTGTATGGATTCAGTCGTTAAACCCGTAACTATCGTTCGGAGTTAAAGTTTTCGAGGTTGCATCACATTCCGACTGTCACTTTCATAATCTGGTAAGCGATGCTCTGATTGGTCGGATGAAAGGTCGTTCTGACGTGACCCCTAATGGGATGTCCTCAGATATTTGTTTAGCGGTAGCGAGGACTAAGATCTGATTTTAAAGAGATTGTGTTTCAACGAGGGCTTCCTTTTGTTGTAATTTATAGTAGAGCCAGAAGTTTATTTTTAAAATTCGATCTACTACTACCACTTCTTTTGAAGCTGATAGATTTATATCTTTGCGTGTATGACTTGTGGTATCATCAACCATTATACGGTGTGAATTTGACCCGTGAAGATCCGGGTTAGAATAGATCTTCAGCAACCCATGCTTACCGTAAAAGGCGACTAACGGGATCGGGTGGTCAGGCTCGCTGACTTGGTTGATGCATGTCATCGTATGCCAATGCCGTGGATCGATGTTCATGATGTCAATCACTGGATTGTCTGGTCCAGACTCGATTTACAGACCGCCGTCATATAGCCTCTAATATTACTGAGTTCGACGCATTGCTTTTTAGGACATCCAGCATTGTCAGCGAACAATGCAATTAAAAAATATGTAAACAAAACAGTATTCAAAGGACAACAACCTGTTTTCGTTCATTAAACACATTGTGACATATCATTTCGTCTCTGTTCGATATGTGCACTTTCAACATCAACTAAGTAATAAGTGACGCAATTGGAGCAGTATATTATTCATCCAATACGTGCTTGAACAAAACCTACTGAAGACGATATTTAAATTTTGAAATTTAAGTGTGTTGTGTGCGATGTGTTCATGATCGACTCTGGTCACTATGTCAGTCAAATAGGGAGACGTGTACATGGTCGAGTCTGGTCATCATGTTAGTCAAATAGGGAGACGTGTACATGGTCGAGTCTGGTCACCATGTCAGTCAATCATGGCGACGTATTCATGATCGAGTCTGGTCACCATGTCAGAGAAAGAGGGCGATGTGTACACGATCGAGTCTGGTCACCATGTTAGTCAGACAGGGCGACGTGTACATGATCGAGTCTGGTCACTATGTTAGTCAAATAGAGAGACGTGTTCATGATCGAGTCTGGTCACTATGTCAGTCAATCATGGCGACGTATTCGTCTTCGAGTCTGGTCACTATGTCAGCCAAACAGGGCGATGTGTACACGATCGAGTCTGGTCACCATGTCAGTCCAACGTGGCGATGTGTACACGATCGAGTCTGGTCACCATGTCAGTCCAACGTGGCGATGTGTACACGATCGAGTCTGGTCACTATGTCAGTCCAACGTGGCGATGTGTACACGATCGAGTCTGGTCACTATGTCAGTCCAACGTGGCGATGTGTACACGATCGAGTCTGGTCGCCATGTTAGAGAAAGAGGGCGATGTGTACACGATCGAGTCTGGTCACCATGTCAGTCAAACAGGGCGATGAGCCCACAATCGAGTCTGGTGCACTTTCAACATTATCTAAGCCATTAGTGACGCAATTGGAGTAGTATATTATTCATCCAATACGTGCTTGAACAAAACCTACTGAAGACGATATTTAAATTTTGAAATTTAAGTGTGTTGTGTGCGATGTGTTCATGATCGACTCTGGTCACTATGTCAGTCAAATAGGGAGACGTGTACATGGTCGAGTCTGGTCATCATGTTAGTCAAATAGGGAGACGTGTACATGGTCGAGTCTGGTCACCATGTCAGTCAATCATGGCGACGTATTCATGATCGAGTCTGGTCACCATGTCAGAGAAAGAGGGCGATGTGTACACGATCGAGTCTGGTCACCATGTTAGTCAGACAGGGCGACGTGTACATGATCGAGTCTGGTCACTATGTTAGTCAAATAGAGAGACGTGTTCATGATCGAGTCTGGTCACTATGTCAGTCAATCATGGCGACGTATTCGTCTTCGAGTCTGGTCACTATGTCAGCCAAACAGGGCGATGTGTACACGATCGAGTCTGGTCACCATGTCAGTCCAACGTGGCGATGTGTACACGATCGAGTCTGGTCACCATGTCAGTCCAACGTGGCGATGTGTACACGATCGAGTCTGGTCACTATGTCAGTCCAACGTGGCGATGTGTACACGATCGAGTCTGGTCACTATGTCAGTCCAACGTGGCGATGTGTACACGATCGAGTCTGGTCGCCATGTTAGAGAAAGAGGGCGATGTGTACACGATCGAGTCTGGTCACCATGTCAGTCAAACAGGGCGATGAGCCCACAATCGAGTCTGGTGCACTTTCAACATTATCTAAGCCATTAGTGACGCAATTGGAGTAGTATATTATTCATCCAATACGTGCTTGAACAAAACCTGCTAAAGACGATATTTAAATTTTTAAAATTTAAGAGCCGATATTTAACATTACTACCATCGCGTCTTCAAAATGTGATGACCATTTGTAACGTTTAATATTGATACTAACTGCCTTAATGAACATAAAGTTCTAATCTTTTATGAATGAATACAAAGTGTGGATACCACTGTCATGTTTAAATGATATACTGATGAAGAAGAGCATACTGGAAGCCCAGTTGTCGTTGTTCCTGAGTGAGTGAGTGAATTTGGTTTTATGCCACTTTTAACAATATTCCAACAATATCGGGGCGGGGGACACCACAAATGGGCTTCACCCATTGTACTCATGTAGGGAATCGAACCTGGATCTTCCTCGCGAGGAGCGAACGCTTCAACCACTAGGCTACCCCGCCGCCCCTGTCCCGCCGGAATCAGCCATGTGGGGGAATATTCCAAATTTGACGCTTCGGTCTGATGTAAGTCCCTATTTGTCTTGTACCACGTGTCCCCCTGTTTTCTCAGGTGAATAGTTGACTTGCCTTTGCATGTGTTTGTGACAATACAGACGGGATCATTCTGGTTTTAGAACATATTGCTTATAACAATGGAAAGTATGGAAATAGGTGGGATGCAAGACATTTTGCTGTTAAGAAAATTTAAGTTACAATATATCACGATTAAGGGATGTGTACACGGTCGATTCTGGTCACCATGTCAGTCAAATAGAGAGACGTGTACACGGTCGAGTCTGGTCACCATGTTAGTCAAATAGAGAGACGTGTACACGGTCGAGTCTGGTCACCATGTCAGTCAAATAGGGAGACGTGTTCATGATCGAGCCTGGTCACCATGTCAGTCAAATAGAGAGACGTGTACACGGTCGAGTCTGGTCACCATGTCAGTCAAATAGAGAGACGTGTACATGATCGAGCCTGGTCACCATGTTAGTCAAATAGAGAGACGAGTACATGATCGAGCCTGGTCACCATGTCAGTCAAATAGAGAGACGTGTACATGATCGAGCCTGGTCACCATGTCAGTCAAATAGAGAGACGTGTACACGGTCGAGTCTGGTCACCATGTTAGTCAAATAGAGAGACGTTTACACGGTCGAGTCTGGTCACCATGTTAGTCAAATAGGGAGACGTGTACACGGTCGAGTCTGGTCACCATGTTAGTCAAATAGAGAGACGTGTACATGATCGAGTCTGGTCACCATATTAGTCAAATAGGGAGACGTGTACATGATCGAGTCTGGTCACCATGTTAGTCAAATAGGAAGACGTGTACACGGTCGAGTCTGGTCACCATGTTAGTCAAATAGGGAGACGTGTACACGGTCGAGTCTGGTCACCATGTTAGTCAAATAGGGAGACGTGTACACGGTCGAGTCTGGTCACCATGTTAGTCAAATAGGAAGACGTGTACACGGTCGAGTCTGGTCACCATGTTAGTCAAATAGGGAGACGTGTACACGGTCGAGTCTGGTCACCATGTTAGTCAAATAGGAAGACGTGTACACGGTCGAGTCTGGTCACCATGTTAGTCAAATAGGGAGACGTGTACATGACTGAGTCTGGTCATCATGTCAGTCAAATAGAGAGACGAGTACACGGTCGAGTCTAGTCACTATGTCAGTCAAATAGGGAGACGTGTACATGATCGAGTCTGGTCCCCATGTCAGTCAAATAGGGAGACGTGTACATGACTGAGTCTGGTCACCATGTTAGTCAAATAGAGAGACGTGTACATGACTGAGTCTGGTCCCCATGTTAGTCAAATAGGGAGACGTGTACATGATCGAGTCTGGTCATCATGTTAGTCAAATAGAGAGACGTGTACATGACTGAGTCTGGTCACTATGTTAGTCAAATAGGGAGACGTGTACACGGTCGAGTCTGGTCATCATGTTAGTCAAATAGAGAGACGTGTACATGATCGAGTCTGGTCACCATGTTAGTCAAATAGAGAGACGTGTACATGGTCGAGTCTGGTCATCATGTTAGTCAAATAGGGAGACGTGTACACGGTCGAGTCTGGTCACCATGTTAGTCAAATAGAGAGACGAGTACATGATCGAGTCTGGTCACCATGTTAGTCAAATAGAGAGACGAGTACCTGGTCGAGTCTGGTCACCATGTCAGTCAAATAGGAAGACGTGTACATGACTGAGTCTGGTCACCATGTTAGTCAAATAGAGAGACGTGTACATGATCGAGTCTGGTCACCATGTTAGTCAAATAGAGAGACGTGTACATGACTGAGTCTGGTCACTATGTTAGTCAAATAGGGAGACGTGTACATGACTGAGTCTGGTCCCCATGTTAGTCAAATAGGGAGACGTGTACATGACTGAGTCTGGACCCCATGTTAGTCAAATAGGGAGACGTGTACATGATCGAGTCTGGTCCCCATGTTAGTCAAATAGAGAGAAGTGTACACGGTCGAGTCTGGTCATCATGTTAGTCAAATAGAGAGAAGTGTACACGGTCGAGTCTGGTAATCATGTTAGTCAAATAGGGAGAAGTGTACACGGTCGAGTCTGGTCCCCATGTTAGTCAAATAGAGAGAAGTGTACACGGTCGAGTCTGGTCACCATGTTAGTCAAATAGAGAGACGTGTAGATGATTGAGTCTGGTCACCATGTTAGTCAAATAGAGAGACGTGTAGATGATTGAGTCTGGTCACCATGTTAGTCAAATAGAGAGACGTGTAGATGATTGAGTCTGGTCACCATGTTAGTCAAATAGAGAGACGTGTACTTGATCGAGTCTGGTCACCATGTTAGTCAAATAGGGAGACGTGTACACGGTCGAGTCTGGTCACCATGTCAGTCAAATAGGGAGACGTGTACACGATCGAGTCTGGTCACCATGTCAGTCAAATAGGGAGACGTGTACACGATCGAGTCTGGTCACCATGTTAGTCAAATAGGGAGACGTGTACATGATCGAGTCTGGTCACCATGTTAGTCAAATAGGGAGACGTGTACATGATCGAGTCTGGTCACCATGTCAGTCAAATAGAGAGACGTGTACATGACCGAGTCTGGTCACCATGTCAGTCAAATAGAGAGACGTGTACATGATCGAGTCTGGTCACCGTGTCAGTCAAATAGAGAGACGAGTACATGACTGAGTCTGGTCACCATGTCAGTCAAATAGAGAGACGAGTACATGACTGAGTCTGGTCACCATGTTAGTCAAATAGAGAGACGTGTACACGGTCGAGTCTGGTCACTATGTTAGTCAAATAGAGAGACGTGTACATGACTGAGTCTGGTCACCATGTTTGTCAAATAGGGAGACGTGTACATGATCGAGTCTGGTCCCCATGTTAGTCAAATAGAGAGACGTGTACATGATCGAGTCTGGTCACTATGTTAGTCAAATAGAGAGACGTGTACATGATCGAGTCTGTCACCATGTTAGTCAACTAGGGCTACGTGTACACGGTCGAGTCTGGTCACCAAATCAGTCAAATAGAGAGACGTGTACACGGTCGAGTCTGTCACCATGTTAGTCAAATAGAGAGACGTGTACACGGTCGAGTCTGTCACCATGTTAGTCAAATAGAGAGACGTGTACACGGTCGAGTCTGGTCACCATGTTAGTCAAATAGAGAGACGTGTACACGGTCGAGTCTGGTCACCATGTCAGTCAAATAGAGAGACGTGTACACGGTCGAGTCTGGTCACCATGTCAGTCAAATAGGGAGACGTGTACATGGTCGAGTCTGGTCACCATGTTAGTCAAATAGAGAGACGTGTACACGGTCGAGTCTGGTCACCATGTCAGTCAAATAGAGAGACGTGTACATGGTCGAGTCTGGTCACCATGTCAGTCAGACAGGGCGACGTGTTCATGATCGAGTCTGGTCACCATGTCAGTCAGACAGGGCGATGTGTTCATGATCGAGTCTGGTCACCATGTCAGTCAGACAGGGCGATGTGTTCATGATCGAGTCTGGTCACCATGTCAGTCAGACAGGGCGATGTGTTCATGATCGAGTCTGGTCACCATGTCAGTCAGACAGGGCGATGTGTTCATGATCGAGTCTGGTCACCATGTCAGTCAGACAGGGCGATGTGTTCATGATCGAGTCTGGTCACCATGTCAGTCAGACAGGGCGATGTGTTCATGATCGAGTCTGGTCACCATGTCAGTCAGACAGGGCGATGTGTTCATGATCGAGTCTGGTGACTATGTCAGTCAGACAGGGCGACGTGTTCATGATCGAGTCTGGTCACCATGTCAGTCAAACAGGGAGATGTGTTCATGATCGAGTCTGGTCACCATGTCAGTCAAACGTGTACATTATACTCGTGATCCACGTACATCATCACTCAGAACAGTTGATGTATGTATTATGCAAATGTGCAATATTATCCTAGACATCGAGCTGTTGAAATATTCAGTGCAATAATTGTCAGTTAGGCCATTTCGATAACATTCGGTCATAACGTGATCTTTTTTCATTTGAATTTCCCCTCGTACCATGTATATTTCATGATTGAACATAAACTGACCTTTCAGATCCAAACGTTATTACGTTGCCGTATGAAATTATTTTTTTCATATAACGTTTAACAACGATTCCCTTGTGATGCAGTTCGAGAATGAAATATATCTGAGACGGTTGACAGACTATTTAAGTGAGCATTTTCAATTATTATTTTGTCACAAATGATGGGTAGTGGTTAAATCGTGTGTGAGTGAATTTCTGTTTGTTTGTTTGTTTGTTTGTTGTTTAACGACGTACTCAGCAATATTCCAGCTATACGACGGCGGTCAATCAATAATCGAGTCTGGACCAGACAATCCAGTGATTGACATCATGAGCATCGATCCACGCAATTGGGATCGATGACATCCATCAACCAAGTCAGCGAGCCTGACCACCCAATCCCGTTAGTCGCCTCATACGGCAAGCATGGGTTGCTGAAGACCCATTCTACCCCGAATCTTCACGGGACTGTGAGTGAGTGAACTCAAATTTTATCACTCGGTCAAATTACTTCAAACAGATTATGTGATACTGTTGTTGTATCTACCTATTCTCAGACACACCCTATCCACAAAGGACGACAATGCAGCTACTCTTCCTCCAGTACATCCTGTTCGTCTTCCTGGGTCACGCCATGGGTTTTCGTGTCATTAGTCCTGTAGGGCCCCGGATGTGCGCGAGTCTCTGCCTATCCACGTATGGGTGTTCTGTGTATGTGTTTTCTCCATCTCATCTCACCTGCCATTTAGTCAACGAGCAATACACCTGGGAGGGACCCGCCGTGAAGATGGACAACACACAGGTAAGTTTGTTTTTGTTTTTGTTTGTTTGTTGTTTAACGCCATACTCAACAATATTCCAGCTATATAAGGGGCGGTCGGGTAGCCTAGTGGTTTAAGCGTTCGCTCGTCACGCCGAAGACCCGGGTTCGATTCCCGACATGGGCACAATGTGTGAAGCCAACTTCTGGTGTCCCCCGCCGTGATATTGCTGGAATATTGCTAAAAGCGGCGTAAAACCAAACTCACTCACTCACTCACTCCAGCTATATCAAGGCGGTCTGTGAAAAATCGAGTCTGGACCAGACAATCCAGTGATTGACATCATGAGCATCGATCCACACAATTGGGATCGATGAGATGCATCAAACAAGTCAGCGAGCCTGACCACCCGATCCCATAAGTCGCCTCTTACGACAAGCATAGTTGCCTTTTACGGCAAGCATGGGTTGCTGAAGACCTATTCTACCCCGGATCTTCACGGGTCCACACAGGTAAGTAGCCACGCCTGTCGTAGAGTCGGTATATTGACACGCCACCAGGTGGCGTAGTTCAGAGAAATGTTGCTGGAGTGAGTGAGTGAATATTGTTAATAGTCATGTACGAACTATATTACGTCAGCCTTACAATAATACATACTGTCTGGATCAGTCAGTCCAGTGATTGAAACATAAGCAACACTCTACGTCATCGGAGGGGCGGTCGGGTGGTCTAGTGGTTAAAGCGTTCGCTCGTCACACCGAAGACCCGGGTTCGAATCCCGACATGGGTACAATGTGTGAAGCATTGGCTGTGTCCCCCTCCGTGATATTGCTGGAATATTGTTAAAAGCGGCGTAAATCCATACTCACTCACTCACTCACTCATACTTATATAAGATGCTGAGGTGCAGGAACAACTACTGCATGTTCAAAGTCTCAGGCAAAAGATCCTATAGACCAATTCATGATCTGAAGGTGGAGGCGCACTTTTACATGCCATATTTAACCGTGAATATCCGGGGTAGAATAGGTCTTCAGCAACCCATGCTTGCCGTAAAAGGCGACTATGTTTGTCGTAAGAGGCGACTAACGGGATCGGGTGGTCAGGCTCGCTGACTTGGTTTAATGCATGTCATCGATCCCAATTGCGTGGATCGATGCTCATGATGTCAATCACTGGATTGTCAGGTCCAGACTCGATTATTTACAGACCGCCGTCATATAGCTGGAATATTACTGAGTGCGGCGTTAAACAACAAAGACTATATTTGTTACAGACCGCCGTCATATAGCTGGAATATTGCTGAGTGCGACGTTAAACAACAAACAACAAACAAAACGAAATTATACAGACTGGACATCCTTAAGGCAGGGCACAAACAAACAAACATAATGTGAATGAATTACATGAGAGAAACTCACCAAACAAACAACAACTCAACATACAAGACAAAGTTATGATGAAGCCAATAAATATAACTGAATTACTAGGAACGCGAAGGTCAAGGGTAACTGTTGGCTGAAAAATCAAAAGGGACATGAAAAAAATGTATCACAGCGTTAAACCATTGAAGATTGAGGCCTTGCGAAATCAGAACGTCATTAGCAAAACGTGAACCTTTAGTTCAGTCGGACTCGGAACTATCAATGATGCGTGAATTTGTATATAACCATGAGTCCAATAACATTTCGTGTTCTGTTTGAGGGAAGATGCATGTAGTGAGTGAGTGAGTTGGGTTTAACGCCGCTTTTAACAGTATTCCAGTCATATCGCGGCGTGTCAGCTTAATGCTGGAGGAAAGCCCAAAGTGATGCAGGTCTCAGACGTTTACCACTTCGGTGAAACCCACGAGCACGGGTATGGTGCTGACAAACCTAGAAACATAATCGGGGCGAACCGGGATTCGAACCCACAATCATAGGTTTCTGGCGTGCCCAAGGGACGCAACTCTGCACAGCGAATCGCGGCGCCTTAGACGACTGGGCAACCCGTGCCCCCAAGATGCATGTACATGAAGATGCAATGCATCTTCATAACCAAAAGCAGGACTAAAACCAATGCCAATATGTAATGTTTCAATTTCAGTTTCAAGACGAGGCTTCAGCACATGCTGACCCACCATGCCATATGTTTTCATTGATTTTCCATGACCGAGGGGGCAAGATTCGCTGTGCCAAACTCACGGATGATGGTGAGTTGCTCTTATGTAATTCATTCACATGATATTTGTTTGTTTGTTTGTTGTTTAACGCCACACTCAGCAATATTCCAGCTATATGACGGCGGACTGTAAATAATCGAGTCTGGACCAGACAATCAAGTGATTGACATCATGAGCATCGATCCCCGCAAGGAGGATACGATCACATCCATCATCCAAGTTGGCGTGCCTGACCACCTGATCCCGTTAGTCGCCTCACGACAAGCATAGTCGCCTTTACGGCAAGAATGGATTGCTAGGGACCTATTCTATCCCGAATCTTCACGGGTCGTTAAGGCTAGAGAATAGTCTTCATTATCTGCCGAAACATTCCTTAGGGCGAAAAAGGCAAAATAGTTTTGAACACAGAATGAGTGGATCACTGAAAATAAGCTATGAACACACGTCATTTAGAAAGTGATCAAATGTAACAAATGTTATATTTGTGATAACTCTTTCTAAATAAAGTACAAATTCCCGGACTTTTGGGGGGATTTCGGGATTCGAACCCACACTAATCGCCAGCAGTGTGGGTTCGAATCCCGGTCGGGATAACATTTGTTTACACTGAAAATATGTTTTAAACTTAGGGGCAAAAGAAACGCCACCAAATAAATATTGGTCGGCAGTTTTCAACAACTTTGCGAAACAGCACGAAAGCAGTTGGAAACACATAGCTGGAATGCAACTTACTTATTCCCTGTGAACATGTGCACGTGCTTCACGTGATGTGCGAGAAAAGTGAATTTAATCACAAAAAATATAAAAGGTTACCTGTATGAAATTCTGGTATAAAACATGAGCAGGATTGTACTATCTCATCACATGTTTAAACCGTTTAAAATAACGAACATGCCTTTACTAACCGCAGAGCAGAGGGATAGAGCCATCGGTATGTTGCAAATGGGAGCGACGCAGGAGCACGTTGCCAGGATCATGGGCTGCTTCAAGTGCACCATCGCCAAACATGTCACACGTCACAGGCAAACTAGCAGTACTGCAGACCATCTTCCTGAGGCAAGGGAGTTAACTGACTTTAAAAGTCCAATTTCCACCCTTGCCGAACTAGGCTAGAATTCCTGGGCTCGATCGTAGCGCCACCAGTGGCTATAACGAGTTATATCCCTTCTATGCCTCTCCTATGGACCAATCAGATTCCACCTCTCGTATCACTTGCATTTGCTTCAAACAAAACTGTGGCGCCCAGTCAAGACGATCTGATCGATAATCAAGATCTATATAATGTGATAAAATTATTCTTACATCCGCCTGTATGGTCTCCGTACCTATCGACCTTTCAATGGAATGACGTTACCGTTTCTACACCGACGTCACAGACTGAGATGGGCCAGGACTGAACAGCAGAGAAATTAGCCAAGAGTGCTCTTCAGCGACGAGAGTAGGTGCCAGCCCTTCAAGTCTGACTGGGCGGGTTCGAATCAACCGACGACGTGGTGAACGGACGGCATGTTACTTCGTCCAAGAAGTGGTGAGGTGAGGTGAGGTGAGGTGAGGTGAAATTGGATTTAACGTCGCGTCCAAGATTATTGCACTTATATATAGCGACGTGCATGCACGTGTGTGTGTGGCTGCTTGTACTAGTCCGGACTGATGCCGATTTAAAGTGCTAGCCCACTGAGATACCATGCCGCAGTTTAACATGAATACCCCACTCAGACACAGTATACTGACCTCGACCCGACCAGTCCTTGTTTTAGCCACTTAATGCCGAGCGCCAGACAGGGTAACAACAAGTACCATCTTTTAACGTCTTTTGGTGTGACGCGGCCGGGGATCGAACCCCGGACCTTCTGCTCTCCGTGCGGACGCTCTTCCATTAGACCACAGAGGCGGTCTTCCAAGAAGTGGAGCCTTATTGAGGTGGTAGTGTCATCTGCGGAGACCAGAAGACAGATCTGGTCATCATCGACGGAAATCCCACTGCACATCGTTACATTAATGAGGTTTTGCGGCCTGTGGTACTGCCTTTCCTGCAACGACACCCACGGACGCTGTTTCAGCAGGACAACACCACCCCTCACGCAGCTCGAGTCGACGACTTTCTGGACGCAATCAACGCTCACCACAGACCATCTCTGGGACCAACGTGGACGCATGATTCGGTAACGTCAACAACCGCCATTAGGGAGCGATGCCTTGGCAATTGCCCTGCAGGAAGAATGGCGTAGGATCCCTAAGGATGTCAGGAGACTCGTGTACTCAGTTCGTCATCGTGTTAGGGCCTGCATCGTTGCTGGAGGGGGTCACATCCGATACTGTGTAGCACGGGACTTTAAAAGAGATCAACGTCGATTCTGCGGGTGTGATCGAATACTGGACAGTGCACCTAGTATGATAAACGTGTCTGCAGAACTTTAAGTACATGTTTTTTTATCTTGTCATTTTACAATACCGTTTTTGAATAACTGTGTTTTTATGATAAAATATCAACTGTTACTTAATTTTGCGTCTGTTTCGTTTCAGACCAGAAAGGTGTTTTGAGGCGTTTCTTTTGCCCGTTAGTCTACATTTCACCGCCATTTTGCCTTTACGCTCAATAGAATATGTTTCGGCGGATAATCGAGACTGGTTATTCTTTGGCGTTGACGTTCTATATTTCCAATGTTTTTTTGTTTGTTTTTTGTTGTTTTGTTTTTTTGTGGTGAATGCCAATATTCCAGGGTGTATTCCGATGTTTCAGGGTGTGTTCCTATGTTCCAGGGTGAATGTCACTATTCCGGGGTGTTTTCAGATGTTTCAGGGTGTATTCCGATGTATCAGGGTGTATTCCGATGTTTCAGGATGTATTCCTATGTTCCATGGTGTATGCCAATATTCCAGGGTGTATTCAGATGTTTCAGCGTGCATTCCGATGTTTCAGGGTGTATTCCAATGTTTCAACGTGTATTCCGATGTTTCAGGGTGTATTTCAATGTTTCAGCGTGCATTCCGATGTTTCAAGGCGTATTCCAATGTTTCAGCGTGCATTCCGATGTTTCAGGGTGTATTCCAATGTTTCAGCGTGTATTCCGATGTTTCAGGGTGTATTCCAATGTTTCAGCGTGCATTCCGATGTTTCAGGGTGTATTCCCTTGTTCCATCGCGTCATCCGGGTCCTCCAGAATGTACTTCTATCAATCAGTGCGTGTTTTATTGTCAGCGATGTTTCTCTCATTCCTTTGTAGTGCATGGGCCAAGCAACAGAACGCTGAGATCGAGGCTGTTGGTGACGGATTTTAAATCAAGCAGGAGCAAGCCTGTCTATCAGATCTTCACTGACGACTTTTCATCCAAGATCTACCCAGATCTAAGCCTCAAAGAAGTCCAGGCAATGATATATTTTCCCTCTTCACGTGCACTGGTTGTGTCTCGACCTTCGCTATTGAGCCTGTCAGCCATTTCTGTAGACACAAATATTATGAAGACGATCAAGAAACATGTCATTTGCAACTCAATGGCCATTGACAATCAGAGAAATCTTCTTGTACTGGCTGTGGTCCACCCCCAGCCAGCCATATACACGATGACATCCGATGGGCACAATTACAGCCTGCTTTTTCGATTTAATATGACTCAAGAAAATAAACTGAGGTTCCCATCGGCCATAGTCAAGGACCCTAAAAAAGACCTAGTCTATATCTGTCTTTGTAAGAAAATAATTTCAGTCGATTTTACTGGGAAAACAACGGTAATTAAAAGGGGTGGGGGGTTATTTGGCATGGCCTTTAATCCACATGAATCTGTTCTTTACTATAGTGATAACACTCAATTAATGAAACTGTCCTTACTCGATAAACATAAGAGCCAAATCAAAGATTTCCAGTCCTGGGTATGTCAAATTGTGTTTTACAAGGGCTATGTTCATGCATCAGTGTTTGGGAATATTCGTAGTGCATCTACAAAAAATACAATAACACGGAACATACCACTGAAAAAGATGAAGTGGTCGATTCTTTGTGCCCTGCCTTAAGGATGTCCAGTCTGTATAATTTCGTTTTGTTTGTTGTTTGTTGTTTAACGCCGCACTCAGCAATATTCCAGCTATATGACGGCGGTCTGTAACAAATATAGTCTTTGTTGTTTAACGCCGCACTCAGCAATATTCCAGTTATATGACATCGGTCTGAAAATAATCGAGTCTTTGTTGTTTAACGCCGCACTCAGCAATATTCCAGCTATATGACGGCGGTCTGAAAATAATCGAATCCAGTGATTGACATCATGAGCATCGATTCACGCAATTGGGATACGATGACTTGCTTGAACCAACGAGGGGGAGTACGATAAACAACGTACAATAAAACACTGCATGGAGAATATGCCATTAGGGGCGCAGCCCCGAGTGGTTTATTCTCCCTGCAGTGTTTTATTGTACAATAAACAACAACCGCGAGTCGTTTAATTCTTATATGAGATATCAACTTTACGTACAGCATCTTTAAGGATGTTAGTAAAAGTACACGCTTTAAAAATATTTATCCGTATTCAAATAATGATGACTCCCTGAATAGAATCCGACCGGGGCAATGTCGGACAAGTCCATTTTTTTAACAGGGGTGATAAATTTGGTCTTTCCCGCATATTCACATAATTTTCACGTCGATTAGCTAGCTGTACCTTTTCTCCCAATACCGATTGCGTTTATCTGCGTTGACCAGCTGCATCTATGTGGAAAAACTCATCAGACGCTTCCATCAAAAAAAATAACGTTATCCAATTACGACGTCATCACGTTGCGACCGCATGTTGAAATCTCCAGAAATGACGTCATGATAGAACAATGTTTTATCGTGAAATAAACCACGCTCAGTTCTTCATTGTTCTTTGCGATTTATAGCGTAGTTATCTTATCTTATAGCAAATATTTATACAAGAAGCAAAATGTATGCATTTTTACGTTTATAACTAATAATTTATGTACGGTGATGTTTATAGCGTCTAGCATACGTTAATCCAGGCAGCACAACTTTGAATAAATATTTTTATAGTTAGGGGTAATAGTACAATATAGCATAATGTAAACGAGAGGACAAAACAATGGCTGAAAATGTTTATAGTTTTTAGTATAATATAACATATTTTAAAACAGGTATCAAAAATTGATCCGTATGTGTATATATACTTTAAGCACAGGGGGGTCCGTATCTAAAAATAGACGCCCTCATGCATATTCATGACCATCTCCACACGCGGGCTCGCGTGTGGAGATGGTCATGAATATGCATGAGGGCGTCTATTTTTAGATACGGACTCCTGTGCTTTAAGGCACAATACAGCTTACGTTAAGTCCAGAACAATGGCCGTATATGATTATATTGTCTATATCCTCATTGCATGCGTTAATCCAGACAGATAAACAATGGATGTCTATGTTTCCCACTTCTGGGTAATATCACTTAGAGTCCTTCTATATCAACTGCACATATGGGGTTAAATAATTACTTTTAAAACGACCCGTGAACATCCGGGGTAGAATAGGACTTCAGCATCCCATGCTTGACCTAAAAGGTGACTATGCTTGTCGTAAGAGGCGACTAACGGGATCGGGTGGTCAGGCTCGCTGATTTGGTTGATGCATATCATCGATCCCAATTGCTTGGATCGATGCTCATGATATTAATCTGTGGATTGTCTGGTCCAGACTCGATTATTTACAGACCGCCGTCATATAGCTGGAATATTGCTGAGCGCGGCGTTAAACAACAAACAAAAAACAAACAAACAAAACTTTTAAAATATCACTTTTAGATTGCCATGATTACCATTTTGGACTTAATATGGAAATGGAAAGCGGATGTGTTTACCGATAAAGCGCTTAGAAGATCAAAACTATTAAAGAATTTTTGCAGTTGCAATGAGTCTATAATACCACCAAAATGGCAAATGCGCAAGTGAGAGTGACGTTAATAGAGAGCGTGGGAGGCGGGGAGACCATGTGTCAGAACATCTTCACCTGGATTGAAATAATAAATTAATAAAACCGATCTCATAATTCGAGGGATTCTTTGATGTAATATTGATGGATTATTATGAATATGTACATTTTTAACTTTTTATACAGTTTAACTTAAAATGCATTAATTAAACATTAACTTCCCGGAGCTCTATATGCCGAACATGCTGTACATGTTGTATTTCATGAAACTCTCTATGTGATGAGGATGCAAGACATGACCTGTCCTGAAACATTGTCCAAAGATGAATATTGTATAATTCTACAACTCTGAATAAATCATGAATTTCATATTTCTTCTTTGTCTTATCGTCAAGTGGGGGGCACGGGTGGCCCAGTCGTCTAAGGCGCAGCGATTCGCTGTGCAGAGTTGCGTCCCTTGGGCACGCCAGAAACCTATGATTGTGAGTTCGAATCCCGGTTCGCCCCGATTATGTTTCTAGGTTTGTCAGCACCATACTCGTGCTCGTGGGTTTCACCGAAGTGGTAAACGTCTGAGACCTGCATCACTTTGGGCTCCGTGCTATAACTGGAATACTGTAAAAAGTGGCGTTAAACCCAACTCACTCACTCACTCACTCAGAGTTTGAAGGGTTATGGGCCGGGAACGCCAGTTTGAATTTGAGATAGTCCAGGGAGTGCCGGACTCATAAATCGAGAGATTCTGCTGTTCTACCGGGAGTGCCAAATCGATGGATTACCCGTGAGTGGGGTAAACTTGTGAATGCATACCGTTTTATGATATGAACGATGCATACCGAAATACATTAGTAGAAATATACTTTATACACAAACGAGTTATTCAGAGTTATTGACTGTGTTTACAGTTGCAGCTAGGGAGTCTACTCACGATGCGGATGTGTTTACCGATAAAGCGCTTAAGAAGATCAAAACTATTAAAGAATTTTTGCAGTTGCAATGAGTCTATAATACCACCAAAATGGCAAATGCGCAAGTGAGAGTGACGTTAATAGAGAGCGTGGGAGGCGGGGAGACCATGTGTCAGAACATCTTCACCTGGATTGAAAATGTAATAAAACCGATCTCATAATTTGAGGGATTCTTTGATGTAATATTGATGGATTATTATGAATATGTACATTTTTAACTTTTTATACAGTTTAACTTAAAATGCATTAATTAAACATTAACTTCCCGGAACTTTTGAACCGGGACTAAAAATTTATATGAATATGTACATTTTAAACAGTCATTTACTTTAATGCATAAATACGGTAATGACGTTGACGAGCGGTACTCCTTTGTTCTCGTTTCATTTGCCTGGTACCGGGAGCGCCAAATCCCGTGTCAATGAACCGTGTCTGAGCCCTTACTGGTCCCGGGAACGCCAAGAGGATTTTCCCTCGTAAATATCAAATTTGGCACTCCCGGGGCGACACTGTTTGAAGAGCACCAGTATCCCTCAAAACGGAAATGGGTTTAAGATTGGAATTGTCACATTTAGCTGACACAAAACCTATCCAAAGAAAAGGTGAGTACTCCTCTCTCACAACAACATACTTTGTTGACTGGTCTACAACAGCTAACTCCTCATAAGCCGAACAACAAAAAGGTTGTGACTTGACATTCACAACAGCATTTGGGGAAGAGGTGAGATGAAATGGGGTTTAACGTCGCGTCCAAGATTATTGCACTTATATAGCGACGTGCATGTACCTGTGTGTGTTTGTGTGGCTGCTTGTATTAGTCCGGACTGATGCCGATTTATAGTGCTAGCTCACTGAGATACCATGGCGCAGTTTAACATGAATACCCCACTCAGACACAGTATACTGACTCCGAGCCGACCAGCCCTTGTTTAAGCCCCTTAATGCCGAACGCCAGACAGGGTAACAACAAGTACCATCTTTTAACGTCTTTTGGTATGACGCGGATCGAACCCCGGACCTTCCGCTCTCCGGGCGGACGCTCTACCACTAGACCACGGAGGCGGTCTCATTTGGGGAAGAATGAGTGTTGTTCTTGAAAGCGAGTTTTCTACACTCAGGAATGATATGCCCTGGCTTGTGGCAATATCTACATGGAGGCTCTGACGAAAATCCAGAAGTACTTTTATAAAAACAACTTGACCTTTTGTCAACAAACTCAGAACCAGGCTTGTTGGGACTAGATCTGGTGGGGCTGAACTATCCTTTCCTGATTTGTAAACCTGAGACCTCCTGCCTGTAAACCCTGACTGCTTAAAATTAACTAATCCGCTTTCTGCTCATCAAGATTTGTCAGAATGTCTGTTGGTCTGAACTGGTCTGGAAGCTAGTTAGACCATATAAATGGAGCGGGCGCGTGCCTGTCTCATCTCACATCTCACCTCACATTTCATCTGACATTATATCAAGACCTGCAGTGTAGTGAAGATCACCTCTCCCACGGATTCCCAGCCTAGGCCAATCTCGGAAGCTTGACAACTGTTGCAGCGAGGTGATTCATGTCATTGTCATTTCCACTGCTCCCACATTTTATACTGCCATTGCATATTGTACTACCACTCTACTGTGCATTGTCATTGTAACAGCAGTGCAAAAAATTGTATTGATTTGTAAACCTTGTTAATTTTGTAATACAATTGTTGATGGAATATCATTTGTTGTTTATTGGTTGGTTTCACACAATATGCTTTTACGTACAGCTTTCGGGGTAATATATTGTTTGAATTTGGGAACTGACACACGTAACAGAAATTTGGAGCCCGTCCGGGATTCATATATCAGAAATAATTTGTCAAATTATTTGATACACATTTTATTCTAATATTGGATGAAGTCAACAATCACTAGTGTTTAGTGTAGAGGAGTGTAGGCCAAGCAGAGAAAGAAAGAGAGGAATTAGGCTTAGAGAAATGGAAGCAGAAAAAGAGAAAGAAAAAGAAGAGAGAGCATTTCGGCTTAAAGAAATTGAACCTGAGAAAGGAAAAGAAATATTGAGAATTGAAGCTGAGAATGAAATTTGGCACAAACAACTTGAATTTCAGAATCGTCTATCTCATCTAACCTCAACATGTGATGGATCGTCAAAAGTTTCCAAGCAGATTAGACTTGTTCTCCCCTTTTCTGAACGTGATTTTAAGAAGATTTACCTTATTTTAAAAAGGTGGCTAACAGTTTGAACTGGCCTCAACATCAGTGGATGTTGTTCCAAAGTGGACCATGTTGTTCCAATGTGGACCATGTTGTTCCAAAGTGGACCATGTTGTTCCAAAGTGGACCATGGTGTTCCAAAGTGGACCATGTTGTTCCAATGTGGACCATGTTGTTCCGATGTGAACCATGTTGTTCCAAAGTGGACCATGTTGTTCCAAAGTGGACCATGTTGTTCCAAAGTGTACAATGTTGTTCCAAAGTGGACCATGTTGTTCCAAAGTGGACAATGTTGTTCCAAAGTGGACCATGGTGTTCCAAAGTGGACCATGTTGTTCCAAAGTGTACCATGTTGTTCCAAAGTGGACCATGTTGTTCCAAAGTGGACCATGGTGTTCCAAAGTGGACCATGTTGTTCCAATGTGGACCATGTTGTTCCGATGTGAACCATGTTGTTCCAAAGTGGACCATGTTGTTCCAAAGTGGACCATGTTGTTCCAAAGTGTACCATGTTGTTCCAAAGTGGACAATGTTGTTCCAAAGTTGACCGTGTTGTTCCAAAGTGGACCGTGTTGTTCCAAAGTTGACCGCGTTGTTCCAAAAGGGACCGTGTTGTTCAAGAGTGGACCGTGTTGTTCCAAAGTGTGTTCAGGGCAAAAATCCAGGAAGTTGATTGTACCGATTATATTGCTAACCCACTGAGATAATATGCTGTTGTTTGATATGAACACCCCACTCAGACACAGTATATTGACTCCGAGCCGACCAGCCCTTGTTTTAGCCCCTTAATGCCGAACGCCAAACAGGGTAACAACAAGTACCATCTTTCAACGTCTTTTGCTATGACGCGGCCTGGGATCGAACCCCGGACTTCGCTCTCCGGATTGACGCTTTACAACTAGACCACGGAGGCGGTCTCGCCAAAAATGAATATTTGCACACTGTAGCCATTGAAGCTAGGGTCCCAGGCAGTGCGTCGTGTAGTTATTCAAGACTGTGAGTTGTTTCATCACCTCAGCCTTATCATCATCTCAGGTGGGGCGGTCGGGTAGCCTAGTGGTTAAAGCGTTGGCTCGTCACGCCGAAGACCCGTGTTCGATTCCCGACATGGGTACAATGTGTGAAGCCCATTTCTGGTGTCCCCCGCCGTGATATTGCTGGAATATTGCTAAAAGCGGCGTAAAACCATACTCACTCACTCACTCATCATCTCAGGTAATAATTAGTAATCTAATATGCTCTCTCTAATTGGTAACTACGTCTTTAATCCTTGTCCGATAATTTAAACGGCTTTTGATGCCTTAATATGTTTGTATCCTGAACTTGGTTTGGGATGTTTGAGAATGATTTTTTGTTGTTGTTTGTTTGTTTGTTGTTTAACGCCGCACTCAGCAATATTCCAGTTATATGACGGCGGTCTGTAAATAATCGAGTCTGGACCAGACAATCCAGTGAATGACATCATGAACATCGATCCACGCAATTGGTGTACGATGACATGCATCAACCAAGTCAGCAAGCCTGACCACCAGATCTCGTTGTCGCATCTTACGACAAACATAGTCGCCTTTTACGGCAAGAATGGGTTGCTGAAGACTGTTTAGGATGAACAAGATTTAGATTTATTTATCACAGCAAAATGATACAATAGTCAAATTATCAAGTGCATGAAATGTCTAATTATGTTTGGGTTGGACAATATTATCACTTACCGACTTTTAATAGTATCACACAACAATCGACGTTTGTCTTCTGATATGCTTGATTTTATTGCATTGAGATTAAATTTCCTCAAGTTTGTTTGTTGTTTTACGCCGCACTCAGCAACATTCCAGCTATATGACGACGGTCTGTAAATAATCGAGTCTGGACCAGACAATCCAGTGAATGACATCATGAGCATCGATCCACGCAATTGGGATCGATGACATGCTTCAACCAAGTCAGCGAGCCTGACCGCCCGATCCTGTTAGTCGTATCTTACGACAAGCATAGTCGCCCTTTACAGCAAGCATGGGTTGCTGAAGACCTATTTTACCCCAGATCTTCACGGGTCTTCTGTATTCTGAATTAATGTCACTCTATTCTCTTCTCTTTTTTTCTATTTCTGCTTCAATTGTGAATAAATAGAGTTGCGTCCTTAGGGCACGCCAGAAACCTATGATTGTGGGTTTGAATCCCGGTTCGCCCCGATCAGCACCATACCCGTGCTCGTGGGTTTCAGCGAAGTGGTAAACTTCTGAGACCTGCATCACTTCGGGCTATTCCTCCCACATTAAGCTGACACGCCGTGATATAACTTCAATACTGTTCAAAGCGGCGTTAAACCCAAATCACTCACTCTCACCTCGGCTATCGTCCGGAGTTCAAGGGAATAAACCGAGTGCGTTGGCAAGATATCCCGTTCGCGGAACTCTGTACGATGTTACCGAGGGTGCGCTGGAAGGAGCTTGTCCGAGTGGTTTCTAAGGGAAGTAACTCTTTAAAACTTCCTGTACAAGGGGATTCGTATTCCAAAACATTGTGTTAGATTCGCAGAACTTTTGGGCTTGTGTGTGGTTTGTATGATCGTTTTGTTCTCAGTAATAGCTCAATATACTCTGATGAACATGCAATGAGACCTCTTAAGACAACGTTATACACAATAACGAGGTCTAATTGTTTTTATCACCAAGAAAACGAAAATGATTTTTCTCGGTCTATTCACAGTCTGCTCAGTGTTGTGAGTGTGTTGTAATGATAGGACCTCCAAGTCAAGTGTACCCTCTCAGAGTCAGATTTCGGGAAGTAAGGAAGTCGGTCTATTCACAGTCTGCTCAGTGTTGTGAGTGTGTTGTAATGATAGGACCTCCAAGTCAAGTGTACCCTCTCAGAGTCAGATTTCGGGAAGTAAGGAAGTAATAGTCGATATGTAAATGTAACAACGCAGTTTACCGAGCGCAGCTTACAAGCTCAGTTACCGACTGTGGGTCTCGCTTCACAGATCTCGAGTGCCTCTTCGATCCTTGGGGGTTAAGGTAGGTTACCCCTCCCCCAACTCTTTCCTTAGCCCTTCGACCCCCTTTCCGATCAAGCGTTTCTTTACCATCGGGAAGGCTTCCGCCCGTACCCCTCCTCCCAAACATATATATGAAGACCACAGGAACTAGATGATAGCGTGTATAACATAATATATTCGTATAGAAAAAAATCACACCCCTCTATATACATATACATAGAGTCTATATGTATATAGAAAGGTACGTGTGATTTTTTCTCTCTATACGAATATATTATGTTATACACGCTATCATCGAGTTCCTGTGATGAAGGCCTATATGATTGCCTCTCTATCCTTAAGTTATATATATTTTATATGGGGATACTAGGCTAGTTTTATCCCCGCCTCAAAAACATATATCATTGGAAGAAAGAAGAATACATGTATATATAAATTTGGAGGAGGGTTACAAGCAGAAGTCTTTCTGGTATAAAGCTCTTTTAACAAATCAATCCAGTGTAACTGCAGAAACTCAGTAAAACTTTCATCAAGTTTAGAGCTTCAGGGGAAAAAATGGCTGCTGTGCATGTGCATAAAGGTAGACAATCGGGTAGTGATGACTTGGTAAAAGAGCACAAATTATTGGTGATAGCGCCCATGGTAGGGTGTGGGCTAATTAGATTAACTTATTAGCTTAGCTTCAAGCTGGCAACATGAGTTCGATGCTCCACGCGGTGCGAATTGAAATCCAACAAGTGACAGTCTACAGCAATTTTTAAATTTACCTCAGTATCTATTCAACACATCTTTGTGATCACCTTTCAGTGATCAGTCAATTGATCAATGAAGACTAACACTTGTTATCACCTCAGTCTTATTTACATTGCATCTTCGGAAGTCGTTCCCGTTCGGTTTATTGTGTCGGCCATTATGACTTCCTTTATTTGATGTAAATGTGTTACAATGCACTTATCAAAGTGACTGACTTATGTCGGAAGTTCTTAACAGATCTTTTTCATCTAATGATGATGTAATTTTAATCTATTTGCTATAACAAACTACAAAAGATGTCCTTCGGGGCAAGTTGATAATTGATTAAAATATGTGAAGCAGCACTATCCTAAGACGAGTAACTAGGATGTGGTGTCATAATGCATCACAAATTTACCTCTGGGAAGCCCATGTGTCCAATACTGTCCATCCATATTTAATTTCTGTATTGATTTTTAAAGGGTAATATTTACAAAGTTTTGTTTTAACCGAGCCTAGTGATAATACTTGGGCTGGATTTACCTTACAGCTCACAAAACAAATGGCTAAATTTTATGTTAATTTTTATCATTATCTGTACTCTTAGAAATTAACCCACCATTCAAGTTTAGGCTTTCAAAAAGAAAAGAATTGGTTCTCAGGCAATGGTTTTTGAAAAATATAGTGCAGGCGTTTTTTTGTTTTTCAAACTTTTATGGAACCAAATAAACAGTTGTGTAACCAAATAAACAGTTGTGTACAATCAACCTGGGAAAGGGCCTCCCTACACAAATGTATTCCTTGATGAGTAAACTCTTTGACTAGCCTTGGAATATTTAAGAATTTTTTATATTTCTTTTTTAAAAATGTAAATACATGTAAAAACAAAATGTGCGGTAAAATTTATGATAATGCGGGCAGTGCCTGAGAGCCAAGAGTATTATTTTTTTAGCCTAAGCAGCATCTTCAATTTGTTGTACTGCATGAAACATGAAGAATTCCATGCAAAAATGTAGCAAAGTCTCAAGATAGGTATGGTATCATCACTCAACCTTGATCATATTAATTTACAATAGTTTGGACAGTATGTCTCTACAGCTTGATCTGCCTACACAATAATCCACTTATCAAGACAGACCAGGGTAGGTTGATTCTGCATATGAAGGAGACCCGTAAAGATCCGGGGTAGAATAGGTCTTCAGCAACCCATGCTTGCTGTAAAGGGCGACTATGCTTGTCATAAGTGGTGAGTAACGGGATTGGGTGGTCAGGCTCGCCGATTTGGTTGATGCATGTCATCGATCCCAATTGCGTGGATTGATGCTCATGATATAAATCACTGGATTGTCTGGTCCATGGTAACAATGAACAATGACCAGGTAAACATTTCAGTTTTAAACTTTTAGTGGAACAGTCTGCTTCATATCAGCATTATAGGTCTGCATTGGTCATTTTTATATATACACATATAGTCTGACTGACCTGAAAAAGAATGCAAAAATAATTGGATAAATATTATTAAATAACTGCTTGAGACGCCCAACGCTAACACCGTAATCATGCGTGCGTGATTCCCGTGCAACCTTTCGAGTTGAGTTGATTGGTTCAACTGTGTCATATGGCCCTGTGACGCAAGGGTAGCATTATGCAGATGGCTGTTACAATGAATGCTCGTTCCACCCGTGACGAACAGGTCTGGTTGTTGATGAAATATAGTGATAGCTAAATAGACAGATTTTTTATTCATGCACCAATTGTCTTTAAATGTAATATCCAGTTATGTATGACTGTTTAATAATCTCATACCAACTTTGACTGGAGTAAGTCCAATAGTTTTTCAGATATTGTAGTAAACGTCGGTACCTTAAATTAACTTCCAGACTATACCACTGCTATACGTAATCAGATAATAATTAATTTTATTATGAATCAAACCATTGTGATACTTTTGAGTCGCTATATATTATATCAGTCCTACAATTTTCAATCAAAGACGTAAAAATAATAGTAAAAATATTGTTGAGTTGATTGGGCTGAATTTAGAATCTATGAGTAAAAAATTCACAAAAATATTTGATAAAATTACGTAGTGGATCATGTAGCCTCCTTCACATTATTGACCCCATGAGGATCTGCATTAGAACTTGTCTTCAGATTGTCTTGTTCGAACTCGAGTATTTACAGAGAGCATTAATCATACAGCTTGCATATTGCTGAGTGTGACAACACTCGAGAAACGACAGACCAGAAACTAGTGCTTTTAGCCCTGCTGTATGATTGTTGGTGTGTTGCAGTCAGATCGACCTGAATCATGGATCCCGAGCTGCTCAAGGGGAGGAATAAGTTCCTTCAGCGAGCCAAGGCTCAGCCGTCCGTAGAGAAGAGAAAGCACAAAGCTGATGAAAATGATCACAAGTCCAAAAAACAGAAGATCAAATCATCGGCGCCCAAACCCAAACGTAAGTATTGATCATTCAGGCCTGTCTACAATATACACAGCAGGGATTCCGAATTAGAACTGGTCCACAGCAACCCATGCTGGGCCCACTTGCACAAAGCAATCTTAGCGCTACAACTATTGTAAGCCTGTGTTAAAGTATGGGAGTTACGATCATCTAGTTGGACCTGATACACAACCAGTTCGTGATTCATTCTACGACCTTGTAGTTGGGTTGGGATGGGTACTCGGGTCGGGTGGGTACTGAGAAGGACCCAGGTACCCACAAGACTACCCGAACCTGTGGTTAGTCACGTGATATATTGTTTAATGACCAAAAATATCTAAAACTCCATGGTTACACTACAAGTCAGTAATGTTTGCATTTCTTCTGACTTTCATATGTTAAAGCTTCAGTCAACTTCAGTGTATACATGCATAACCAGATTGTTTTATTTGTGTATCTAAATACTTTTTGCCAAGGCTACGTGTATCTAAAGCCTAGGTCAAACTATTCCCAATCGGACAGTTTGTACCTTCTCTTGAGACCTACAGTACGTCCCCGGGTAGGGTCGTGTAATAGGGGGTGGTTACCCGGGTAGTAAATTTGGACTCATCCCAGCCCTACCTTGTAGCATGTTGTCGGAAGCAGCCTGTCCTTCTCGTCAGGATGACGATTGCTTTTGACTTCATTTATCCCAGATATCAAAACTATAATTGACACATCACTCTAATCACTTCCACCCATCAAGACAACCATAGCTACCACGCATGACAATACTACACTTACAGCTGACAGAACATCCACCAGATTCATGTGTCAACAGTGACTAAACACTACTGGGAATTAGAGTTGTCTCCCTTGCATCACCAGCTATTCCCAAATGTCTCAATTTTGGGTTGGCGTCTGATTGAGAAACAAGAAATTGTCTTTATCAACATTGTCATGCATTATATGTAAACAGTTATGGAAACAATATGTAGATGTATGATGTCAGTGTGCAACTGGAATAATCTCCCAAGTTGTGTTGGGGGTATGGGAGCCTATTTGTCTAAGATGTGTCATTTCGCTGTGCAGAATTATGCCCCTAAGGCCTTGGTTGCACCAGGAAGTTATGATAGTGGGGTAGCCTTGTGATTAAGGCGTTTGCTCATCGGGCCAAAGACCTGGATTCGATTCCCCACATGGATACAATGTGTGAAGTTCATTTCTGGTGTCCCCCTGCCGTGATATTGCTGGAATTTTGCTAAAAGCGGTGTAAAACCTTACTCACTCACTCACTCCAAAGGCTGTTTCCCCCAGTTACATTTCTAGGCGACTATCCCCATGCTCGTGGGTTTCACCAAAGTGGTAAATGTCTAAAACTTGCATTGCCTTTCACATGAAACTGACATGCCATGATATATCTGAAAGCAATGTTGTCGCCATCAACTCACTCCGCCTGTGTTAACCATTGATGTTCCCCCGCACAGAGGCTCCTCCACTGGACTACAAGACGGCCCAGGGCAGTTCTCAGTTCAAGTTTGGAGTCCTGGCTAAGATCGTCAAGCACATGAAGGTATGATTGCCATAGATTGATAATTCTAGATTCTATAAGACAGTTTACCAGAATAATTGTTGCTAATGCATACACAGATCTAGAGGCTCTTCAAATTTCAATCAGACCTGTTAACCCCAGTCCTGCACCATGACTGGAATTTATATTTTTTAGGTATTTTTTTTATTAAAAGCTTATGCAAGTCTAGATCAAACTAACCATGTCTAGTTTGCTTGATTCCACATATGAAAACAGAAGAAGAGGAAAGGTTCTTTCGAAAAATGTTTTTTTTATTTTAAACACGTTTTTATTGACTTAGTGTTAGTCTATGTTAACCCATTAGTTGCCAAGCAAGTAAGAATCTGTGTGTAGCTTCAGCTTTTTTACCAGCGTGTGGGGTGAATTGGCAATGTCTATTTTTAAAATTTATTTAGATAATGTTTTGACATAATAATTTATCATCCAAAATGTGGCTCATACAGCAGATATGGCTTGGGTATATCAAGTGATATCCACATTGTAGATGTTGCTGCAATGAAATTGCATCACAATGCTTTGCAGACCATTGTGACATCATTGGTTACCATGACATCACAATGCTTTGCAGACCATTGTGACATCATTGGTTACCATGACATCACAATCAAATGACATCACTAATGGCTCTGCAGCATCAGCAAGCCTCAGAGTTTTAAACTTTTATCGACTCGTGTAGATATATTTGATATCAAAAGTTGGTTGGTTTGTTGTTTAATGCCGCACTCAGCAATATTCCAGCTATATGACGGTGGTCTGTAAATAATCGAGTCTCGACCAGACAGTCCAGTGGTTAATATCATGAGCATCGATCCATGCAATTGGGATGGATGACATGCATCAACCAAGTCAGCGAGCCTGACCACTTGATCCCGTTAGTCACCTTATACGGCAAGTATGGGTTGCTGAAGACCTATTCTACCCCGGAATCTTCAAAAGACACTTGGGTGAGATTCTCCATATAATTGAATACCATAAAGTTCATTGATCACTATCTCGTTCTAGATTCGACATCAGAATGGCGAGCCGGAGCCACTGGACATTGAGGAAATATTGGACGAGACAAACCAGCTGGATATCGGCAGCAGGATGCGACACTGGCTGCACACAGAGGTGAACTGGGGAATGAGGTGTTACCATGGTAACATGCAGAGGTGAACTGGGGGATTTTGTTATCATGGTAACATACAGAGGTGAATTGCAGAATATGTGGTAACTTTGGCTACATACAAAGGTGAAGTAGGGATTATGTGTTACTATGGTGACATACAGAGGTGAATTGGGAGATTATGTGTTACCATGGTGACATACAGAGGTGAATTGGGAGATTATTTGTTTACATACAGAAGGGGATTTGGATATTATGGGTTTACATTGAGAGGAACTGATGGATAACCTGTTGACATGTGTAATGTGTAATGTTTTTGACTTATACAGTTGCACAGTCTTTGTAAGAGCAGGTCCATGACCTACATTGTTGCACAGTCTTTGTAAGAGCAGGTCCATGACCTACATTGTTGCACAGTCTTTGTAAGAGCAAGTCCATGACCTACATGTTTACACAGTCTTTGTAAGAGCAAGTCCATGACCTATGTGGTTGCACAGTCTTTGTAAGAGCAGGTCCATGACTTATACGGTTGCACAGTCTTTGTAAGTGCAAGTCCATGACCTATGTGGTTGCACAGTCTTGGTCAGGGAAAGTCCATGATGTTCATCTCCTTAGGGACCCATCTTGGCTCATTCAAATGTTAAATTCATTTAAAATGTTCTTCATGAAAACTGGAGAATTTAGCCTTTTTGACATACTTTCGCCTTGCCTCTACGGTTGTTTTTAAACATGTACCTGTCTTAACATGATCACCTTTGATAGTTTTTTATAAAGATTTTATGCAAATCTTGCTCATTTCTAAAATAATACAATTCTTCTGGGGCAAAAAGACCCCTATCACTCCACACATGCAGCAATATTTGTCCTGCAGAATCAACACACAGGGTTTGCAGACCTATGTCTTGTACATCCTGATCACACTTTGGAATCAATTACCGTATTCGACGTAATAAGCGCCCAGGGCGCTCTCAAAATTAAAAATAGGGGGCTCTTATTAGAATATTACTTTGGTGGGAAAAACAGTTGAAAGATAAATTTCGTGGTTTATGCTGACAGTCTGAACTGTTTATATACGACAGATACATTTTTCCAGAATATAAATGCCTATAATTAAGGGTGCATATAACACACGAGTGCGTATTATACACGAATAAATAAGTCTTGTGTACATTGATAAATCGGAAGGGGGGCTAATTGGGATTGTTCACTTGCCAATATATTAGCAAATATCCCCGTGGGCGCTTATTAGAGCGGGGCGCTTATTACGTCGAATACGGTATATATATTACTTGTATAGTTTTAATAAATACCCCGTTTGTCAATATCTCATTAATCTCACAACTGACGGATGACACGATGTTTCAGGCACTCATAAACAATCCGAAGATCATCGTTGTTGAAGAACGCCACTTGAAGAAGTTCCTGTTCAAACCCAAGTACGCGGTGAGGGACCGTAAGAGTCTGATGAAGCTGTTGAAGAGCTACGACCTGCACGGCCGAGGTGGGATTCTCATGGAGGACATCGAGGAGTCGCTGCCCGATTCAGCCAAAGTCTTCAAAGTAAGTGGGGAACATGGAGTTCGAGCATACATGCCAACTGCCCCGAATTGTTCATAGTTCTTACAAATTTGCAGCTAAAATACAAAAAGATGATTTCTTCCTTAATCGTGTTAATTCATATGAATAAAATGCCATTCAGCTGAGGTAACTATATCTCTATGCTGCTCCCTATAAACAATTTTGATATTGTGTGTCACTACACAGGTCTGTGAAGTGACAAATCAGTATCAAAATTATTTATAGGGAGCAGCGCACAGACAGTTACAAGTCTTGTAAAGCGACATGTCAGTGTCAAAATGGTTAAGCACAGACTCAGTTTCAAGTCTTGTAAAGCTATAAGGCGCCGCAATTCGCTGTGCAGAAACCTATGATTGTGGGTTTGAATCTCGGTTCGCCCCGATCATGTTTCTAGGTTTGTCAGCACCATAAACGTGCTCGTGGGTTTCACCAAAGTGGTAAACGTCTGAGACCTGCATCACTTCACGCCGTGATATAACTGGAATACAGTTAAAAGCGGCCTTAAACACAACTCACTCACTCAATCACTCACTCTCTGTAAAGCAACATGTCAGTGTCAAAATGTTTTAGAGCAGCACAGAGATAGTTACAAATCTTGATCAGGAATCAGACTCAGCCCTTCGACGTGACGAGCGAATGTTTTAACCACTAGGCTACCCCACCACCCCCACTCATCACTCACTATTGTATGAATTATTATTATGAATATTGTTGTTATATTTATTTACCCTAACTATGCTAACACCTGCTAGATCCAGTGTTTGGATGATGAATTAGGCCTTATCTTCATGAAACAAATGCAAGGAAATTAAGATAGAATGATACAAGTTCTGATCAACCATCTTTGAAATGTTTCACTAATGATCATGCTTCATATCATAACCAGTATTTTTTCAAATTGTTCGATAAAATCTGAGGATTCTTACCTCATGTGGGCAGTGGGGTAGCCTAGAGGTTACAGCGTTCGCTCATCACGCCAGGGGCGATCGGGTAGCCTAGTGGTTAAAGCGTTCGCTCGTCCTGCTGAAGACCCGGATTTGATTCCCGACATGGGTACAATGTGTGAAGCCCATTTCTGGTGTCCCCCGCCGTGATATTGCTGGAATATTGCTAAAAGCGGCGTAAAACCATACTCACTTACTCAATCAATCATGCCGATGACTGGGATTCGGGTCCCGGTGTGGGTACAATGTATGAAACCCATTTCTGGTATCGCCTGCCGTGATATTGCTGGAATAATGCTAAAAGCGGCGTAAAACCATGCTCACTCACTCATACATCGCGCGAGACTCTGTGACTGACCGACATGTTCCTGAGCTGTCTGACTGGTTGGCTTGTCTGTTTGCAGCAGCTGGGAGAACACATCATCTATGTGACTAGGCCCATTGACAAGAAGAAGGTGCTCTACTACAACGACAAGTACTGCCAGTTCAAAATAGATGAAGGTACGTCTGTGGTATTTGTGGATTTTGGCATTTAAGGGGAGTCGGGGGTAAGGTGTCGTTTCCAGGGCACAACTTGAAATGAATTGGAGCACCCCAGGGCTGAGGCTCGGTGACTTGATTGATTCAAACAGAAAAACAGAAAAAACCCAGTTATCTTTCAGTTTAGTTTTGCGATTATAATTGTATTGGTGGTGTGACCTGCAAGTTTGTTTTTTATTCTTTGTAGCAGTATGAATCTAGTTGTTGAAATTTAAAAATAAATAAAAACTCGACCACCTGCATTAAATTGTAAGCCTTAAAAAAAATAATAGTCTTGGTTCTCAGGCACCAACCGCATCATCACAGAGTCTGCCGCACGTCTTGTTTTTATTTCAATTTTCAAAAAAATATAAAAATCCTTATACTTAAACACAATGCACAAAGAAAATGGAAACAAAAACAAAACGTGCAATGTACTTTATGATGATGTGGGCAAGACTTTTATTTTTTTTAGCCTAAGCCAAACCATTTTAAACTGATAAAAACATAGTTCTTTAAATATATAAACATCAGTTTAATTAGGAGATAAACATACTCTCTTTTCAATGTAGAGCTAGGTTACCTGTAGATTTATCAACGCTAAATTGAATTTGGAACCAAACGCGCAGCCACCTAAAAATACATTTTCCTGCCTGAAGATTTCTGCTACATGAATTTCAATGCTTATATTTAGTTGTCCACAATTACTTTTATCAAAATAATCTAGCCATATCTTTGCATAAACGGTACTGTGGGAGTATGTAACTTTAGCCAATAGTCCAAAGGTCGAGTAAAATTCTGTTCTTTCTAGTAAGCTCAGCTAGTAATAGTCAAATAATGAAGTTGAAATCAGACTAGTCGACTCAAACGTTTTTAGAAGGACTGCCATGGATTGTAAATGCTACTGACCCGTGAAGATTCCGGGGTAGAATAGGCCTTCAGCAACCCATGCTTGCCGTAAAAGGTGACTATGCTTGTCGTAAGAGGCGACTAACGGGTCAGGCTCGCTGACTTGGTTGATGCTTGTCATCGATCCCAATTGCATGGATCGATGCTCATGATATTAATCTGTGGATTGTCTGGTCCAGACTCGATTATTTACAGACCGCCGTCATATAGCTGGAACATTGCTGAGTGCGGCGTTAAACAACAAACCAACCAACCAATGTAAATGCTACTTTTATGACAGTTGATGGATAAATGTTGGTCATTTTCAGCTCTGATTGATTTTTATCCCCCGCCGCGCGAAAGCGCGAAGCGGGGGATATAGTATTCACGACCGTCCGTACGTCCGTCCGTACGTCCCACCTGTTTGTTGCCGCGATATCTCAAGAACTAAACACTGGATTGTCTTCATATTTGGAACTATGGTGTATATACAGACTCCGCAGACACCAGTCGGTTTTGGTGACCTTGATCCCATTTTCAAGGTCACAGCAGACAAATCTGCTTTTAGAGTTGGAAAACGGTGTTGCCGCGATATCTCAAGAACTAAACACTGGATTGTCTTCATATTTGGAACTATGGTGTATATACAGACTCCGCAGACACCAGTCGGTTTTGGTGACCTTGACCCCATTTTCAAGGTCACAGCAGGCAAATCTGCTTTTGGAGTTAGAAAACGGTGTTGCCGCGATATCTCAAGAACTAAACACTGGATTGTCTTCATATTTGGAACTATGGTGTATATACAGACTCCGCAGACACCAGTCGGTTTTGGTGACCTTGACCCCATTTTCAAGGTCACAGCAGGCAAATCTGCTTTTGGAGTTAGAAAACAGTGTTGCCGCGATATCTCAAGAACTAATCGCTGGATTGTCTTCATATTTGGAACTATAGTGTATATACAGTCACCGCATACACCTGTCAGATTTGGTGACCTTGACCCCATTTTCAAGGTCACAGCAGGCAAATCTGTTTTTGGAGTTGGAAAACGGTGTTGCCACAATATCTCAAGAACTAATCGCTGGATTGTCTTCATATTTGGTACTATGGTGTATATGGCGGGGGATATTTCGTCACTCTGTGACAAATACTTGTATTGTTTGTGAACGATGGGGACTGCAGCTTACTTTATGATCCAGATATTGACCTTTTTATCATAATCTAATGGGAATATACCAAATCTGTTTGTACCCCTAGGTCCTGGGTTTGAAATCGTCCCCAGCAACCTATGCTGCCTTTTGAACTTTTGAAATTATATTGTGGCATGTTTATTGTGGTATGTTTATTGTGGTATGTTTATTGTGGTATGTTTATTGTGGTATGTTTGAAATATTCACTGCAAGGAGAAGTGTAATATCATGGTATGATTTGTGCAGAATTTCAGAAGATGTGGCGCAGCGTTGCGGTAGATGGTCTGGATGAGAAGAAGATCGAGGAATACCTGGACAAGCATGGTATCTCCTCAATGCAAGACCTCGGACCCAAACCTGTTGTACGTACAGCTCCTTCACCTGTACCGTGTCAGAGATGTTGTCTCCCCCTGTGTGGAGTCTGGGTCTAAATAGGTCTCACGTACCCCAGCTTGTCAGAAGAGCCATTAAGAGGGGCAGGGGATCTGTTGATCAGACTCTTCTTTGGCTTGGTAACAAACCTCTGGCCAAACCTCAGGGACCCGTGAAGATTCCGGGGTAGAATAGGTCTTCAGCAACCCATGCTTGCCGTAAAAAGTGACTCTGTTTGTCGTAAAAGGCGACTAACGGGATCGGGTGGTCAGGCTCGCTGACTTGGTTTGATGCATGTCATTGATCCCAATTGCGTGGTCGATGCTCATGATATTAATCACTGGATTGTCCGGTCCAGACTTGATTATTTACAGACCACCGTCATATAGCTGGAATATTGCTGAGTGCGGCGTTAAACAACCAACCAACCAAACCTCAGGCTGTGATTTTCTGCGTGGGACTTTGATGTCATATGTTAATGATATTATTTTTAGTCGTAATTTACATCAGACTGGGGACAAATGCAGTGCATTTGTTGTTTGATAAAATGTTGCATTCCTCTCTCAATCCCCATTTATCACTCACTCACTCACTCACTCACTCGCCTACCCACCCACCCACACTCACTCACTCACTCACTCACTCACTCACTCACTCACCCACCAATGCCCACTCACTCACTCACTCACTCACCCACCAATGCCCACTCACTCACTCATCCACCAATGCCCTCACTCACTCACTCACTCACTCACTCGCCTACCCACCCACCCACCCACCCACACTCACTCACTCACTCACTCACTCACTCACTCACCCACCCACCCACCCACCCACCCACTCACTCACTCACTCACTCACCCACCAATGCCCACTCACTCACTCACTCACTCACTCACCCACCAATGCCCACTCACTCACTCACCCACCAATGCACTCACTCACTCACTCACTCACTCACTCACCCACCAATGCCCACACTCACTCACTCATTCACTCATGTGCTCATCTGTTCCAGGCTGCTGTCAAGCGGAAGAAGGGTGGGAGTCGGAAAGGAAAACAGTTCAAGAAACACAACGACCATCTTGACAATGTTCTGGAAGACTATACCATCGGCATCGCCAACAAGAAGACTTGACCTGCAGGTCGACCTGCCAGTGGAACTGACAAAGTGAAAATCGGCTTTCCTTCTGTGAAGCAGTAGGAATGGAACCTTACTTTTGTAATACTTGATTCACGACATGATCCATGGGATTATCTTGTGTGATGCCAAGAAAAAATACAATCATGTTTAGATGCCGGCCGTTTTTTTCGCTCCATGGCAGCACCACCTGGGAGAATTCTGGATTAGATTTGGTCGTAAGAGGCCACCAATTGGATCAGGTTGTCAGACTGTGTTTTGCGTATCCTCGTACGCCGACAATGTGGATCGCTGCTCACAATATCAATCACTGGATTGTCTGGTCCAGACTTCATTATTTACAGTCCGCCATTGTATAGCTGGAATATTGCTGAGTGGGGCGTTAAACAACAAACGAAAACAAAACTTGTTACCACACAAACACATGATCAAATCGATTAATGGACTTGGTGGGATGAAGCTATATTGTTTATGTGAACCAGATTGTATATCATCAGATGTTCAAATAATTGTAACAGTTCGTATCTTGTAAGTTCAGACATGATTTGATTTACAATGTCATGACTTCACCGACAGTTGGATATTATCATGGATTTCAAGCATGTGTCGTAAAGGAAATCTTTGCCAATGTGTCGTCATGATAACTTTGTATCGTCATGCATTGTGTCATCATAAAATCTCAGTACCCAAGAAGATCCGGGGTAGGATAGGTCTTCAGCACCCCATGCTTGCCGTAAAAGGCGACAATGCTTGTCGTAAGAGGCAACTAACAGGATCGGGTTGTCAGGCTCACTGACTTGGTTGATGCATGTCATCATATCCCAATTGCGTGGATTGATGCTCATGTTTTCAAGGTTGCATCACATTCCGACTATCACTTTCATAATCTGGTAAGCGATGCTCTGATTGGTCGGATGAAAGGTCATTCTGACGTGACCCCTAATGGGATGTCCTCAGATCTTTGTTTAGCGGTAGCGAGAACTAAGATCTGATTTTAATGAGATTGTGTTTCAACGAGGGCTTCCTTTTGTTGTAATTTACTACTACCAATTCGTTTGAAGCTGATAGATTTATATCTTTGCGTGTATGACTTGTGGTATCATCAACCATTATACGGTGTGAATTTCACGTGTGAAGATCCGGGTTAGAATAGGTCTTCAGCAACCCATGCTTACCGTAAAAGGCGACTAACGGGATCGGGTGGTCAGGCTCGCTGACTTGGTTGATGCATGTTATTGTATGCCAATGGCGTGGATCGATGCTCATGACATCAATCACTGGATTGTCTGGTCCAGACTCGATTATTTACAGACCGCCGTCATATAGCTGGAATATTGCTGAGTGCAGCGTGGAACAACAAACAAACAAACATAAAATCTCAGACATTGTTCTCATCATGTCATTAAACATTGTGTCGTCATGACATCTTAGGTACTGTGTCATCATAACTCCAGACTTTGTGCCGTTGGACCGGACAGGTTTGTTCGGAGGCTGACCTAGCGATGTGTTCAGGGATGGATGTGCCAAGGCTTGACCTTCAGAGAGCCCAAATTCATCTCTCACACATTTGTATGATGGCCTGTTGTACGTTCATGGAACACTATGCTGTCAGCTTACAGTCCAAGCCTCTAAGTTTTACTTAATCCTTTGTAGCTTCCTGGCTCATTTGTTTCAAAGAATTTGTTATTTTCTAATCAAAACAATAATGAGAAATTTCGTGTGTTTCACCAAAGCAGGGCCCTCCCTCATTAAAGTACTCATTTCTTGGGAGATTCTTATGTCGTTCTCATACCGGATAATAAAAATCATTAAAGCTCATTCAGATTTGTATGTGTTTTTTTTCACAAACCTTAGACACATGATTAACATGCAAGCAATCAGAATCTAGCCTCAGGCTAGCATTTCACTTTTATCTTTTCATAGTTTAATAGCTTATTTGGTAAAAGTTTTCATACTGTTGGTTTCCTGGACAAAGTAGAAATAGCTGGGACGAGAGTTCAATACCAAACGTGGACAAACTGTTTTGTACATGCATAACTTGAGAAGCGTGGATCGATGCTCATGAAATCAATCACTGGATTGTCTGGTCCAGACTAGATCATTTACAGACCGCTGACATAGAGCTGGAATATTGCTGAGTGCGGCATTAAACAACAAACAAATCACATTCAGTATCAGGTGTCCTGTTGTAAGAGTGACATAATGGGGATTGTGTGTCCAAAATGGCTGCCAAGTATAGACACAAGGATATGCTGTGTGTTCCTGTCACTGAATGACCCACTCACTCATGTTTTATGTGGCACAAAATATCTGGTAATATGTTGGTTTGCAGTTTCTGTACCTGACAACTGTCATAACACCTGACTAAGCTCATCTTCCCTAGGCAAGGGAGTTAACTGACTATAGAGTCCAGTTTACACCCTTGCCGAACTTGGCTGGAATTTCTGGGCTCGATCATAGCGCCACGAGTGGACTTTTATAATCAGTTAACTCCCTTGCCTCAGGAAGATGGTGAGGTGAGGTGAAATGGGGTTTAACATCGCGTCCAAGATTATTGCACTTGCGACGTGCATGTACCTGTGTGTGTTTGTGTGGCTGCTTGTACTAGTCCGGACTGATGCCGATTTATAGTGCTAGCTCACTGAGATACCATGCCGCAATTTAACATGAATACCCCACTCAGACACAGTATACTGACTCCGAGCCGACCAGTCCTTGTTTTAGCCCCTTAATGCCGAACGCCAGACAGGGTAACAAGTACCATCTTTTAACAGCTTTTGGTATGACGCGGTCGGGGATCGAACCCCTGACCTTCCGCTCTCCGGGCGGACGCTCTACCTTTAGACCACGGAGGCGGTCCCTAGGCAAAGGAGTTAACTGACTATAAAAGTCCAGTTTGCACCCTTGCCGAACATGGCTGGAATTTCTGGGCTCAATCATAGGGCCACCAGTGGACTTTTATAGTCAGTTAAATCCCTTGCCTCTGGAAGATGGACTGAGGTAGTGGGTCAGGTTGTCACAGTGTCATGAGATTGGTGGTGACAGTTTGTTATACCCATAAGGAACATAACCAATACCACCGGTATTCCTGGTTCCCGCTTAATTAACTCGCCGGCATCATCAATCAGGAATATTGCTGACTGTGGTGTCAATGTGCAGGGAAATGGGTACCGGATGGTCAAAATGGCTGCCAAGGAGGAAGGAACATAAATAACAAATCCACAAGTAATATTTCAGGAATTCACCTTTATTCAATGTATAGAACGATAACTTCAGGATAAAAATAGTCCACCAAACTAGCTATTCTTAAAAACCAAAATCTACAGCAATCATGTGACTGTGTCGGCATATTTCTGCGAACTATATACATCACAGGTTGTAGCTGTAGGCTTCGTCTCCACCGTTCATCAGACTAGGAACGTAGTCGACCATGACTGCCAAGCTCTC
Source organism: Haliotis rufescens (assembly GCF_023055435.1). NCBI lineage: Eukaryota > Metazoa > Mollusca > Gastropoda > Lepetellida > Haliotidae > Haliotis > Haliotis rufescens. The sequence goes on along the minus strand of NW_025963824.1, from coordinate 30,319,068 downwards.
AACATCCAAAAGGTCAAATCATGTAAAATCTGGATATTTTTTCGAGACCACATACCCCAAAACGTCAAATTTTGACTTAATGATTCATTGTCCTCAAAACAAAGGATCTCGTACTTATTGATTTGTAGAGAATCTTTTGTGGCATTGGTTTCGAAACACTGGTTTGAGAGCAGACTAATATCTGTAGATGAACTTCAGAGAAGAAACCTTTCGATGGTCAGATTCCCAAAATATTAATGGGTGCTGTCTATGTACATTGCGAGAGAAAGATGAAAAATGCAGCGAATGCGTCCCCACTGCAGTGTTGAAATTAACAAATTGCAAAAAATGGAAACAAAATATAAATAATCATAAATGTATTGAACTAAACTAGAACTCCGTCATGAACTAGCATGAGCTAAAGAATGAAAACTAACAGCATGAAAATAAATACTGGCTTCCAGGTGGGAACTATACCAATCTATTTACACGTTGGAACTGAAGTAACGTAGTAATATTATGCAAAGTATCTCCATGGCGACACAGTCACATGACCCCTAATGAACTCTTGAGGTTTGAGCAAAAACATGTCCATTGCACGACAAAACAGTTGGTCGGGAGCGACAGTCATGTACAATATTGCCCCTACCAGTAATATAACAGAAACATGTCTACCAAAGGTCAAATTGGATTGGATTGGATTTTTCTTGACAAAAATTAAGTTGTGTTTGATTTTAGCTTTGAAATCAGGAATTCGTATAAGCATGAGGAAATTGGGTCATTTCCATCTAAAATCAAATTTCACAGGTAATTGAAACTCAAATGGGTCACATGCACTTGCAGGTTTCTAACGTCGAGGTAAATGAGTATTTAAATGTCACAACCGTTTGTTGATTTCGTTATGAAATGCATTGGAGTTCTCAACCAATATTCTTTACATGGAAAAATACAATTTATTTCAATAAATGACAAAATTTGTACCTTTCATCCGGATCATACATCTAACATAGACATAAAACAATTTCATAGTTGGAAAAACATGGAGAATTAGTCAAATCAGGGGAAACAACTCATGCACTTTTATGCTTGATACCAAAAACAAACTTTACACGATTTACATGAATCTCCCCAAAAACACTGTTCATGAAAAATGTCTATATTTAATCACACTGACAACATCTTTTGTAATAAATTCACTTCCTGAAGCTGATCCTTGAAAAAGTTGAACACTGATAGTTCCAAATGCATTTTATTCTCAATCTACGTAAACTCATCTGATATTAGCTTGAAATAATTCCATCCATCTTTTGAAATGGAACTTTGATTTCAATTTAGTTTGATTTCCTAAAAATTTTGATAGTCAGCTTTAACAGACTGTACACTTAATGAACAGCCCTGGCTAGTGAACACACGTCTACCTTTGATCACAAGGAGAATGAAAAACGGAGAGAAATGACACGATGTTCAGGTAAAGGTTTAAGCACACATGACACGGGAGTTAAAGGCAAAAATCTCGATGGAAATTAAACATATCTATCTACACAAAGTCAACTAGGATCCCTGTCTAGGTTGTACATGTATACCATATTTTGATTATTATTGAAATCATTGTCATGCAAACAGTTGATTAACCATGAAGGACTCGAAGACATTACAGTCCACATCTAAAGCACATAGCCTGGGAGAGGACTTGGTGGTGGTGAACAAGCAATGAAAGGCCCACACTTCCTCAGTGTCTTCCTGATCACGAGTCTAGGAATTTGGTACAACTTGCATCAAGTTTGGCCAATCACAGGACCATTCAACTTACCAAAAAAGGTTTTTAATAATCATGTTATCAAACGCTTCATTAACTTTTCAAACTGGGGTATATTTGTAGTTAATTCATTACATGTTCACCACTGAACCATTATCTATGTTCTGTGCCAACAATGTAGCTCCTCACTATAAGGCAGCTACATTACTGTAGCTCCTCACTATAAGGCAGCTTCATTTCTGTAGCTCCTCAATGTTCAGCAGCTCCATTTGTGTAGCTCCTCATTATAAGGCAGCTACATTCCTGTAGCTCGTCACTGTAAGGCAGCTACACTCCTGTAGCTTCTCACAATAAGGCAGATACATTTATGTAGCTCCTCACTATAAGGCAGATACACTCATGTTGCCCCTCGATATAAGGCAGATACACACATGTAGCCCCTCGATAAAAGACCACTACATTTGTGTATCGTCTTCATATAAAAGACAGCTACACCCATGTAGCTCCTCGCTATAACACAGCAACACTGAGGCACATCGCTACCACTTGATAGAGCATGTCGATGGGCAAGATCACCCCTACGCCCTGACCTACAAAATGCCGTTCTCTGATTGGCTGGAATGTTATGTACTGTACACTCGTTGGTAAGTGAAACCCTCACGAAGATTTTCTTTAACATCAACATGCAAATATACAAATCATTGTTTACAGAACAGGACAGATAAACAAACAATGACCCATACACAGTAACTATCTGCCAGATCATTGAGGCTTTCTGTTGATAGGCATATCACATCAATGTCAAACAAGAAATAGAATTTCATAGGCTAGTAATAACTCCTTTAAAAGGCTTAATAGAAACAATATCATACTGCAAGCGACGTCCACATCTTGTTCGTTTAATATACATTAACCCTTTGTATCACATCTCCATGGAAACGCAACAGAAGGGGTTAACAAGGATTACAAAAATCTACATTCTACATGAGCACAGCTGATCTATTTATATTCCCCTAGATATAAATAGTTAAATAATCCAACAGGATAAATACATAGTACGAGAAAAATCAACAATATATAAATGAATCGCTGAATTCATCACATACTACGAACAAAGCACACTATCGGAAAATGGAAAATGGATGAGTCTTTTTTCGAAGTGAGGATAACTTACTGATATGAAGACTTTTAAGTCCAATTTACAATGAAATAAATATGAAGGATCGCATAGACTGCATGAGGACTTTTTCCCATTCCACCGCCCACATACCCTGGACTTCCTGGCAGTATAAATATCGAGAGACTATAGTTGTACATATAGGAGGACAACTAGTGTTAGTAAATTGAGACAGTTTTCAGCATGAAAACATGGCCGACTTGATTCCAAATGTCACAGATAAAACCATTAGTTGTGTAGAGAGTAGCATTTGTGACGCGGTTTTGTTTGATCATATTCAAGAGAACTGCCAAAAAACAATTTTCAAAAGTTTCAAATTCAGGAAATATTGCAACAAAGGTTGAAAGTTTTAACTTTCCTTCGTACTCTTTATTTTATTTCATGAAATGAAAAGTTTTCAAATAATTATCAGAAATCTACCTGACGATGAAGATCCGTAATTTAGAGAACTAAATTTACACATTTTTCCCTTGCATTGAGAAAAGATCAGAAATAGTTTTCAGGACAACAGTATGTTTCTGTCACCAAGAACCATGTCCTCATGCTTGTCGACTCGGAATTATTTCTACCCCAAAATACCATTTTCAACACCGAAAGCGCAACCAGTTTGTCTAGCCTGCTAGTCTCCTTCCACTACTGCATCTTGACAACTACCTGATGTTAAGGTGGGTCTGCTACTACAGTTACCACAAAAACAACAAACCAGATGAAACTAACAATAAGTTAGGGGTATTAAATATCGATAAATACATATTTTGTATATTTGATAGATTTTCTGGATGCGGAACCACAGTATTGCAATAAATAGACCAAACACAGCTCAGTATCCGTAAAATGTTTCTCGCCTAGAATAAGGAATGACATAAATCAATTAATCAAATGTCACCTTCGGGAGGAAACTCGAAATTAGAAAATTTGTATGCACTTCCCCAAAATATCCCTTTTTTTGACTTCTTTGTGTTTCAGAAAGTGAAAAGTGTGAAATTAACCAGTGATCCCATGGAAAAAGTACAATAAATAAAAACAAAACGAAAGAAATTTGTGGAGTATGTACCCATGTTGAGATAAAGGACGTATTTGCTCCTCTTAAATACCCAAACAAGTGCTGTCCAAATGAAAGAACAGACAAGGAAACATTGGATCAATCATCTCAAAACCTTCTTCTGGAACACCACCCTGAAGCACAGGGTCACAGTTGATATGGATTTAGCATAAATACATTCTGGATTTCTGTCATGACTATTCCACGATACAACGATACATGTGATACAAAATAGGTACCATGGCCGCAATACAGAACGTGTCGTGATACAAATATATGGGTCCTTAAGACTTCACCAAAGTTTTATCGTTCATTTTTCAACAAAGGTAATGCCACGCTACAGTGAAATCCGTTGGGGGTATGTATCTGTATCACAAGACTTCGTATCAGCCAATAAGGTGTTGTATCATTGTATCGCTAGGTCCTTATTTGGTAATATTTTGATTTGTAAACAGGATTTCTAGACGTGTAACATCATGATACAAAGATATGGAATGACCACTTTACCGGCCCGCTAAAAGCCTGCTGTATGACAAAATTTGATTGTTTAGAATCGGAATTGCAATATATGTCTAAAAGGTCACACTAGGACATAGAAAAAGGACCAATCGTTGTTAGACAAAAACAATACCATAATCAACCTAATTAGAGCCCCAAGACAAAAAAATAACCGCCGCCATTACTGCTGTCCGAGTTCGACCCATGGCTCGTTTCATTCATCCAAGGGAGCTAATTAGGTTGATCAGGTCTCCAGGGGTAAAGATATGTCAAGTTTGTCTCTATCATCTACAGACTAATTTACTCGATTTCTTCACATGCATAAATGGCAACAGTATAAAAACGCCTATATGATCTGTTTTGTGGAAAATGGTATCGGGGAACCACAGGAAAGCATGTCCCCAAAATTGGTCCTTTATCTACACAATATATATATCATTCACATTTATGCATCAAAAGTCTGAACAAGCACACAAAATTGTCTGCCCTGAGTATGCGCACCATAAAAGGTCAAAGGTCAAAGGGCAGTTGAACTCTCAGTCGTCCAATACACATTACCCATAATGCAAAGTCGATGACAAATTCACCTCCGGCATTTAATGCTCGCGCGTATTCACCACACCTAAACAATAGGCACGTCGACAGTACAAAGACAAGGGACATCGAGTGTTTTTCGGCAGCATTTATGCACTGATGACAATACCACACTTTTAAGGTTAGGAAAGATGGTCGTGAAAATCGCATTTCCATCCCGTTGAAATAAACGCTGTCGGTATCGAGGGAAAGACAGGGCCAGCGTGGAGAAAGTGCGGCCATTAGTTTATTTTCTCGATGTGGCATTATAATGACATCCAAGTAGATATGTACAAGGGAATTTGGACGGAGACTTAGTCAAGTTGTACGATCCTAAACCCAGCCGAGAAAGCACATGCACATTACTGGACACTGGTTGTCGGGCGCCATTCCCTGCTAGGTGACCATTCGTGTGTTCATGGGATTAGCTCAAAATATGTTTCATTGTTTCATAACCGATCAAAACATAATCAACTGACCTACCATATTTCATATTCAGCAATAAAAAAACTGCAATAAATATCGGTCAAGATGCTGGTCAAACGATTCTAAAAGTATTTTTATATCCGAATTTTCAAGACATTTTACACAAATCAAAATACCCATCCGAATCAGGACACAAATTCCACTGTTTCAGAGTTCTGTACAAAAATCAACACATTGCTAGCAGGGAAAATGGTAAACCATGGCGCCAGAGCTCTTTGCCTATGAAACAATCTACTGTCTAGCATTAACAAACATGGACAACACACACGGAAACAGGAAACAATGTGGAAACATCCATCGTTTCATTTTAACTTTACAAAAAAGAAACAAAAACAGTAACTGGATTTCAAAAACACATTGGTCAGAGACTACACCAGTACAACTTCCAGATAGGCCTACACTATACTGTCACTCGTTGCATCAGAGCTCACAAAACACAATCATCTGCAGAAATTTTGTTGCCTAGGATACCATGATTAAAAAGTTATGATTGGTTGATATCACAAAACACAGTCGACTCCAGTAACCATGGTAACTATAGTGCTTCAAAATGCTGTCGCCATGGAAACTGGGGACTGTAGAATGTTGAAGTCATCCTTTTTACCCTGAAAAAGAAGAAAATATTTCATTAAACATAAGATCCAAATTTCTTTTTATAGCGAACTCTTTTACTGATTTAGTCCATTACTATTCATAAATTTTGATAAATAATAAGGGCGTGATATCATCAGAAAATATTACATATTTCTGTTACTTAAATCCAAATCAGTTTACTTTTAAGTTGAGCAGATTAACTCTAAATCTGGCAAAGTGCAGCCCCCGAAAATATTCATTAGAAACAATTGATCTGGCCTAAACAATAATCGGAAAGTTTTTCTTCTGAAGGTGTAATAAAACCCTTGTCACATTGGACCACTAGTAGCTGCTACCTAGAAGCTTTGGTTAGAATCTTCACGATTCCTACCACTCTCCAGTTAATTCACATATACTATAAGCTTTAAATAAATAAACATGTCTAACGACCACAGTGAGTCTGATTTTATGCCATTTTTAGCAATTTTCAAGCAATATTGCGGCAGGGAAGCCATGAAAGATCTCGTCATATTGACACATGTGGGAATGAAACTCGTGCCTTCATGACAAGCACATGCGCTAACCTCAAGGCCATCTTACCGTCCCTCTGATCACACAAAGATGGAGTTCAAACTGATAATTCTTTAATCTACTCTTTCTAGAACTATTATTTTTTTTAAAAAGCACACAAATAAAAACCCTTTTCCACATAAAAGGGATATGACAAAAAAAAACACATCAAAGGTGCTGTGGTACCAGAAAATTTGGAATAGAAATTTGAGTGAAGCATATTCACAAACACGTCAACACTACACCCCCTACTTGCAATAACACGCCCTCCTCTTGCATTAACACACACCGCCATTCAGTAAAACAACCCCTCTTGCAATAACACAACCCCCTCTTGCAATACCACAACCCCTCTTTCAATACCACAACCCCTCTTGCAATAACACAACCCCTCTTTCAATACCACAACCCCTCTTGCATTGACACAACCCCTCTTGTAATAACACAACCCCTCTTGTAATAACACAACCCCTCTTGTAATAACACAACCCCTCTTGTAATAACACAACCCCTCTTGCAATAACACAACCCCTCTTGCAATAACACAACCCCTCTTGCAATAACACAACCCCAACCCCTCTTGCAATAACACAACCCCTCTTGCAATAACACAACCCCTCTTGCAATAACATACCCCCTCTTGCAATAACACAACCCCTCTTGCAATAACACAACCCCTCTTGCAATAACACAACCCCTCTTGCAATAACATACCCCCTCTTGCAATAACACAACCCCTCTTGCAATAACACAACCCCTCTTGCATAACACAACTCCCTCTTGCATAACACAACTCCCTATTGCAATAACAGAACCCCTCTTGCAAGAAGACAACCCCTCACAACTTCGTCTGACCATGCTGAGACTGCACATTAAAAGATGGCCTGAGAACGAGTAGTTTTTCATTGTCTTAGCGTCGTTAGTAAAGTAAACATAGTAACTATGCAGATGTGAATACATTAGGGCATATTTAATCACAAATGCTTGACCAAAATTAATTCTGACAAATGAACATAGCTTAAAACAGACACTATAATATGACCCCCATATGCGAAATCCTCCCCCAAACGAAAAAATCCCGTTACTTGCCCTTTAATTCTGAAAACCGCGTCCAATGAGGGTGTGACACGCCCATGTACAGGATGATCTCGGGGAGGAGGCCGACATTGTTTGTGAATACACTTCTAGAGGAACACACTGAGAACTGGCTTCATCGTCTTTCTGTGGGTTAGTGATGCTCAGGGATAATAGTGGTCCATTAACGCCAAATCAACCAACACATGTTAATATGCACTGTTCCAGCACACTGGAGCCTTAGGAGGGTAGGAAAACTATTTTCCTGAAAACTAGTTGGCACTAGGTCAAATAGGATGAAAGAAACTGCAAACAGGTGTTAGAGGAAATTGGTTATAAAGCTTTGGTTTATAACAACAACCTGTAGTCTTACTGTCAACTCCTCAAAATTCTGAACCCTTTGAAACAAGAAAAAAATGGACTCTTGTCAGTTGTGAGGAAAACAGTTTGCGATGAAAGAACCCTCCAGACAAGTCTACATGTAAATATGAGGACAGAAAACCTACTGACATGAGCATAGTGACAGCATTTGTAAAACATTGAATTTCAGGATTCCAATTGATTGTCAAAAGATATTAACTTGTGCACAAAACCGAGGTCATCCATTTTGACCCACAGATCTGTGTTCAAGTTGGTGTTGTGAAAGAGAGTCTATAGATGTGATGCTGCAGTGGTTCCTGTGCCAAAGCGAGAAATGAAGTGACGCCGTGTTCAAAGTTTATGTCTTCAAGCATGTGACCAGATGATTTTCACCAGTGAAAGACACCAAATCTTTATGATATTTACCGAATATATGTCTACTTGGTACTCAAATCGTCACTACAATGACGTTGAAATTTTCTAAAAATCGTTCCTGGCGTACTGCATCATTAGCTGTCTTGATGTGTTAGACACAACATTAATCCTTTGAAATATAGGCATCACAGAATACATATTTACATTTCAATCTAGCTGACATTTTACCATGCATGGTGCAGGGCCAACATGAAATACACAAGGCCCTGAAGCTGAATTTTACACCACAGACTCGGCAACTATCTGAAAGCTTGGTCATGCTGGTGCAGGGCTGGAGACTAAGCAGATAGGCCCCTGAAGGAGAATAATTTAATTATCCTTACTTGTTGGATCAAGGACTAAACTCCACTCACCACTTCCCCCATTTTGTTCTTTGCATATTCAATACGAAGTCCTCCTCGATCAGAAGAGAGCAAAACAAAGCCTTGAAGGCGATTCATTGCCATTGAGGCCTGAGCAACATCCTGCAACAAACAACAAAACATCAGTTGCCTCCCTTTAACTTACCTCCCTTTGATATTATCTCCCTTTAATACTGCCTGTACAAACTCAACATGTTATTGCATTTTCTTTTAAAAGCTGACATAATAATCATATATCTGTCGATTTCTCCATTTGTGAAGTCAAGTCCCTTTTTTGCTGTTTGTATTGGAAGGGAACTTTGATACCATTTGATAAATACATCCATAATGGCAGTTTAAATAATAACAGTGATGATACTGCTACACAGTCTCTGGTGCCACCAGGGGTATTGGTCACCAGTACCTCATGCTTGTCACGAAGTGAGTGAGTGAGTGAGTGAGTTGGGTTTAATGCCCGTTCTAACAGTATTCCAGTTATATTACGGCGTGTCAGATTAATGTTGGAGGAAAGCCCGAAGTGAAGCAGGTCTCAGAAGTTTACCACTTCGGTGAAACCCACGAGCACGGATATGGTGCTGACGAATCTAGAAACATAATCGGGGCGAACCAGGATTCAAACCCACAATCATAGATTTCTGGCGTGCCCAAGGGACGCAACTCTGCACAGCGAATCGCGGCGCCCGAAATATCATTAAAAAGCATCATTAGTGGCTTCCAAGTAATGACTGACTGTTCCATCTGTACCCCATAGTGACAATTTGCAATAACTCGGGTATTTTTATTAACCCGTAACAGCTCGGAATCAAATTATTCGTGAGCCATACTCAAAGGTCCGTGCTTCTTCATTTTACTGTTATCATTTGTTATACATTTCCAAAAACAAAATTCAATATAAAAGTCTGAGTTTCTGAGAATTTTATATAATGTTTGTATCAAAATATATACTGTATTCGACGTAATAAGTGTCCAGGGCGCTCTCAAAATTAGAAATAGGGGGCTCTTATTAGAATATTATTTTAGTGAAAAAAAGTTAAAATTTAAAAGATAAATTTTGTGGTTTATGCTGACAGCCTGAAATGTTTATGTACGACAGATATATGTTTCCAGAATTTAATTGCTCATAATTAAGTGTGCATATAACACACGAGTGCGTATTATACGTGAATAAATAAGTCTTGTGTACATTGATCAATCGGAAGGGGTACTAATTAGGATTGTTCACTGGCAAATATCGCGGTGGGCGCTTATTAGAGCGGGGCGCTCATTACGTCGAATACGGTATATTAAAATACCTGTTATAGCAGACGTATGGTTATACAGTGGTAACATTGTGTCACGTTGTTGATTGTGGGGCCTTGTACCCATATCGTATAGGGGTGTGCTATATAACTGGAATACTGGTATATTTCAACACAGCCATCAGCAACACACATATCGCAAGACAACCCCTGCGCAGCAATATTTTCCGATAAAGTCACAGAAGAATTAATACATAATAACATAAATTATATCTACTATCTTGAGGCATTTGGATGGACCGGGTTCCAATATAAACCACGTAAACATTCCACACTGATGACGCAATAGCTAGTCTCGTTTATAGTAGAAACCAAACTACCCATCTCGCAATCTGAAGTCGGGATTATTGAATGAAGAAGTACCATTTGAACAGTACAAATATATATTTGGGACCCAATACGTATTGCAATATGTATAGCTATATAGCTCTCCATATTGCAATACATTGCCATACGATTTATGTGCCACAACGCCCAACCTATATCTTAGTATGTCCGAGTCCTATGATGGCACTCCAACCACAGACTTTCTCATCCGAAGTTGGACAGCTTGTCACATGACCAAAGAGTGAGTGAGTGAGTGAGGTTTTATGCCGCTTTTAGAAATATTCCAGCAATATCACGGCGGGGGACACCAGAAATGGGCTTCACACATAATACCAATGTCGGGAATCGAACCCGGGTCTTCGGTGTGATGAGCGAACGCTTTAACCACTAGGCTACCCGACCGTCCCACATGACCAAAGATGTTAGCCATGAGAGTAAGCTGGCAAGGTAAGGATGTCGTCTGTGACTTGACTCCGTACCCTGCTACACTATCAACCTTTGATCTGCCTGTTCCAGTCTTGACCATTTACAGACAGGATCAACCTCACCTTATCTCTCGGCAATTTGCAGATCTATTCTTGGAATACCAAATTGGATCTATTTTTAGTCAATAACTGCAATGAATGCCCTTTTGTTAAAAGTCGGCACCGTAGGATAGTGCAGGACAAGAGTATCAGTGTTTTTCTCCCCTCTCAAACAGACTTACAATCAAACTGTTGACTTTTCACTTTGAATCATTGTTATTAAATCAACAATGACATACGTTTTAATTAAAATGACTTGACTTTACAGTGGCTTCAAACAAGTTATTATGAATATTTGTAAGTTTGAGAAACATAAGCCCATCAAATAACAGAATGTAGAGTAAAGGCAGCATTAAAATGTCAGCCTCTCATCCAGGTCTAGACATTGTGATTGATGCTGTGTGAAAATAACACCCTGTCTCGATCTAATGAGGATCAACATCCATCTGGAAGAGCACCACCGAGACTAGTCTGTGTTGTTAAAATGACCCGATACAACATGGTTGGACTGGACTACATAGTGCTTCCACAACTCCACCCTGCTTGGCCCCTGTGGGAGGGGACGCCTCCGTGGTCTAGTGGTAGAGCGTCCACCCAGAGAGCGGAAGGTCCGGGGTTCGGTTCCCGGCCGCGTCATACCAAAAGACGTTAAAAGATGGTACTTGTTGTTGCCCTGTCTGACATTCGGTCGGCTCAGAGTCACTATACTGTGTCTGAGTGGGGTATCCATGTTAAACTGGTATCTCAGTGAGCTAGCACTATAAATCGGCATCAGTCCGGACTTGTACAAGCAGCCACACACACATGTGCATGCACGTCACTATATAAGTGCAATAATCTTGGATGCGACGTTAAACCCCATTTCACATCACCTCACCTCACCTCACCTCTGTGAGGTGCTACGTCCCCAGAGTGAGTGAGTGAGGTTTTCTGTCACTTCTAACATATTCCAGCCATAGTATGGGAAATAGCATGGACAATCAAACAAGGTCTTCATTCTAATAAGCAAACACTTCCAGCACCAGGCTAACCCACCTCCCAGATCTGTTAACAAATTGCTTCTGAAAACGCAAATGATTATTTTGAGGCCAAGAATGATACTCAAGTTTACCACTCATGGTACGTTAGCATAATGACTCATTCGAAAGGGGGAAAATACTTTTCGCCCCATAATAGCATGGGTAGTTTCTGAAATTTGAAAACATTATATTCTAGGGTTGACAACTAGACAGATTCCCCTCCTAGTACCTGGTAACATCTACATTTTGCACTGATTACAAGGAATTTCTTTCTGAAAGATCAAAATCAACACTGAAGGGTTAACAACGACGGGCCATGGACGTTTTTCGAGACACACATGCAGCCTTAACATGCAGAACTGAGGAGATGTGGACACTGGAATGACGGATGGATGGAGCCAAAACCTAAAACACACCTGGTATTCTACAAAAGCTACAGGTGATCCTCCTTTATTGTGCATACGCAGTCGGCTAAATCCTGCAAAACTGAAACAGAAAAAAAGCAAAATAATGTCAGCAGGAAAGAGCAAAACACTTCAAGGGGGGTAACTGTGGACAGCTTTGTGGTTAGGAGAGTTCCTTCCCTTAGATTCCAATTCTGGAGTCATTTCAGAAGTTATTGATTTTTCTTCTTTGATGCTGGACGTCTTGTGATGGTTAGAAATCACATTTACCTTTAATTCCACGCTATCAACGTTTGATGTAGTTTGTCATGGTATAAACATAATTACTGATATACGTCTTCATAAAGATCAATGGATGTCATTAGAAAGAAGGAGAGTCTAAAGAATTGCATTTCTAGTTATGCTTCCACATGTTAAGTTGTGTATTGTATTACTTCAATGAAGGACAACTGTGTAAGGCTCTTACCCTTACATTCTCTGTATACAAATTATCAATTATGACCATATTTACCGATACCAGATAAATATCATACAAAATTGACAATTTGAGACCATAAACGATTACTTGATATAAATGCAAAGAGTCTGTTAGAAAAGCAAGAAAGAAGGGAGGTAACTCTCCTAAAATTGTGCATCAAGGGACATAATTTGTCTATGAGTGCATGAAACTTATTGTTTAGAAATACACCACATTAAAACAAGTGCATTCAGCGACAATTGTCTCATCTTTATAAAAATCCAAGAGAATTTCAAGATTGATCTGAAAATAGTCAATTGAATCATGTTTACAAAATCCGAAAATTTCCATTATTTTTAGAGTTGAAGTTTGTGGTGTAAAACTAAAGCTGAGTTGATTACAATGCAGGGAAGAAATGTACGCTGAAAATACCATGAGGAAATAGTCAACCATAGAACATTCTGTGAGTGGCATGGCCATGTGTTCACAAGTGATACGCATGGCTACATGGTTGGAACACAAGAGTACAAAGTCACTCAGTTGCAATGGAATAAAAAAAATTCACGTTCAAAATCATAAGTGGTTCTGTACAGACAAGTCAATGGTATGAATGTGGTACGAAGACTGTACAGTACGTCAACACAAAAACTAGCACAAGTTTCCACAAATCAAGAACACTTCACAAACAACAAGTTACCTCGACCAAAGACATTGGTGCTAGTTCTTTCCCCTGCGAATTTTGGTTCAAACTTTTACTCAATATGGATCTAAAATGTATACATAAATCAATTTAGATATGTTTGAAAATCAGAAAATTCAACCACATAATTTGCCACATTGTTTCAAAATTATTTCAAAGCAGCCAATTGGCGCCATATTTCCACTTAGGGTGGGCTGGAAACTTGAGGTTTGTAACTAGTTGTCATGAAACACTGATACATGTACGTCAGCAGATGATTGGGTGTTGATGCACGGAGCGTGTTGCCAAGTTCAAACATGCTGGTTTCCTAACAACCTAACATACTGCCTGTCTACCTTAGTGCCCCTCAACCGACTTTACCAGCTAACATGTGCAGCTATGTTCTACATAAAGGTGACTGTAGCAAGACATCAAATTGTTCCACTAGATTAATCAAGCCCCAAATACTGCTTTAAGTGCGATTTACTTGTCCCCATGCCATCTGATGCTCACATCTTCGTGGACATGACCCCTCAAAAGACATTCTCAAAGAGCTGTTGAACAACTTACAAGTATATTTTCAGTGGCCATTGTTTCAAACCACAACATATTTCTCAAAAGTCATTTGAACTAAAGTTGCTGAAACCTATGCAGACAGATTTGCTGAAGACCTTTTTGTTTTATTTCACCCACTAAAATGATTTCAAACCTCACTCCCATGGTCAAAGACCTGTTAAAAATAGAAGCACCCCTGGCGGCCATTGGTTCTAACCATTCTTGATTTTTCGGTAACAATTTTTGGCCTCAGTTCCAAATCCATCTTACAAATAGCGTGGCCTCACCTGTTAAACAAGTCTTTGAGTTCTTGTTCTGAGCTAAACTGTCCCAAATTAGCTACAAACAACGTGGAACAGGGGGCATTCTGCTGTGCGGAGGTGGTGGTGGTATTCACCTGCGACACCGGGCTAGCGAGGACAGGCGTGGACGCCATTGAGGGGTGGGGCACGGCCGTCACGGTAGCTTGCGGAGCTATCAGAGTGGTGGGCTGAACTTGGGGGAAAACAGAGTTCAGCTGCTCTGTGAACATACCGGCCTGGAAGAGAACACAGACGGGGGTCAACATGGTGGCATGAAACAAAACAGTCGATGACATTCTCCGGTCTGTGTGTCCTGGTGGCTCAGCTGGCAGGGAGAGAGTGGGAAGGAGAATACGGGGATGGGGAATATGGGGATGGGGAATGCTGGGGTGGGGGAATACTGGGATGGGGAATATGGGGTTGAGGAATATGGGGAATACTGGGATGGGAAATACAGGGATGGGAAATATGGGGATGGGGAAGACGGGGAATACTGGGATGGTGAATACGGGGATGGGGAATACGGGGATGGGGAATATAGGGATGGGGAATACAGGGATGAGGAATATGGGGAATACTGAGATGAGGAATATGGGGAATACTAGGATGGGGAATACTGGGATGAGGAATATGGGGAATACTGGGATGGGAAATACAGGGATGAGGAATATGGGGAATACTGAGATGAGGAAAATGGGGAATACTTGGATGGGGAATACAGGGATGAGGAATATGGGGAATACTGAGATGAGGAATATGGGAAATACTGGGATGGGGAATACAGGGATGAGGGATATGGGGAATACTGAGATGAGGAATATTGGGAATACTGGGATGGGGAATATGGGGATGGGGAAGACGGGGAAGACGGGGAATACTGGGATGGGGAATACGGGGATGGGGAATACAGGGATGGGGAATACAGGGATGGGGAATACGGGGATGGGGAATATCGGGATGGGGAATACAGGGATGAGGAATATGGGGAATACTGAGATGAGGAATATGGGGAATACTGGGATGGGGAATACTGGGATGAGGAATATGGGGATGAGGAATACGGGGAATACTGGGATGGGGAATATTGGGATGAAGAATACGGGGGATACCTGGATGGGGATTATGGGGATGGGGAATAATGGGGATTGGGAATACGGGGATGGGGAAAACGGGGATGGGGATGGGGATGGGGATGGGGAATGCCTAAATGGGGAATAAAGGGGTAGGGAATAAGGGGATAGGGAATAAGGGGATGAGGAATATGGGGAGGGGTAATACTGGGATGGGAAATATTTAGCTAGATTAAAAGAGAACTTACACCTTGTAAAAAAAATAGCTGTCAAATGAAAAGTCAAGTCAAGACAAGCCAGAAAGACAAATCATTGACTTATCCTGAAATACAATCAAGACTGACACTGGGGAGGAAACTGTATTGGGTAGGCTTGGAGCGGAAAGTGAATTGGAGGTGGGTGGTAATTGGGTGGATCTGCGATAGGTGACTGGGTGGTGGGTGACTGGGTGGCGGGTGGATGGGTGGTGGGTGGATGGGTGGAAGGTGACTGGGTGGTTGGTGGTGGGTGGAAGGTGGGATTGGAAATACTGGGGAAGACTGATAGAGAAGGACCAGTCTGGCCTATTGACAAGCTGCCCAAGGTGTTGTGTTACACCAGCTGGGAGCCGACCACATGCCGACCATTCATGCTGATAGCCACTTCCCTTGGAATTGTGGGCATTGATTCTCCGTAACAAGAACTGGCAGTTCGGACAGTGCCATACAGAATTTAGTTATCACAATTGTGCCTCGATGAAAAGATAAATGGATCGTTGTAAGGTGTGAACAAGAAACAGTTTTTGGTCGGGGCTGGACAATTTGTGGCAATGGCTGGTTGATCGAGCCCCCATTACCAGAGCAACAAAGCTCAATGTTCGCCTGAGGCTCCCGAATTAAGATAAACAGTTTTCCAGAAAGTAGCATTAACTACATTCGCTTATCGGGCTCCCTAGGTAATTTAGACAAAGTGCAAGGCGTGAAGCTAACAAGCATCTTAGAAGTAGCTGACACCGAAGCACTGCCGATTTGATGCAGTGACAAGATTACAGCTTGCTACGACTCATCTGCAGCAAAATAATCCCCTTAGATTTTGTCACTCCTAATTTACTCACAGGTAAATAAATCTATTTCAGTCAATGAGATTAATACATTTTAGAGACAGGCTCGGAATGCATCAACATATTACCAATGATTCCCTTGGGCATTCTAATGTTAGCTTTTCATAAAAGCTAAGGATGAGTGGCGGAATGCTATTTTCCTGAATCAGTGGCTTCTGTTCTCATTTCAACAAATCAACAAACACACCAGCTTGGGGAACACCAGCTTGGGGAACACCAGCTGGAGTGATGGAGGGTGGTAGAATAGACACACAAGATGGGTGCTTCTTCGACTTGGGAAGGTTGGGTGGAGGTTGGGGGGTTGTGTTGGGGCGGATTGGGGGTGGAGGGTTGTTGGTTGTGAGAGTTGGCTGTGGACAATGATTGGCAGCTATGATATTGGAGGTTGGGGTTGGGTTGGGGTTGGGGTTGGGGTAGCAGTGGTAGGTTGTGCCTGGTAGCTGAGGTTGGGGATGTGGTCAGGGGTTGGGGGGGTCAGCGTTGATGGGGATGTGGTCAGGGGTTGGGGGGTCAGCATTGATGGGAATGTGGTCAGGGGTTGGGGGGTCAGCATTGGTGGGGATGTGGACAGGGGTTGGGGGGTCAGTGTTGGTGGGCATGTGGTCAGGGGTTGGGGGTCAGCGTTGGTGGGGATGTGGACAGGGTTGGGGGGGTCAGCGTTGATGGGAATGTGGTCAGGGGTTGGGGGGTCAGCATTGGTGGGGATGTGGACAGGGGTTGGGGGGTAGCGTTGGTGGGGATGTGGACAGGGTTGGGGGGGGTCAGCGTTGATGGGAATGTGGTCAGGGGTTGAGGGGTCAGCATTGGTGGGGATGTGGACAGGGGTTGGGGGTCAGCGTTGGTGGGGATGTGGACAGGGTTGGGGGTCAGCATTGGTGGGGATGTGGACAGGGTTGGGGGTCAGCATTGGTGGGGATGTGGACAGGGTTTGGGGTCAGCGTTCGTGGGGATGTGGTCAGGGGTTGGGGGGTCAGCATTGGTGGGGATGTGGACAGGGTTGGGGGTCAGCGTTGGTGGGGATGTGGTCAGGGGTTGAAGGGTCAGCATTGGTGGGGATGTGGACAGGGTTGGGGGTCAGCATTCGTGGGGATGTGGACAGGGTTTGGGGTCAGCGTTCGTGGGGATGTGGACAGGGTTGGGGGTCAGCGTTGGCGGGAATGTGGTCAGGGGTTGGGGGGTCAGCATTGGTGGGGATGTGGTCAGGGTTGGGGGTCAGCGTTGGTGGGGATGTGGTCAGGGTTGGGGGTCAGCATTGGTGGGGATGTGGACAGGGTTTGGGGTCAGCGTTCGTGGGGATGTGGACAGGGGTTGGGGGGTCAGCATTGGTGGGGATGTGGTCAGGGGTTGAAGGGTCAGCATTGGTGGGGATGTGGACAGGGTTGGGGGTCAGCATTGGTGGGGATGTGGACAGGGTTTGGGGTCAGCGTTCGTGGGGATGTGGACAGGGGTTGGGGGTCAGCGTTGGTGGGGATGTGGTCAGGGGTTGAAGGGTCAGCATTGGTGGGGATGTGGACAGGGTTGGGGGTCAGCATTGGTGGGGATGTGGACAGGGTTTGGGGTCAGCGTTCGTGGGGATGTGGACAGGGGTTGGGGGTCAGCGTTGGTGGGGATGTGGTCAGGGGTTGAAGGGTCAGCATTGGTGGGGATGTGGACAGGGTTTGGGGTCAGCGTTCGTGGGGATGTGGACAGGGGTTGGGGGTCAGCGTTGGTGGGGATGTGGTCAGGGGTTGAAGGGTCAGCATTGGTGGGGATGTGGACAGGGTTGGGGGTCAGCATTCGTGGGGATGTGGACAGGGTTTGGGGTCAGCGTTCGTGGGGATGTGGACAGGGTTGGGGGTCAGCGTTGGCGGGGATGTGGACAGGGTTGGGGGTCAGCATTGGTGGGGATGTGGACAGGGTTGGGGGTCAGCATTGGTGGGGATGTGGTCAGGGGTTGAGGGGTCAGCGTTGGTGGGCATGTGGACAGGGTTGGGAGTCAGCATTGGTGGGGATGTGGACAGGGTTGGGAGTCAGCATTGGTGGGGATGTGGACAGGGTTTGGGGTCAGCGTTCGTGGGGATGTGGACAGAGTTGGGGGTCAGCGTTGGCGGGGATGTGGACAGGGTTGGGGGTCAGCATTGGTGAGGATGTGGTCAGGGGTTGGGGGACATGGTAAAGAGGGTAGAGGCACCTGTACACGAATACAAAGACATGATGAAGAGACATTATATAAGATCCATAACAAATATCTGGCATAGTTATATTCACAAAAATTTCTTCCAAAAACATTTATCTGCCATATGATACTGACTGTATGCATAGCTCTGACAATTGGAAGTATGCCAATCATTTGCAAAACAACAGAATAAGTAATCAATGCATTTAATTTTCAAATTAAGCAACACACAAACATTTCATTTCTACAAGCCCTTGCTAAAGATTCTCACTTTAATCAATTTCTTATTGCACTATACAAACTAGAGCCATTTGTAAAAAAGCAAGTACCAGTATAAGCACAAAAAAAATAGTCTGATTATATGGTGGAGTTGTACAGAGTGCAAGAACCTGCAGCAACGGAGAATTTCAGGATTTTATGTTTAAACCGTTGCTTTACTTAATGTTCAGGGTCACTGATTACAACATTCCTTCCTGATAGATGTTCAGTTAACATCTGATTCAATAAAGCTTTCAGGACTTTTAAAAAGGAAAAGTTTAATTTCCAGGTAGTCTAAAATAAAATATTCTGATTGTCATCATTAAAATAAATTATTTTCATGGTTCTATAAAAAATAACCAAAAGTTCAATGTGATCTGGTTTTAACAAATGACATTTCAATCTGGACACTGAATCTGTTCGAATTAATCCCATATCACTAATTTGAATGCAACAAAAATTCTTTTTTCAAATTTAAATAACCAAATTTGTTTTAAAATACCCAAAATTTCGTCAGATTCAAGACAATCATTCGGATTTATCAATCATTAAGGGCCAAAATATCTCAGGTCAATCATTCAAATCTGAATTTCTGAACTCTTTCAAAATAGGTCTGATTTTTGAAGTCACCAGTTTGCATCTAAATTCATAAATTCTTTTTTCGAATAGGCCAGAATTGTTTGTGTCAGGCATGTTGAGCCAGAAGTTGTGAGAGAAGGAAGGAGAATTTCTCCATTCCTTGAAGAGGTGTGAGATCGGACCAACCTGGTATTGCCATAGGGAGCCAGGAGATGTTGCAAAGGGTTGTGGTGGTTTCTGAATCTGATGTAGTAGACAAATTGCTAGTAAATCATCGACAAATTGGAATTGAAATATTCAGCTTCTTTGGATTTCAATAAAGGTGTGATCCTAGGATTTTTCTGTCATAAAACACAAGTTTAAGCCTGGATTTTCTTGCTCAATACTTGTCGGTTTTATTTAGTGAACCGACTTACGTCAACTGTATCTGCACAAGGCGCGACACTCCACAGCTTTCTATCTTATTGCAGTGCTGCGAAGAGCACATTCCTTAGTCCACTAGTCATTATAATGATAGCATATAGCAAAACCCTTAAAATTGGCAAATTTCTACTAGTCCTTATGATACCTTAACTATTTAGCAGTTTGGCAAGGACTAACAATTTCTAACACTGCTTAGTTTATTTCTGCAGCGGAAATGATATGGTATGGATACTTTCTATTGTTTTCCGACTAAAATAGACATTGAAAAGTGTAACACAACAGAATGATACGCATCCAAACATAACGATGTAATACGCACCTGTACATAATGGCATGATTTGCACCCATACATAACGATGTAATACGCACCCATACATAACGACGTAATACACATCCATACATAAATGCCTGATACCCACCTATACATAACGACATGATACGCACCCATACATAACGACGTGATACGCACCCATACAAAACGACGTAATACTCACCCATACATAACTGCCTGATACGCACCCATACATAACTGTGTGATACGCACCCATACATAACAGTGTGATACTCAAAATACATAACGATGTAATACGCACCCATACATAACTGCCTGATACGCACCCATACATAACAGTGTGATAAGCACCCATACATAACAGTGTGATACGCACCCATACATAACTGTGTGATACGCACCCATACATAACAGTGTGATACGCACCCATACATAACAGTGTGATACGCACCAATACAAAACTGTGTGATACGCACCCATACATAACTGTGTGATACGCACCCATACATAACTGTGTGATTAATCCCATATCACTAATTTGAATGCAACAAAAATTCTTTATTCAAATTTAAATAACCAAATTTGTTTTAAAATACCCAAAATTTTGTCAGACAATCATTCGGATTTTTCAATCATTATGGGCCAAAATATCTCAGGTCAATCATTCAAATCTGAATTTCTGAACTCTTTCAAAATAGGCTTGACTTCTTAAGTCACTAGTTTGCATCTTAATTCGTAAATTCTTTTTTCGAATAGGCCAGAATTGTTTGTGTCAGGCATGTTGAGCCAGAAGTTGTGAGAGAAGGAAGGAGAATTTCTCCATTCCTTGAAGAGGTGTGAGATTGGACCAACCTGGTATTGCCATAGGGAGCCAGGAGATGTTGCAAAGGGTTGTTGTTGTTTCTGAATCTGATGTAGTAGACAAATTGCTAGTAAATCATCGACAAATTGGAATTGAAATATTCAGCTTCTTTGGATTTCAATAAAGGTGTGATCCTAGGATTTTTCTGTCATAAAACACAAGTTTAAGCCTGGATTTTCTTGCTCAATACTTGTCGGTTTTATTTAGTGAACCGACTTACGTCAACTGTATCTGCACAAGGCGACGTGATACTCACCCATACATAACTGTGTAATACGCACCCATACATAAGTGCCTGATACCCACCCATACATAACTGTGTGATACGCACCCATACATAACTGTGTGATACGCACCCATACATAACGGCGTGATATGCACCCATACATAACTGTGTGATACGCACCCATACATAACTGTGTGATACGCACCCATACATAACTGTGTGATACGCACCCATACATAACTGTGTGATACGCACCCATACATAACTGTGTGATACGCACCCATACATAACTGTGTGATACGCACCCATACATAACTGTGTGATACCCACCCATACATATTGACGAAATACGCACCCATACATAACGACGTAATACTCACCCATACATAACGACGTGATACTCACCCATACAAAACGACGTACTATGCACCCATACATAACAATGTAATACGCACCAATACATAACTCCCTGATACGCACCCATACATAGCGACATAAAACGCACCCACAAGGTGAACGCCAAATCTCACTGATATAACGCAGAAAGCTAGGAGTGTCCACAGCCTGTGGAGAGACCGATGGCCTTTGGTGTAAAACGGACAAATTAAACAGTTTTTTTTCCATACTGGCTGACAAATCCATGATGACACCTTCAATAAACAGTGCTCTGGGAAGAAACCCATTACGCTTGGCGTCATCTTCCCAAAGGTTTGGAACCTCCTCCAATGAGATAAGGAACCCCTTTTTTTTCAGGTGTGACAACCAAACAGGTTATTTTCTTGAACTCTGTGCATCTTTCAAAGATGTTAACGTCATTGCATATAAACATGGGCAAAACAAACAAGTAAAACATGATGGGTATGCACACCTAAGAATCCAATTTCAAATTTTCAATTTGAATTGAATAAATTTCCAAATTTGACCCCCCAAATTTTGTAATGGACTGGTCCATTTCTTTTATAAATTTCCAAATTTGACCCCCCAAATTTTGAAATGGACTGGTCCATTTCTTTCATAAATTTCCAAATTTGACCCCCCAAATTTTGAAATGGACTGGTCCATTTCTTTTAGATTGATGTCCACGTTTAAGTTAAACAGGTGTGCATACCGCGACTTCATTTATTGCACTGTGCAAAACATTAGAGAATGTTCAGGTGAGTTAGATGAGCTGTCTGAATGGTGTGCAGGTTATTTCAACAACCATTACTTCGGATATCTGTGCAGTGCACATCATGTGGTGAGATTGTTGAAGCCAAACTAACAACTGACCTATATTAAGAACATTACACAACAACAACACTAAACAAACAATATAGAACTGTGAAGTATCAACATATTGGTATCGAACACAAACATTAAAACCACTAGATTGCTTTTATACTTTCCAAAATCCCTATTATCATGTGCAAAACATCATAACATTTTCTGACGAAATTATCAAATATGATTGTTGATAAGAATTAGTTTTAATAAACTTAAACTGTGAACGACTGTGATAATATCTGCACCTAGCGTTTAAGCTGCATCATAAACCCGAATAAAAAGAATATTATTCTCAAAATCAACGGACCTTCAAAAATCTTAAGCACAAATGGATTACAATGAAAAAGAGAAAAAAATAATTTTGGCTTTTTTTAAGCAGGATGAAAAATCATTCGTGGGTAAAAGTGATCAAATGATGAACTTGTTCTGCAAATTAACGACTAACACCTGTAAACCAAAACAATAAAATAAAGGAAATCCACATTTGGGAACAGAAAATTCCTCTGTATGACTTTTTGACAGACATGTGGAAGATAATTATCCCTATGTAACGCAATAAGTAAAGGCAGTTATGCTCAATTGCTCGAGTGCCATGCTTATATATGTGATTGTTGACGGAATTAGTTTCAGAAAGTGTACTGAACGTGTCTCTTGACAAGTGTTTACTGAGAAAAGGGCAAACAAAGAGAAATGATTCACTTCATCAGACATCGCAACCAAAAAATGGGAGGTAGTTATGAAAGACGTTTGAAATGCCCTTCCATTCAAGGGAGATAACTCAAGATGTTTGCCATTTCAACCATGCGGGCCTGTGCTTAAAGTTAGCATCTCAGTGTTTCAGGGCCTTAGTGGGCTTAGTAGGTGAGATTTGCATGTGTTCTGAAGTTGCTGCCACAGAGCATTCAGGGTGGCTTAGTACAAGTGGACTTGGAGTGGACTTATGGTGGACTTGAAGTGGACCGTCATCATGCTTGGAAGTGTTGCCAAAGCATGTTCTGGAATTTGGAAAAGGTGAACTTAAGTAGAACTTAAGCTGATTGTCAAATATGGGAGGTGTGCTTAAGTATACCTTTCTAGAACTTGAGGGGTTTCAACCTGAAACATGTACATAACACATCAAACATACCAGACTAAAATACAGTAGCTAGGAAAGTAGTATGTGACAGATCAAGAATTCTCTGACCAGGAGAAGGGAAGTAGTATGTGACATATCTGGAATTCTCTGACTAGGAGTTAGGGAAGAAGTCTGTGACAGATCTAGAATTTTCTGACTAGGAATTAGGGAAGTAGTATGTGACATATCTAGAATTCTCTGATAAGGATAATGGAAGTAGTAAGTCATCCTAATGCCACTGACCTACAAACTATTTAAGTCATTCTAACGCCCCTTTCCCACACACTATTTAAGTCATCCTAATGCCACTTACCTACAAACTATTTAAGTCATTCTAACGCCCCTTTCCTACAAACTATTTAAGTCGTCCTAATGCCTCTTTCCTACAAACTATTTAAGTCATCCTAACGCCCCTTTCCTACAAACTATTTAAGTCATCCTAACGCCCCTTTCCTAAAAAC
The DNA here is from genome assembly GCF_023055435.1 of Haliotis rufescens. Lineage (NCBI taxonomy): Eukaryota > Metazoa > Mollusca > Gastropoda > Lepetellida > Haliotidae > Haliotis > Haliotis rufescens. The sequence continues at coordinate 30,294,816 of NW_025963824.1, read as the reverse complement.
TATTTAAGTCATCCTAACGCCCCTTTCCTACAAACTATTTAAGTCATCCTAATGCCTCTTTCCTACAAACTATTTAAGTCATCCTAATGCCCCTTTCCTACAAACTATTTAAGTTGTCCTAACGCCCCTTTCCTACACACTATTTAAGTCATCCTAACGCCCCTTTCCTAAAAACTATTTAAGTCATCCTAACTCCCCTTTCCTACACACTATTTAAGTCATCCTAACGCCCCTTTCCTAAAAACTATTTAAGTCATCCTAACGCCCCTTTCCTACAAACTATTTAAATCATCCTAATGCCACTTTCCTACACACTATTTAAGTCATCCTAATACCCCTTTCCTACAAACTATTTAAGTCATCCTAACGCCCCTTTCCTACAAACTATTTAAATCATCCTAATGCCACTTTCCTACACACTATTTAAGTCATCCTAATACCCCTTTCCTACAAACTATTTAAATCATCCTAACGCCCCTTTCCTACAAACTATTTAAGTCATCCTAACGCCCCTTTCCTACAAACTATTTAAGTCATCCTAACGCCCCTTTCCTACAAACTATTTAAGTCATCCTAATACCCCTTTCCTACAAACTATTTAAGTCATCCTAACGCCCCTTTCCTACAAACTATTTAAGTCATCCTAACGCCCCTTTCCTACAAACTATTTAAGTCATCCTAACGCCCCTTTCCTACAAACTATTTAAGTCATCCTAACGCCCCTTTCCTACAAACTATTTAAGTTGTCCTAATACCCCTTTCCTACAAACTATTTAAGTCATCCTAACGCCCCTTTCCTACAAACTATTTAAGTCATCCTAACGCCCCTTTCCTACAAACTATTTAAGTCATCCTAACGCCCCTTTCCTACAAACTATTTAAGTCATCCTAACGCCCCTTTCCTACAAACTATTTAAGTCATCCTAACGCCCCTTTCCTACAAACTATTTAAGTCATTCTTATGCCACTTTCCTACAAACTATTTAAGTCATCCTAATGCCCCTTTCCTACAAACTATTTAAATCATCCTAACGCCCCTTTCCTACAAACTATTTAAATCATCCTAATGCCACTTTCCTACAAACTATTTAAGTCATCCTAATACCCCTTTCCTACAAACTATTTAAGTCATCCTAACGCCGCTTTCCCACAAACTATTTAAGTCATTCTTACGCCACTTTCCTACAAACTATTTAAGTCATTCTTACGCCACTTTCCTACAAACTATTTAAGTCATTCTTACGCCACTTTCCCACAAACTATTTAAGTCATTCTTACGCCACTTTCCCACAAACTATTTAAGTCATCCTAATGCCACTTTCCTACAAACTACTTACACTCCTTTGGCACTTACTGGACTACCACAGCATTACAATAATACTGTGCAAATAATGCTGCAAATTATGAATGATCTGTCTGAACTTTTCACCATCCAACATCTTTGAAAAAGCTGCTTTACCTTACAATCTGTCTCAACATTTAATATATTTGAAAAAGCTGCCCTATCACAAAATCTAATTTACAGATGTTTCCATTCATATGAAACTTCACAAACATCGACACCTTCAGTCTACAACATACTCAACCTGTTTCTCCAATAATTACATCCCTTTCACCAACAGTAACAGAAACGTCACTCTCTCAGTACCTATATGCTATTTCAAAACTGAAATATCAATATTGTCCTTTGAATCCTGCACAACATTGAAACTAGAAATGCTGACCCGATTTTCAGCCATTGACATTTTCTTCAAATTTACTGCTCAAATACAAATATACTTTTGTTAGATTCCTTTAAATTTCTCTCCAACACATACTACGAGTATTTATGTAAAGACTGTCACAATGTTTCCACGACATTAACAGGTGCAGCACATGGTGTAGAATTACACAGATTACCCTAGCTAGTGTCACACAGACCACAGAGTTACAACTGACCACTACGACTGACCGACCGATGACCAACCGACCGACCGACGACCGACCGACGACCGACCGAAGACCGTCCGACGACCGAAGACCGTCCGACGACCGACCGACCGTCAAACCAACCGTCCGATGGACCGTCTGACTGACTGACCGACCGACCGGCCAGCCGACCGACCGTCCGACTGACGACCAACCAACCGTTCAATCGTTCAACCGACGACTGACCGTTCAATCGTTCAATCGTTCAACCGACCGACGACCAACCGACGACCGACCATTCAATCGTTCAACCGACCGACGACCAACCGACCGGCGCCGTAGGGCCCGTCCTCCTCGGTGTTTCTTTGCACTGTGCAATAAATGAAGGAGAGGAAACACTAACCCGCACCGGTACCTGTGCTAGCGCCGGGTGTTGAATAAGTGCAGTGTGGTGTAGCGCTGCCGCAGTTGGTGCCAGTTCGGGGTACGGAGCAAGAGGGTGGGGGGCCCAAGCTTCGGGGCAGCCCGGGAAAAAGGCGGCACCTAACTCTTCTGCAAGTGAAGGTAAAAAAGACACGCACACGTGAATTTGCTAGTAGGGTGAGTGAAATACAGAAGGTCATTTGCAAACAAACTTGTCATCTCTCTCTTATAAGCTGCAAGCTTACGATTACCAGCTTCAACACTATTTAATGATTGAATGACATTTTGTTCAAAATACATATTTTTTAAAAATATACCATACATGATTTTGTTTTTATTTAGAAACTAGCATAGATATTTAGAGAAGCTGATATCTGTTTATTGAAACGGAATTATCTAAATTTATAAACATCCTAATTTTGTGACCACCCCATGAGATGGGACATTATGTGTGAAAAATCACTTTTACTTCTCATATTTTAAAACTACAGTATCTTAGGACAACGAAAGTACAATTCATACGTTTCAATTCATATTTATTACAGAGATACATTGTATCAAACATTTGGAATCATTTTCTGAAAAGTCCTATTTTCAGAATAATAACTGTTTATGTCATAATTGCAGTTTTTAGATTAACCTTGTAGACGTATGCTGAAATGTTTTGAAAAACTAGGTAATGTTTTTATTATATTGCAAAAGAACAAGAGAGAAATGAGATATCTGCACTCATTTTTACGGAAGTAAGTGGACGTCAAACGTCTTAATGACGCCACAGCACAACTTTCTTCACAATAAGATTTCATATCTATGAATGAACTTTTTTTAATATTAGTATTAAAGTATTAAAATCTCTTTCCTGATTCTACTGGTGACACCAAAAGTTAGTTACCATTCTGGTTACTTAGTACTTTGAACAAGATGATTTCAGTTAGAAACCTTTGTTCTTGACTGGAATGATATGTATTGCTTATAAATAAACATTAGGTCCTTCTTTATATCAGACAAATTACTGCATCTTGAAAATTTAAAGTTATCTGCTTAACAGCATATTTTATCTAAATTTTATCAGCCAACATATGATTTTGTTTTAACATAATAGAAAGATTCTAACCAATTCTTCTATATCCTGATGTCCTTATTCAACATGTCACGTTCAACTGTTAACTTGCCACTATTTTCATTATTCATCTGCTTCTTCGACGTCCAGAAAGAAAGTCATATCTATTACTAGAATATTCAACATGTTAATCAGTTTTGTTTTTTTGGTTGATTTGTTGTTTAACGCCGCACTCAGCAATATTCCAGCTATATGACGGCGGTCTGAAAATAATCTAGACCAAAAAATCCAGTGATTGATATCATGAGCATCGATCCTCGCAATTTGGCTCGATGACATGCATCTTGTTTCACCCTTGCCACATCAAGCCCACTTTCCTGTGCTAAATATGTTTGGACTATTGCACATATCAATAGCCCATTCAGAGAATGTTTCACAAAATCAGCGTCCACGACTGGTCCTTTGTTTTTGAAAGTGATTTACCGCTGCCTATGTTTTTGTGTCAGGGATGAAATCGCGAATGTTTTCGTTATCTGATCGACTCGGTCGTTGCCTATGGCAGTCGCCATCTTTGTGAAGCTATACGAGATAAGAACAGCGATCTGATTGGATATCATGTTTTCAGTACAAGGGACACAACTCGTGATCTATGAGAGGCGGCGCCAGGGATGAGCCCAAAAAGTGGCCTTCATGTGGCAAGGGAATAAACTAGGCTTTTATAAAGGCTAGTGGACACGCTTGCCTCGGAAATACGACAACCCTATGATACAGCTACTTCAGGTTGTACACTTAATTTACATTACATCGCTTTTTAAGATATTTAAAACCTCATCTTAACCTCATCTAAACCTCATCCAAATCTTATGCAAAGAGTGTTTGATAATTAAGGGGCCATCTGAGAAATTTCTTACATTTTTTAAAAATGAATAATATAATATATTATTAATTCGTGGGGGTTTGTCACCTCCATGTGTGTCTCAGGAAAGACCCAATAGATTTTATTTATAAAGTTATTTATCAACAACAGGCCGTGAGAAGATTGATCTTTATCTTGTTACACTATGGTTATGTCGTACTTTGACTGGGTGTCCATTCAATTGTTTTTAGTTTCTAAGTGCTTTTTGTTATTGAGTGCCTCAAAGTAATTGTGCTTATTCAAGTACTCTATTTGGTGCTTATATTAGAGAGACTCGACATCATATCGTACATATCATCAACACACGTTCAACACACATTCAACAGAGTCCTAGGACCAAGAGTAGAAACCAGTTTGCCTCTCACAGCAGCATGCACAAACAGCCTTTCCCTGCTGGACCAAACCTCGTGGCATCTGATCAACTTACAGAACCTGAGTCATTCTAATGAAATGCCAGACTTTTAAAGAACAGTCGAGAACAGTACATGTGTATATGTCATTGAAATACAGTGAAATCAGCTTCTCCAGACACAGCCATTCCCAGTGAAATATGGATAAACAAAACATGGAGTTATGTCCCTTTGCATACAGACTGACGAGCTACTTCCAACCTTTGTAACACTCTCGGAAACGTCGCTGCCGTTAGTGTGGAAGCAGCCATTACAAGAATATTGAAATTTGCCCTCTAACCCCAAATATAGTCATGTTAATATTTTTGTTCATATCTCTGGGAATGTCGTCATAGTGAATTTTGAAAAGGTTTACAATTGACCAGATTTCCCAGATGAATTTAACTTCTATTTTTATAATCAGATTGGTTTGGACAGAAAATCACCCAACTCCCTCATTAGATTCTAATTCCAATTACATGATAGTTGAAATGAAAGAGCACTTTAAATTGACAAAAAAGGAAGATAATTTAGCTGGGGTAAAAGTATTCAGCGTCATGACAGTCATCACTTGCTTGTAAACATAACGGTCAGTCGGTTACGAGTTCAACTCCAGCCATGGTTATGGCCACCTATCACAGTACGGAGCTTTGACTGGTGGCAGAGATTGTACAGAGCTGTCCGAGATTGGGCTATCGCTGTGAGGAGCTTGAGAGACTGACAGAATCATGTCCCTTTGAATATGGACCAGTAGGAGTAATGTCCCCTTGAATATGGACTGTGAGGAGTAATGTCCCTTTGAATATGGAGCGGGAGGAGTATTGTCCTTTTGAATATGGATCAGGAGGAGTAATGTCCCTTTGAATATGGACCGGGAGGAGTAATGCCCCTTTCTATATGGACTCACAAGCTCCACACAGAGATAGCACTGTACAGAGAGCTCTGCGATGGGGCCAACAGGATTTCACTGTATTGCAATAAAAAATACCATATTTTCCAACATAACGTTTCATGTTTCTTTCAACTTTACTTTTTGCAGGTTGGTCTGTAAGTAGATGAGAGACCTTCGGCTGATTTAGATAGTGCAGGTACACATAAAGCTTGTCCGTGCAAAGCAATGTTATACCGACTCATGATGAAGATGTGCTGAACATACAGAAATATACATAGCAAGACGGGAGTGACACTGGATGTCAGGGTATATATGAACAGATGCAGCCCCACTTCAGCAATATTTCAACCAAGATGAGCTTTGAGAGTCACACAGGGTAAATATGAACAGATGTAGCCCCACTTCAGCAATATTTCAGCCAAGATGAGCAATGAGAGTAACATCGGATGTCAGGGTATATATGAACAGATATAGCCCCACTTCAGCAATATTTCAGCCAATATGAGCGATGAGAGTCACACAGGGTAAATATGAACAGATGCAGCCCCACTTCAGCAACATTTCAGCAAAGATGAGCAATGAGAGTCACACTGGATGTCAGGGTATATATGAAAATCAAATGCTGCCCCACTTCAGCAATATTTCAATATTTCAGACACGCTGAGCAACAAGATTGACACTAGATGTCAGGATGTATATGTAGAACAGATGCGGTCCCACTTCAGCAATATTTCAGCAATGTGCAGGCATCAAACTGGATGCCGTGCATGCTGCTGGTCAAACAACCAGAGCAAGAAGCAAGGTTACTCTTCTCCTGCATTTTGGGGTATATTTCCTCCAACAGAAAAACAGTCTACATTTGCCCCTCATATATAATAAACATGAAACTTTGACTGAGTTTCATGGTCTCCAGCCATCATGGACTGGCATCACGTGTGGAACTGAATATGATATAGGGAACCAAACTGGTGCAGGGAAATTAGACTAAAACATACTGACATAATTTGATGACAAAATTCATATTTACAATATCACAAAATCCTAGTGAAAACCAAGAATGTAACATTAGGGTCACGGCCCCTTGACTGTCGACCTTGACCTTAACACTGAGAAGGCTGGGGTCAAACTAATTCCAAAGAAACGAAGTTGTGACAGTGTGTGTGGGTCATTGTGTAAGTGTCCCCAGGATTGTTGAGCAATCAGGGTGTTAAGCGAGGGAGGACCAGTGATTTGGGTGGGGCAGGGAAACCAGTAGTTGACAGCATGACAGTTATGCCATTGTGGTATGAAAACACACAATCTCAATCAGCCCCTTATCCCCACAAGTAGTCAAGCATAGAGAAGTGGGGACCTTGTCTGCCCTGGAATCTCCACAAGGAGAAAAGCAAGGGAACATGGAGGATCTTTCCAGCCTTGGAATACCCACAGGGAGACAAGCATGAGGTACTGGGGACCTATTCTGTCCTGTAATCCCCACAGGGAGACAAGCATGGGATCATGGAGGATCTATCCAGCCTTGGAATACCCACAGGGAGACAAGCATGTGGTACTGGGGACCTATCCTGACTTGTAACCCACACTGGGAGACAAGCATGAGGTTCTGGGTATCTATGCAGCCTTGGAATACCCACAGGGAGACAAGCATGTGGTACTGGGGACCTATCCTGACTTGTAACCCACACTGGGAGACAAGCATGAGGTTCTGGGTATCTATGCAGCCTTGGAATACCCACAGGGAGACAAGCATGAGGTACTGGGATCTATCGAGCCTTGGAATACCCACAGGGAGACAAGCATGAGGTACTGGGATCTATCGAGCCTTGGAATACCCACAGGGAGACAAGCATGAGGTTCTGGGTATCTATCCAGCCTTGGAATACCCACAGGGAGATAAGCATGAGGTACTGGGATCTATCCAGCCTTGGAATACCCACTGGGAGACAAGCATGTGGTACTGGGGTCTATTCAGCCTTGAAATAACCCCAGGGAGACAAGAATGGGAGACGGGGACCTATCCTGCCTTGGACTCCCCACAGATATAACGGTGACAGTCCTTATGATCCCACAGGTAAAGGAAGGTGTGTAGGTGTGTCAGTGCACCTGTGGCCAAGGCCAGGGTATACTTACGTCCTGTGAGGGGGTGGATGATGGTGGGGTGGGTGGCGGCGAGCTGGGGAGACTGTTGTTTAGGCTTCGTCACTTTTGTGTTGCTCTTGGCGAACTCCAATCTCAAGGTCTGAGGGAGGTCAGGGTCGAATCTTACTCCCTGAAAGAAATATATCCTCACTATTATCACTGAAAAAATCCAATTCCTGAATAAAGCACCTCCACATCAACTGATTAACTTCAATAAAAAGCTTAACCACTTCATGGTCTCTCTACAAGGTCATCAGAAGGTCAAAGTCTCACCTGAAGGTCTTGTTTGGCGGACTCGGCAGCAACTCTGGATATAAACGTGACAAATCCCACCGGCTGAAAAGTGACGGGTCAAAATTTTACGGTAATTAATGCATTTTAACCTTCAACACCACATGACCAAAAAAACATCCAAAAAACAAGGCATTGAAGATATTCGAATAAGATGGGGAAAAATTACACATCTTTATCAAATGAAGATGATTTAGAATGTAGAAATATCTTTACCTCCAACCTTTTCTATTTACATAGTGTTTAAGATATATTGTTAAAAGTACACCAACATCTACGATTTCACTCACACTGCAACTGTCTAAACACTGCTACAAGGAAATATACAAGGCACAAGGTTGTCGAGCAAGTTACTCCTACAGACACAGCTTACACTATACTCAACACTGTAGGGCTGGGACTAGTCCGAATTTACTACCCGGGTACCCAACCCCCCATTACCTGACCCTACCCGGGTACCCAACCCCCTATTACCTGACCCTACCCGGGTATTCAACCCCCTATTACCTGACAATACCCGGGTACCCACTGTAGGAATGTGTGCATCATCAGAAATGTGAACATTAGCGACTTGTAGTGTAACCACTGAGCTATAGTGAGTTTTTGTCATTAAACAATATATCACGTGACTAACCACGGGTCCGGGTAGTACTGTGGGTACCCGGGTCCTACTCAGGACCAACCCGAACTGAATATCTGGTTACAAACATACCATAGGTTGTCCAAACTAGGCACCATATTCAAAGACATCTTAGTGCCACTATCAGAGCATTTCAGAGCTAATTCCTAAGATTTAACATCCATTCCATGACATTCTGACATATTTAAGATGAAGATACAAACAGAGGGTTTTAAAGATAATCTCTTCCAGTAGTGAAATGTAAAACACTTAGTTGAACTCATCAATATAATTCTGCAGGCACAGTTGCTTGTTTTAGTCTGACCTTCACTCAAATATCACAGCTTAGCAACTTGCTTCAAACAGTTCACCCCTTTTAATAAAATTGCATTTATCAAACCATTCTACTCACACTGACAAATTATTTTAGAAACATATTTCTAAAAAAAATTGTTTTAACATTTTTTCCATTTAACAGGGCTGAGACTCTCTTATTTCCATGTTTCTCATTTCTCTGACGACGCTCGCCCAGATACAGCAGTACTTCTGCCCAGATACAGCTGTCCTTCTGCCCAGATAAAGCTGTCCTTCTGCCCAGATACAGCTGTACTTCTGCCCAGATACAGCAGTACTTCTGCCCAGATACAGCTGTACTTCTGCCCAGATACAGCAGTACTTCTGCCCACATACAGCTGTACTTCTGCCCAGATACAGCTGTACTTCTGCCCAGATACAGCAGTACTTCTGCCCAGATACAGCTGTACTTCTGCCCAGATACAACTGTACTTCTGCCCAGATACAGCTGTACTTCTGCCCAGATACAGCTGTACTTCTGCCCAGATACAGCTGTACTTCTGCCCAGATACAGCAGTTCTTCTGCCCAGATACAGCTGTACTTCTGCCCAGATACAGCTGTACTTCTGCCCAGATACAGCAGTACTTCTGCCCAGATACAGCAGTACTTCTGCCCAGATACAGCTGTCCTTCTGCCCAGATACAGCAGTACTTCTGCCCAGATACAGCTGTACTTCTGCCATCATACAGCAGTACTTCTGCCCACATACAGCTGTACTTCTGCCCAGATACAGCTGAACTTCTGCCCAGATACAGCTGTACTTCTGCCCAGATACAGCTGTACTTCTGCCATGATACAGCTGTACTTCTGCCATGATACAGCTGTACTTCTGCCATGATACAGCTGTACTTCTGCCCAAATACACATGTACTTCTGCCCAGATACAGCTGTACTTCTGCCCAGATACAGCTGTACTTCTGCCCAGATACAGCAGTACTTCTGCCCAGATACAGCAGTACTTCTGCCCAGATACAGCTGTACTTCTGCCATCATACAGCTGTACTTCTGCCCAGATACAGCAGTACTTCTGCCCAGATACAGCTGTACTTCTGCCCAGATACAGCTGTACTTCTAGCCCTCCCCCAGTGGTCCCCAGCCAAGTCGGGATGGTGAACTTCAAATCCCATATGGAATCCAGACAAAGTCTAAACATTACATTTTGAAATTAATTTCTAAAAACCCCTTAAATCCTATCTGTCCCTTCACTTGATGCTGCAGCGTGCAGCGTGATACTGATAGCGTGTTGTTGAAACAGATTCATTAAAACTTTCCTCCCAGACAATTCTCATGACCGAAAGTATTATTTCAAATGGCCATATTAATCGTTACTGTATGCGCTTAGGCAGCAGACAGATTAAAGATCATTCCAAAATGTATATTTGCGTGGTGTAATGTCTAGAAATGTGAAAGGATGTAATAAGGCACATAATGTTTAGATCAAAGGGATCTGTATGTCAGAGTCCTCGGGATGTGCCAGACCGCTCACAATAGGACAAATGTAGGATTATTACAGTTTTATTTCAATTAGGATTTTGATATTGAGGGAATTAAATACGAAATAGCCCAGTTTATGGTAAACTTCAGTGAACATTGATCCTTTAGTTTGCTTCTGATTAGGGTCTGGATTGTGTGTTGGTGTTTGGGGGTTTGGATTAGGGGGTCGTGGTTGGGGTTTGGATTAGGGGGTTGGGAGTAGGGTGTTGTGGTTGGGGCAGGGGTCCGGAAAATTTAAAATCCCAATCGGACATTTGCATTTAGGCCACGCCCCCTTCAAATAGCGTATTTTAGTACGACTTTTCACACACATTACAAGTTTACGTATTCATAATATGATGAATTATGAATTGTTTCAATTTAAATTGTTTAATTCACCGGACAATTAATAACAAATAATATCATTTTAGATTTACATGGAAAAAATATGTTTGTTTCTGTTATAATAACGATCTGTTAACGTAGTGAACGGTCTAGTTAATATTCATGAGTTATATTCATGAGTCTGCTCAAGTGTACGCGTTGTAACATTTGGATCGAGACTATTATCCCATATTTGGTTATCACGTGACCTCACGTGAAAAGCTTTTTTTAAACTAAAGATTTTTTTAAAAACAAGACAGATAATTTAATCACAAATACTAAAATATCGTTGATAGCAATAGTTATTTGAATACTTTTTTCATCTGTACTTAATTATTGACCATAATTTTTTTGGATATTGATCGTCCGAGAAAGCAAAATGGCGGTCAATCAAGATTCAATATACGACTAGCTACTGAAAACAATAAAATCTGCAAATCCTCATTGTATGTCAACCAAGTGAAAGTCGTTAGCCACGACTTACAAAATGATCGTCCAGACTTTGAGGGTTTGGCAGATCCGCTCGACTGATCTGCATCGGTCGACTGCCTGTCGTCACGCTTTCCCTTCTTGTCTGAGGTTACGTATCGTAGCATTGTGAGGATTATGAGGTACATCGATGATGCAAGGTATTAATGTACAGTTGTAAACACCTTTCACTCAAATTAACAAGATGTTCTCAGTAATTAATCCTCGATTAATCAGTGTCAACTCAGTTTATTGCCTATTACAGTGATTGACAGATTGGACTATCATGTAGGTACGATGTATTTACAGCAATCAAAACAAACAAAGCTTGTCAGTGTAGTTAATCTTCATTGTGTTGCAACTGCAGACAGAAACTGCTCAGTCCTAACTGTTGATCATGTCCGGTCAAAATTTAAGAATGTCCGGACAATTCTTTTTAAAATGTCCGGTAAGCAATATTTTAAAACGGACATTTGAGATTCCCAATCGGACATGTCCGGCGCATATGACGGTTTCCGGACCCCTGGGTTGGGGTTTGAGGTTGGGATTAGGGGGTTGTGGTTGGGGTTTGGATTAGGGGGTTGGGAGTAGGGTGTTGTGGTTGGGGTTGGGGATTGGGATTGGGATTGGGATTGGGATTGGGAGTTTGGGTTGGGGATTGGGAGTTTGGGTTTGGGATTGGGAGTTTGGGTTTGGGTTTGGGATTGGGAGTTTGGGTTTGGGTTTGGGGTTTGGGGTTTGGGGGTAGGGCTGGTGTGTGGGTGGTTGTGTTTGGGGTTAGGTTGGAGTGTCGGTTGGTGATTATGGTTAGGATGGGTGATGGGTCTGGGTTTGGGGTTGGGGTGTGGGTGGTGGGGTGTGGGTGGTGGGTTTGGGGTTAAGGTTAGGGTTGGGGTGTGGGTGGTGGGTTTGGGGTTGGGTTTGGGGTTGGGGTGTGGGTGGTGGGTTTGGGGTTAAGGTTAGGGTTGGGGTGTGGGTGGTGGGTTTGGGTTTGGGTTTGGGGTTGGGGTGTGAGTGGTGGGTTTGGGGTTAAGGTTGGGGTTGGGGTGTGGGAGATGGGTGTGTGGGTAATGGTAGAGGTATGTGTACATATGTATTGGTACTCTATCCCACCCCTATTTTCACCATCAAGGCAAGTTCATTAAATCCATCTTAGCACCAAGACTACAGCTCTCATACTCTAACAGACATTCAGTATTGGTAAGCTAGCTGTTGCAGAGATCAGCTTTAGACTTGCCCTCCACACACCTACTACACTAAGTCTTTGGTTGTTAGGGGCAACCGTAGTTGAGAGAGAAGCTTCAGATCACAATGGCACAAAGCAGAGGACAAAACATGAACTATACACACTAAAAAATACAATACAAAACATGACAGCAGCAGAACAAACCAGGAAAACGCCAGGACAGAGTATAACAACATTACTTTGTTTGTTTGTTTGTTTGTTTGTTGAGTAACGCTGCACTCAGCAATATTCCAGCTATGTGACGGAGGTCTGTAAATAGAGTCTGAACCAGATAATTCAGTGATTGACATCATGAACATCGATCGACGCAATTGGGATATGATGGCATGCTTCAACCAAGTCAGGGAGCCTGACCACCAATCCTTTTAGTCACCTCTTACGACAAGCATAGTCGCCTTTTACAGCAAGCATGGGTTGCTGAAGACCTATTCTACCCCGGATCTCCACGGGTCACACCATTACTGATTTCCGACTTCTGTACAGGGTGTGAGTGAACCCACTCCATGGTAGAACACACCACCCTACT
>NW_025963824.1:29595862-29681630 GCF_023055435.1 Haliotis rufescens | reverse complement strand
ATACACTCCATTTCTCATGCCCCTAAACGGTGTAATGTAACGTGCCAATACCTCTTCTATAACAGGACAAGCTGTTTATGGACAGGTACCAGCAGTTACCTAAGCTGATGAACCAGCTCGATATATATTTTATATATACACAACCCCGCGAAGATGCGAGTTAGAACTCGTTTTCAGCAACCCATGCTTGTCTCCCCCGTGAAGATCCGGTTTAGAACTGGTTTTCAGCAACCCATGCTTGTCTCCCCTGTGAAGATCCGGGTTAGAATTGGTTTTCAGCAACCCATGCTTGTCTCCCCCGTGAAGATCCGGGATAGAATTGGTTTTCAGCAACCCATGCTTGTCTCACCTGTGAAGATCCGGGTTAGAATTGGTTTTCAGCAACCCTTGCTTGTCTCCCCTGTCAAGCTCAGTGACTTGTTTGATGTCAATCACTGGATTGTCTGGTCCCGACTCGATTATTTACAGACCACCGTCATATAGCTGGAATATTGATAAGTGCGGCGTTAAACAACAAATAGAAAATAGATAGGCACAATATAGAGAAGCGCGGGAGACCTCAGGATTTACTCTATTAACATGTGACCTAACTATGTAGGTCAACTGTCAGGTCATCATGGGGGAATTCCCTTTGTCACACCGCTTCCGGGTCTGCAGTTCTATAAATAGACTCATCGTAAGCAATATCCTTAAGATGAAAACACTTGTCATAATAATAATAATTACATTATCATTATTAAATAAAATAATTAAAAATGCATTTGTATAGCATTCACTGTGCATAAGTGTTTTGTGCACTGTAACGGGATGTCGCTGAAAAAAGTGACGTGGATATGTTTGTGTGGAAGGTCAAGGCCTTCTACAAACAGTTCAGGAACTGCGACATTGTATCAACACTCGCGTCACAGCAGTCAGTGAGTGAGTGAGTATAGTTTTACGCCGCTTTTAGCAATATTCCAGCAATATCACGGCGGGGGACACCAAAAATGGGCTTCACACATTGTACCCATGTCGGGAATCGAACCCGGATTTTTCGGCATAAGTATCAGTATGATTGATGGGAACACGTTTCTCCTGTTGAAGTTTCAATATATTTATTCATTTATATATTTTATATTTATATTTATATATCTATATATATAACTTTTGTGAAAATTTACAAGTAAAACTTCCCTTTATCTGCTCTCTTTCATCAGGCGGGGCGGTCGGGTTGCCTAGTGGTTAAAGCGTTCGCTCGTCACGCCGAAGACCCGGGTTCGATTCCCAACATGGGTACAGTATGTGAAGCCCATTTCTGGTGTCCCCCGCTGTGATATTGTTGGAATATTGCTAAAACCATACTCACTCACTCTTTCAACAGGCAGTTGAGTAACGAACAACACCCAGGGTTTGGTTGAAACTTTATAAACCTCCTGTGACGCCATCCTACTGTTCTCCACTCGGGTTAAATCTCATAAAGAGGGATGTTATTATATCCCTAGGATTTTACATAATATAACTTACATTTATATTGTAACATATGAATGTTTCTCGCTGGAAATGTTTTTTGCATTTGAGCACAAAGTAATGAAATATAAAATCAAATGACAAATGTTTTCTGTATATTCCCGCGGATCACAGCCTCCGTACCTCTAGCCTAGTGAGTATACCACGAGGCTTCAGACGCGCTGATACATGCCGTCTCCGTGGTCTAGTGGTAGAGCGTCCGCCCGGAGAGCGGAAGGTCCGGGGTTCGATCCCCGGGCGCGTCATACCAAAAGACGTCAAAAGATGGTTCTTGTTGTTACCCTGTCTGACGCTCGGCATTAAGGGGCTAAAACAAGGACTGGTCGGTTCGGAGTCAGTATACTGTGTCTGAGTTGGGTATTCTTGTTAAACTGCGGCATAGTATCTCAGTTGGCTAGCACTATTAAACGGCATCAGTCCGGACTAGTACAAGCAGCCACGCACACACACGCTATATGAGTGTAATAATCTTGGAAGCGACGTTAAAACCCTATTTCACCTCACCTGATACATGCTGAATGTCTTTTTCAAGTACCGCACACCATCAACAGATACGCCCGTTTCCTAAGGTTCATGGAAAGTATGTTTGAAACATAAAAATGTTGATAAATGTTGTTTTAACTTTTTTTTCGGTTTATAAGTTATATAAAACACTTCCCCTCGGGCCTTTATGAAGAAGTTAACGAATCGCGTCGCGATGGTCACAGTTATAAAACAGAAATGTGGCTTCAAACTCAACTCACTCACTCACTCTCACAGGGTGACCCAGATGTTAAAGCCTCGGCCGGGGTTCCATTGACCACTCGGGTTCACCGTCTCTGTGCCCCCTGTCATTACAGTGCTTCCATGCCGCTAAAACCGACACAACACTGGTAACAGAGGCGTTCATTCCAAACAATTCCACGTAGTCTTGTGGACAGACGTTAAAAAGAGATGGTACTTCCAGACTTGCACCCCCCCCCCCCCCCCCCCCCCCCCCCACACACACACACACACACATACACCCCACCCCACATACACACTCAAACAAACGCACGCTATATAAGTGCAATAATCTCGAATTATTGACGTTGTTAACCACGCTCTCGCCACTATTCCAGGCATATGATGGTGACATCTTGTTATCGCTCGAATCTGGACCAGACAAACCAGTGATTGATATTAAAGCAACAACCCTCCCGATGTCACGCAATCCTCCAAGTCTCAGAGTCTGACCACCCGACCCATTTCGTCGCCTCACGTCGTACGCAGACCACTAAAGATCTATTCTCACACGGAATCCACACTAATTACAGACACCATGACGGAAAGAGAGTTTTTTCTCCCAGTGTAATATCTTACTCACTCATTTACACCACGAAACATCAGACACATTTTCCTGACCAGGGAGCACGGATGGTCGCAAATCACTGTGCAGAGTTACTTCCCTTTGGTGCACCAGAAACCTATGAAACTGGGTTTTCGTTGTTCACTATCACTAAACCGTACTCAGGGATTTTCACACAAATAGTGGTTAGCCTATTTTCAGTTCGGGCTCTCCTCCCACGTGTAAATGTAAACGCCGTCATATTTATGAGTGAGAGAGTGAGTTGGGTTCAACGCCGCTTTAACAGTATTCCATTTATAGCCCGGCGTGTCAGCTTAATGTTTGAGGAAAGCCCGAAGTGATGCAGGTCTCAGACGTTTACCACTTTGGTGAAACCCACGAGCACGGGTATGGTGCTGACAAACCTAGACACATAATCGGGGCGAACCGGGATTCGAAGCCACATTCATAGGTTTCTGGCGTGCCCAAGGGACGCAACTCTGCACAGCGAATCGCGGCGCCTTAGACGACTGGGCCACCCGTGCCCCCTTATATTTGTGAAATAGACTTCAAGCTGCTTGATAAAAAACTCACTCACCCCAAAAAAGACTCAAAGAATAGACTGATTTTCGTATTTATTCTAAAAGAATCTCTGAATTAAATAACGTTTCTATAGAGAAAACAGTATGTACAATGTTGTATGTATAATTTAAGGATATAATTACTCATGATATGTAAATGATTTGATAGGATCATCAGAATGAAATATATCATTTCACAGGTACAGAAAAATAAAATGCGTAGATTTTCAGGCACCGATTCTACGTATCTGAATACTGGAATATGAATAGATTATAACATGAATGTCATACTGATTTACGAAACGAACGACAGAATTAAGACGTCAAAGAATTTTGACATTCAATAATTCTGACGGAAAACTCGTAACACCAGTAGGATCATCATCCGAATGTGATAGTTACAAAATGACCATCGTGCTACGAGAAATTACGGATTGTCTGTCCCGAGTGAATGAATGATGTTAATAAGGCGAGTGACTTACACCAATAATTCAGGAAGGATGGATAATCCGTAATTCCGAGTAGGTTATTCATTCTATTAATCACCGACATTTTTAAGAGAGAAAATGAAGAAAAAAACGTATGAAATGTCAACCATAGAGAAAATTTCACAATATTTCAGATGACGTAAATTAATGAATTTGTGACGTCATAAACAATGGATGACGTCATATCGCATTTTTTCTCAACAATGACGCATTGTCAATTCGTATAGATTCAACTGACCAATCAGCATTGAGAAGAGCTACAATGGACACGTGCACATATTGGACAGTTATTACACACGACCATTCACACTTACGGATAAAAGTCTCTTGTTATTATAATTTTAGGATTAGTTGTTATTTAAAACTGTTCTCTTCTATTTTGAAGCAAACAATGTCTTCTTTCGACTAGCAGCTGCAGCTGTGACGTCATAATCTGACTGATGTCATTTTACATAGACCGTCAAACATGATTCCTGTTTGTAATCAGGTGTGTCCAGAGAGACTCAGCAATGATGTAGGGTGGGGCAACCAAGTGATTCGTCATTTTACTCAGCGTTCCACGTCCGTCGGTTTGACTAATCGCGGTTAAATCCACGCCATTCGTTTGTAAATGAAAGTGTCAATTCATAATTCGCCATGTTGATATAAAAGATAAAAAAAATTTTTTTTTGTATCTTGGATATATATGTAAAAATACATAGAAACCTGTGTATATAATAAACGTATCTAAAAAACAACATTATATCTCACAACAGTGGATTTCATCTCACATTACAAAGACGACATATACCACGGCTTACATCCTTACGAATGCAAATAAAAATTATATTTTTCTTGTAAAAAAATGAATACTTTCAATTCTAAAAAAATATCATACATTATTTTCCACTCAGTGCATTGGGTATCATTGAACACCTTCCAATCAGAATAGTAAATATCATTCAACACCTTCCATTCAAAATAGTAAATATCATTCAACACCCTCCATTACTTATAGTAAATATCATTCAACGCCTTCCAATCCGAATAGTAACTATTATTCAACACCCTCCATTCAGAATAGTAAATATAATTCAACACCTTCCATTCAGAAGAGTAATTATCATTCAACACCTTCCATTCAGAATAATAAATATCATCCAACACCCTCCATTACAAATAGTAATTATCATTCAACACCCCCATTCAAAATAGTAAATATCATTCAACACCCCCATTCAAAATAGTAAATATCATCCAACACCTCCATTCAAAATAGTAAATATCATCCAACAACTTCCATTCAGAATGGGATTATCATTCAACACCTTCCATTCCGATATTAACTATCATTCAACACCTCCATTCCGAAGAGCTGATGTCATCCAATACCTTCCATTCCGATATTAATTATCATTCAACACCTCCATTCCGAATAGCTGATGTCATCGAATACCTTCCATTCAATATAGCTGAAGTCGTTCAACACCTTGAGAACGGGTGATTTCATTCAACACCTTCTGAATGAAATACCGGAGACTATAGAAGTGGTTTCCATGTTTTTCCCCCATTCGTAGTGGATAAGTTTCCCGAATTTGATAAAATGATTTGTAGATACGAGAAACTTAATAAAACACATTTACTTAAATGAAGTTTGCCTCTTTGTCCATGGAAGCAAAACGAACATTGACGATAAATGATTGACAAATCTGGCGCTGTGACTGGTGAATCTGTAAGTGATGAGATCTGAACACATGAAGGTTTCGGAATGAACACAAGTGTTTGACAGTAGTTAGTTAAAAACAACGAAAATAAACTAAACGCAACCTGCCAAAAAAATTACAAAGGTCTACAAAATGATAGAAAACTACATAATCAAACATCGGAAAAAAACCAAATCAAATAAATATTGATAACAAACTAATCCAACACAACGACTAAACACGTATACTAAAACAAAAGTTGATTTTTCTATCCTGAAAAAAGCAAACAAAACAGAAACAGTAAAAGGGAAAACATATAGAGCAGTTAATTTGACAAAAACTGCTGAGAAGTATATTCTTTATTGGTCAAAGCGTACGTCCAATCACGTCCGCATCAAAACAAATCAATACTCCCTGGTTGAGCCATACAACCAGTGATGTCAAGATGACGACGGAACTCATTTGTTGAGTCATACAACCAGTGATGTCAAGATGACGACGGTACTCATTAGTTGAGCCATACAACCAGTGATGTCAAGATGACGACGGCACTCATTGGTTGAACCGTGTAACAAGTGATGTCAAGATGACGACGGTACTCATTGGTTGAGCCATACAACCAGTGATGTCAAGATGACGACGGTACTCATTGGTTGAGCCATACAACCAGTGATGTCAAGATGACGACGGTACTCATTGGTTGAGCCATACAACCAGTGATGTCAAGATGACGACGGTACTCATTGGTTGAGCCATACAACCAGTGATGTCAAGATGACGACGGTACTCATTGGTCGAGCCATACAACCAGTGATGTCAAGATGACGACGGTACTCATTGGTTGAGCCATACAACCAGTGATGTCAAGATGACGACGGTACTCATTGGTTTAGCCATACAACCAGTGATGTCAAGATGACGACGGTACTCCCTGGTTGAGCCATACAACCAGTGATGTCAAGATGACGACGGTACTCCCTGGTTGAGCCATACAACCAGTGATGTCAAGATGACGACGGAACTCATTGGTTGAGCCATACAACCAGTGATGTCAAGATGACGACGGAACTCATTGGTTGAGCCATACAACCAGTGATGTCAAGATGACGACGGAACTCACTGGTTGAGCCATACAACCAGTGATGTCAAGATGACGACGGTACTCCCTGGTTGAGCCATACAACCAGTGATGTCAAGATGACGACGGAACTCATTGGTTGAGCCAAACAACCAGTGATGTCAAGATGACGACGGAACTCATTGGTTGAGCCATACAACCAGTGATGTCAAGATGACGACGGAACTCATTGGTTGAGCCAAACAACCAGTGATGTCAAGATGACGACGGAACTCATTGGTTGAGCCATACAACCAGTGATGTCAAGATGACGACGGTACTCCCTGGTTGAGCCATACAACCAGTGATGTCAAGATGACGACGGTACTCATTGGTTGAGCCATACAACCAGTGATGTCAAGATGACGACGGTACTCCCTGGTTGGGCCATACAACCAGTGATGTCAAGATGACGACGGTACTCCCTGGTTAAGCCGTGTAACCAGTGATGTCAAGATGACGACGGTACTCATTGGTTGAGCCATACAACCAGTGATGTCAAGATGACGACGGTACTCCCTGGTTGAGCCATACAACCAGTGATGTCAAGATGACGACGGAACTCATTGGTTGAACCGTGTAACCAGTGGCGTCGGGATTAAAGCATTACTCATCCATGATTTAAGAGCACCATCATCCAACCACTGTGGACTTTTAGAAGAAGGTGAGGTGAAATGGGGTTAATCGTCGAGTCCAAGATTATTGCACTTGTATAACGACGTGCATGCACGTGTATGTTGCTGCTTGTAGTAATCCAACTGATAATGATTTTATAGTGCTAGCCAACTGAGATACCATGTCGCAGTTTAACATGAATACCCAAATCAGACACAGTACACTCACTCCCAGCCGACCAGTCCTTGTTTTAGCCCATAGATGCCGAGCGCCTACCCTGTTGCCGATTGGCATTAAGGGGCTTAAACGAGGACTGGTAAGATCGGAGACAGTATACTGTGTCTGTGTGGGGTATTCATATTCAACGGCGGCATGGTATCTCAGTGGGCTAGCACTATAAATCGACATTAGTCCGGACTAGTACAAGCACCCCCCCCCCCCCCCCCCCCCCCCCCCCCACCTCCCACACACACACACACACACGCACGTCGATATATAAGTTCAATAGTCTTGAACGCGACCTGAAACCCCCATTGCACCTCGCCTCACCTGGGATCCAAGGAAGGCACCATACATAAGAACATTTTCATGCCTATAACAAAGAGGCGCATGCTTGGGCCATTTGTGACACATATGTAATATATGTACATAAAGCATTTGTTCGTTGGACGTATGGAGAGTGAGGTTTGATTCTGTGACTGTGACTCTCGTGTATGTCTGCTCTGTTTAATCAGACGTCGGTCAGCGGTGTACAGACACGTTCCCGAAATCTGAAGTTATGTCTTCAAGGCTCTTACGGAGCTTGGGAGAAGACTGTTGGTCGATGAATGTGAAGTTTTTCTTGGACGGAGAACACGGTGGGTCGTCAGTGTTTCTGAAAATTAAAAAAATGATAACAATAATGATAATAATGATATTGATGATGATAAACATTATACCAGTAAATCTTGTTAATTACAAATAATACAACTTGAGAGTCTTCTCAAAAGGAAAGGGTTTGGCATCTTCCCGAGGCTAGGGAGTAAACTGACTCTAACGTTATCCAGTTTCCACCCTTGCCGAACTAGGCCGGAATTTTTGGGTTGGATCGTAGCGCCACCAGTGGCTGTTACGAGTTATGTCCCTCCTATTGACCAATCAGATTCCACCTCTGATCTCACTAGCATTTGCTTCAAACAAAATGGCGGCGCTCAGTGAAGACGATAGGATCGATTATCAAGATCTATATCGTAACAAAGCGGGTCTTACTTCTAAAAGTGCAGCAGATCACGTGAGCACATTCATTAAAACCATGAAACGATTTGTAAAATATCTGTTGACGCTAAGTTGACGATACACATGCCTTGGAAATCCTGCCATCGACCGAAATCTGCACGGCAGTTGACGAAACGGATGTTGATTTCTTTACGCGAATTTGACTGGACTATGCATAGACTCGTTAGTCGAGCCAAAATATAAATCCACAATTCCAGCCTAGTTCGGCAAGGGTGGAAACTGGACTTTTGTAGTCAGTTAACTTCCTTGCTTCGTGAAAATGAGGGTTTGGGAGCACTGAAATTATATAGCAAGTTCCGCAATGTAATGAAGACTGGTTTAAACCACACTCCAATTACAAGGATGAGTAAGAATTTTTTTTTATAGCGTATAAGCAATACTCAAAAGTGACATCTTGACGTCTACGTCCAGCGCCAAGTTGCTTCCCTTTGATGTACCAGGATGTATTGGCCAAAGGGGCTTTGAACTCTTAACACGTCGACACGCTGCATCACGTTGAACTGTTAACCTACACAAAGCCAACCCATCGCGGTGTAACCACTCACCTCAGTCACTCGAGGTGTGGAGCGATGGGGTAGCCTAGTGGTTAAAGCGTTCGCTCGTCCCGCCGAAGACCCGGGTTCGATTCCCGACATGGGTACAATGTGTGAAGCCCATTTCTGGTGTCCTCCGCTGTGATATTGCTGGAATATTGCTAAAAGCGGCGTAAAACCATATTCACTCACACACTCAATACACTTACATTTGTTGAAATATCCTTCGTGGTGACAGTTCCCCTGCTGACGATAGTGAGAGGTTTCTGTGTCGGGTTGGGGTAGGGCACTTGCCGGTGAAGGAAAAGACACGGTCCCTTTTGGTGGGGGTAGAGGGGGACCTTGCGAGGTGGGTGGGACTAGAGAGTGGTGATGACGTCATCAGGACTGGGGTGGAGGCGCTGCGACAGTGATTCACTGGGGTTGGCGTCAAGGACGGGATGTTCTCCAGGTCATCGGCGCTCTTTGTGATCCTCTTTGATGGAGAGAGCTGTGGATGAACGTCAGGGCTACTTAAGTGTATTCGTATTTTGGGTGATTTGATTCGAAAGTCATACTAGGATGGACACAATAAAACACAACTGACGCAAATGATACGACAGACACAAATGATACGACAGACACAAATGATACGACAGACACAAATGATACGACAGACACACTACGGTAGGATAGACACACAACGGTACGTTAGACACACTACGGTAGGATAGACGCACTACGGTAGGATAGACACACTACGGTAGGATAGACACACTACGGTAGGATAGACACACTACGGTACGATAGACACACTACGGTACGATAGACACACTACGGTAGGATAGACACACTACGCTACGATAGACACACTACAGTACGATAGACACACTACGGTAGGATAGACACACTACGGTAGGATAGACACACAACGGTACGTTAGACACACTACGGTACCATAGACACACTACGGTACGATAGACGCACTACGGTACAATAGACACACTACGGTACGATAGACGCACTACGGTAGGATAGACACACTACGTTACGATAGACACACTACGGTACGATAGACGCACTACTGTACGACAGACACACTACGGTACGATAGACGCACTACGGTACGATAGACACACTACGGTACGACAGACACACTACGGTAGGATAGACACACTACGTTACGATAGACACACTACGTTACGATAGACACACTACGGTACGATAGACGCACTACGGTACGATAGACACACTACGGTACGATAGACACACTACGGTACGATAGACGCACTACGGTACGATAGACACACTACGTTACGATAGACACAATACGGTACGATAGACGCACTACGGTACGATAGACACACTACGGTACGATAGACGCACTACGGTACGTTAGACACACTACGTTACGTTAGACACACTACGTTACGATAGACACACTACGGTACGACAGACACACTACGATACGCTAGACACACTACGATACGACAGCCACATTACGGTTCGTTAGACACACTACGGTACGATAGACGCACTACGGAGCGACATACACTGCCCCCCCTCTAGTGATCCTTCCGGACCCCCCCCCCCCCCCCCCGCTCCTGTTCCTCAGCCTCCATCCCAAGTTTGGGACTTACCATTGCAGTTGTCCGAGGTTTCCTTCGTTGGCTCCTGACGTCATGAAGAGGTTCTTCTGAAAGTACAGATGTGAGATACATCAACTGAAGACGCTGAGAAGCTGGGAGAACAATGACTTCATTGAAGAATAGGTAGGCCTCGTCAAAAGCACGGAATTCTATTAATCGCTGGCACTTTTATCGGTCAAAAGTAATGAATATGGTCAAATGATATCCCCCCACCCCACCTTCACACACACACACCAAAAAATGAAAACATATTAACAGCTACAACCACCACCAACCCCCTCTCTCCCCCAAAATAAAAACACAACCCAAACCAAAAGACGAAAGAACAAAAAAACATACAACAAACCCACAAACAAGAAACATCACATGAACAAACAGACAAACAGAAAACACCAACTGAACAACAAACAAAAAACAAACCTCGCAAATATCCAATGACTTCAGAACATACATTTTTGAGTGAGTGAGTGAGTTGGGTTATAACGCCACTTTGGCCAATATTCGAGTTATATCGGGAGGAAATCCCGAAGTGATGCAGGTCTCAGACGTTTACCACTTTGGTGAAACCCACGAGCACGGGTATGGTACTGACAAACCGAGAAACATAATAGGTGCGAACCGGGATTCGAATCGACGAACTGCCGCACCTTAGACGACTGGGCCACCCTACATTTTAGAAGATATATATTTGTTTGTTTGTTGTTTGCACTCAGCATTATTCCAGCTATATGACGGCGGTCTGTAAATAATCGAGTCTGGACCAGACAATCCAGTGATGGACACTATGACCATCGATGTGAGCAGTTAGGATACGTTGAAATACCTCAACCAAGTCAGCTAGACTGGCCACCCGATCCCGTTAGTCGCCTCTCACGACAAGCATAGTCGCCTATATGAAAAGCATTGGTTGCTGGGGACCTATTCAAACCCGGATCTTCACAGGTTAGGAGATTTTGATGGTTACGTGGGTATCGATGTACACATTCTAAATGAAAAAGAACTTCTATTTACCTAGATTTCTCCTACACCTTTCAAAATCATTGTCTGATATAGTCACGGAAAGCAAAATATACTTTCCAAACTCTCTTTTCAACCTCTCGGTTACAAAACATTGACCCAACAGTTGTTTCAGCTCGCCGGTTTTATACTGCTCTCGTAAAGTCTCGAGTGACGCGAGAGTTGTGCACTGCATTGCTATGACAACGCTTCCGGTGTAAATGTCAGTGACCGTTCTGTGTCGTCCACATAAGTCCCTCATAGCTTTAGCCGTTTCCAGCGCGTTCTTCAACATGGTGTTCGTTTTCTTAATTTCTCTATCAAAACGTTCGTGACTTTCACGACTAGTGTCGTCTCTTCGGATTTTGCTGTAAGCCGTTTGGGCTATTATCTTTATTTTCGCTTCGACGTTTTCACAAAAACAGGGGCTTGTCGCTTTCTTCATCTGAAGTTTCTCCGACAGACCCTGTATATTATGAGCAACGTCCTGGCATTTAATCTTGATGTCGATCTGCTGACCTGAAATTAAAAATAACATCTCGAAATTATTGCACGTCTCAGTGTATCTGCGCGCGCGCGCGTGTGCGTGTGTGTGTTTGAATGCATGTTTGTGTGTGCCTGCTTGTACTAGGCAGGTTTGGTTTGGTTTGGTTTGTAGTTAAATGCCGCACTCGGCAATATTCCCGCTATATGACGGCGGTCTGTAAATAATCGAATCTGGACCAGTGATTAATATCATGAGTATCGATCCACGCAGTTGGGATCGATGACATGCATCAACCAAGTCAGCGAGCCTGACCACCCGATCCCATTAGTCCACCCTTACGACAAGCATAGTCGCCTTTTACGGCAAGCATAGTCGCCTTTTACGGCAAGCATGGGTTGCTGAAGACCAATTCTACCCCGGATCTTCACGGGTCTACTAGGCAGGACAAATGTTGGTTGTATAACAGCGACGGCTCCCTATTGTATTAAGAATCTAAGGGCAAGGACACCTACCTTTCTGATGCTTCTTCTCCGGGGAAGATCTTCCCTGCACCATCGATACAGTTCTGCAAGTATCTCGGGGACAGGAAATCGACTGCCGACGTGGCTGGACATAGACCAACTCATTATCAGCTTCCGATGTCGGCGGACGTGACGTCACTGCTTCAGTCCGAGGCTCGTGTGGAACGATATAGATGTCGTAATCATCGTTGGAACTAACCAGTTGGCCTCGTTGAGAGATGTGTGACGTGTATGGGTCACTACGGTAGGTCTGACCTCTGCCATAACCTGAAGAGTTGTACAAGAATATTCAAAATAAACTCTCCCAACATTCAGGTTAACCTGAAGAAGAAAAGCAAGCTCTACAATGTAGTTCAAAAGTTCAACGCTGATCCTGACCCGACTAGGGGACGCAACCATGTGCGTCCTGAATTGATTTAGTCAATGAGAAGCCCAGAAAGTTAAAATCGACTTACATGGTTCTGAAGTTCCGAAAAGCTGTCGGCAAGCCCCCTGTCTTCTGGCGTCTTGGTACACGCTCTGCTTTTGAAACGCAAACAGAAAACCTAATTAAGAAATTAAACATGATTAACGCTAATATAAAACGTCAACGCCAGAGAATAATCATTCTCGATTATCCGACGAAAGCGATTCCATTTGGCGCAAAAGGCAAGGTAGCTGTAAATGAATGGATCACTGAAAATCAGTGATGGCACCTGGCGTTCGTGAAAAAGGTAGCGAGTCCTGCCTTACCGGTAGCACCGGCCACATCAAACACATTAATATGATGTCATATCGTACAGGTAATACTGCCAATGCACGAGTTACTTGCTGTAACACTGGCATTGTATCCCGGGCGTCACATTCCGCCCGGACGGTTATTCGCCGTATTCTGTCGAGGATAGGAGAATGTTTTTTCTTGAGAAAGCTCGGAATTAGTGGATGTTGTTTTACGCCGCAATCGGCTTCATCAAACTATATCACGGTTGCCTGTTTTATCTTGAAAGTTGCTGCTGCTGCTACTACTACTACTACTACTACTACTGTTGCTGCTGCTGTTACTACTACTACTACCCCAACTACTACTATTGCTACAACTATAACTGCTACTGTCGTTGATGTTACTACTACTACTACCCTTGCTGCTACTACTACTGCTAATACCCTTGATGTTACTACTACTCTTGCTACTACTACTACTACTACTGTTGCTGATGCTACTACTACTACAACTACTACTATCCTGCTACTACTATTACTACTCCTACCTATGCTACAACGATGAAGGCAACGACAGCAACAACTAGTTTATTCAGAGAAAAACTGATTTCACGGATAAACATCCATGTCAGAAGGTGAAAGGTGAAAAATCCCCAAATAAACTTACCCAAGGTACTTCTACAGGTCGTTCTGCTGGGTAGGAAGCCTCGCCAATGTAGCCGCAGTAGCCGTTGTCCTTAGTGGCGTATTGCCGTTGTAGATGCTGCATCCCAACTGGACCTTCCGGTTTGGAAATTGACCGCGAGTACTTCTCCTTCTCCATCTGTTCCAGCTCGCCCTTGCTGGGAGAGTACTCGATGTTGCTCTGGCTCCTCATCGTTGGCGTTCGTTTGAGACTCGAGTTGGTCATCTGTCTGACCTCACTTCCCCTCTGGAACTGTTGTATCTGACCAACCGGCATGTCACTCCGGACATAGGTGCTCGGCCTCCAGGAATACTTCTCTGGAGAACATTGCCCAGGGACATATCTTTGAAACGGGTTCTTGGTAAATTCTCTTGGAACCATTGCAGGAACCGGGGGTCTTTCTCCGTATACGTCTCTTGTTGGTTGATAGTGCTGGCGGTCGGAGAGTCTTTGGTCACCCGGGTACCACTGAGAGTGATCCAGAAGCCTCTCGTCGTTGCATCGTGGTACCCTTTGTAGATACATCTGTCGGTCGTCGCTGGAGCACAGCCTTGAACATGCCTCCCTGGTTTCAGAAACATCGGGGAATTGGAAGATCGGGGGTTGGTCGTTATGTCGCGGGGGGTAAGGTCGGGCCTGCTGGACATCTGAGTGGACTAACGGGGACATCGGGGGCCTGGCAACGCCGTTGTCCGCCTTGACCCTTTTGGGGGACATTTGACCTCTATCTTCATCCATGGTGAAGTTGAAGCTTTTGTGAGCAGATTCCGGCTGGGGTGTTTTGGGTGCCGGGTAGGCGTGCCTGGGTGACTGGGGTGGGTTGTCGTACCTTGTTGTCATGGAAACGTTAGGGACAGAACTGTCCTCTGACAACGGACGTTTATATTTCGACTTGGGCGGATCTTGGAGCGGGAATTCTTCTCTTTGCTCTGTAAAATATTAAATTAGATTACATCCATGAATTTTTTGTACATGTATTTTATTTATAAGAATATACAGTGCTATTTTGTATGATATTCAGTGATATTATTGTGGTTTTGAAACATCAACGAAACGTCGTTAACCCGAAGTTCTTGGGAGTATGGAAAACATCGAGCTATCCCTTGTTCGAGACAATCCTTTACTCGACATCGACCTCGTCTCACCGTTGCTCGGATTCAAGTAAACATGTCCGCCTCCGCGGTCTAGTGGATAGAGCGTCTGCCAGGAGAGCGGAAGGTCGGAGGTTCGATCCCCGGCCGCCTCATACCAAAAGTCGTTAAAAGATGGTACTTGTTGTTACCCTGCCTGGCGCTCGGCATTACGGGCATAAAACTGGTCGGCTCGGAGTCAGTATACGATGTCCATGTTAAGCTACGGTTAGGTATCTCAGTGGGCTTGCACTATAAAACCGACATTAGTCCGGACTAGTGAAAGGAGACACACAGAGACACACAGAGACACATCCCATTTCACCTCACTCAAGTACGAAAGCCTATTGGGGTCAAATTTGAAATATGGAAAAGACACGAAAAGAAATTCGTTATAACCGGAAAAAGATTCGTTTTGACCCCAATAGGCTTTCGTACTCAAGTAAACCTTTGTACTTTATGCAAGTCTTTTCTTTTTGTATTACTTATTTCTTTGTGAGAGTACAGGCAATTTATGCAATTCTTGCTTACCGTCCGTGTGTTCTGCGACTACTGTCGTCACTCTCTCCAACATCACCTGGCGGGATTCTGGCGTCATACTACCAGGGATTGGTATCTCCAGCATCTGTTGCCTTGACACTACATTTGGGGAGGGGTCAGAGGGTAGCCATGGTTGTGTCTGGACATACAGAGGCCTGGTCGCCGCAGGGCGGTGGTCGAACAGAAGCCAGCTGTCTCGATGGGTTGGCTCTCTGTGTGCCTGAAGGCAAATATGGTTAGTTATTTTACTTTTGTTAATTAACATCTTTATGGGATTAGACGAATGATAGGTGGTGTTGACAGGCTGGTTTTTTTTGTGCCTGTGGTCCTGTGTCAATGCGACCCGTGAAGATCTAAATCAACCCATGCTTGTCGTAAGAGGCGACTAACGGGATCGGGTGGTCAGGCTCGCTGACGTGGTTGATGCATGTCATCCATCCCACTAGCGTGGGTCGATGATCATGATGTCAATCACTGGATTGTCTGGTTCAAACTCGATTATTTACAAACCGCCGTCATATAGTTGGAATATTGCTGAGTGCGGCGTTAAACAACAAACAAACACACAAAAGCGTACAGTGCACAGGTCACCAATCAGTTAAACGTCGGTCGCGGAGAGTAGGTGGATGGGTGACTTCGGTCCTGTCACACACAGAAGCAATGTAACACGTGCGGTGTCTCCTCAGGCAAGTGACTTTGTTCGATACTTGCCTATGTTCACTCAGCATCAATGGGTACCCGATAGGAGGACATTGTGATGTGACTGTTAACCTTCAAGCGACTCAAAGAAGCTGCTTGAGTTGTACATTCCCCAGGGAGCTGAGAGTGAAAATCGAGACCAGCGGGTTCCGTTGTCAGGTGATTCTTCATCGACAACATTTATTCCTCTGAAGTTTGTTTAGCATTTCTCAAATCAGTATTGTATTCTAAAATGCGTTTCAGGGTGGCTACACAACCCCTTTCTATAACAGTTAGGGAAAGTAGGACTATGCTTTGACCTAACATTGTTAAACGAATGAGCTGCAAATGTGGTGTTGGGATACGGAGCCTTAGTGGTGTAGTTGATAGACTGCCAGAGCTCCAGATAACTTTTTGAGCAATTGAGTTTTTACTCTAGGGTTTCTATTTTAATTGGGTTATTACATTTTTCATTGGGTAACCAATATCTTTTCACTCATCTATTCATCACTCTATTGGGGTTTTCCCAAAATTAGCGAACATTTAATGATTTTAAAAAAGTGAAATAATGTTTTAGATGTATATAACTGTTCTAAATAATTTTACTTAGGCTTGGCTGGGAAAGTAAAGTAGCTCGTAATTGTGTTTCGGAAATTAGTTCTGTTGTACGCATGCTGTTTTTATACGTTTGAGTTTTTCATTTAATCTGCATGCGTCTCTGTACGCAAGTTAATTGAAAGGTATTGGGTTTTGAATATTCTTTCGGGGTAATTTGCGCAAATATGCTACTTCTCTGTAGCTCTTGTTGGTATGTAATAGTAACGACAAGAAATTTAAAGAATGACAACTTCTTTATTCTGCTATGATGTGACGTGTCGGTATATATCCTTATACCGCTGGCATCATAATAAAAGAAGAAGTTGTCTTCCATTAAATATCTTGTCTTTACTATCGTAACAATAACGATCGGCTCGGAGTCAGAAAACACACACACACACTCGCTCACACACACTCGCTCTCTCTCTCTCTCTCTCTCACACACACACACACACACTCGCTCTCTCTCTCACACACACACACACACACTCGCTCTCTCTCTCACACACACACACACACACACGCTCGCTCACACACACACGCTCGCTCACACGCACACACACACACACACACGAACGCACGCACGTACGCACTCACACACACGAACGTACGCACACAGACACACACACGCGCGAACGCAAGCACACACACAGAGAGACACACTCTCACACATGTTGTAGATAAATGATGATTATGATGATGATCAAGTCTTTGAAAGGCATTTAGTGATACACCGAAGGAAGAGAATTTATGGATGTCAACTTCTTTATTATGAGGAACACAAAGTTTCGGGGTAAATACTTACTCCTTCATCATTCACCTGATGAAGGAGTAAGTATTTACCCCGAAACATTGTCTTCCTCATTCACCTGATGAAGGAGTAAGTATATACCCCGAAACATTGTCTTCCTCATTCACCTGATGAAGGAGTAAGTATATACCCCGAAACATTGTCTTCCTCATTCACCTGATGAAGGAGTAAGTATATACCCCGAAACATTGTCTTCCTCATTCACCTGATGAAGGAGTAAGTATTTACCCCGAAACATTGTCTTCCTCATTCACCTGATGAAGGCGTAAGTATATACCCCGAAACATTGTCTTCCTCATTCACCTGATGAAGGAGTAAGTATATACCCCGAAACATTGTCTTCCTCATTCACCTGATGAAGGAGTAAGTATTTACCCCGAAACATTGTCTTCCTCATTCACCTGATGAAGGAGTAAGTATATACCCCGAAACATTGTCTTCCTCATTCACCTGATGAAGGAGTAAGTATATACCCCGAAACATTGTCTTCCTCATTCACCTGATGAAGGAGTAAGTATATACCCCGAAACATTGTCTTCCTCATTCACCTGATGAAGGAGTAAGTATATACCCCGAAACATTGTCTTCCTCATTCACCTGATGAAGGAGTAAGTATTTACCCCGAAACATTGTCTTCCTCATTCACCTGATGAAGGAGTAAGTATATACCCCGAAACATTGTCTTCCTCATTCACCTGATGAAGGAGTAAGTATATACCCCGAAACATTGTCTTCCTCATTCACCTGATGAAGGAGTAAGTATATACCCCGAAACATTGTCTTCCTCATTCACCTGATGAAGGAGTAAGTATATACCCCGAAACATTGTCTTCCTCATTCACCTGATGAAGGAGTAAGTATATACCCCGAAACATTGTCTTCCTCATTCACCTGATGAAGGAGTAAGTATATGCCCCGAAACATTGTCTTCCTCATTCACCTGATGAAGGAGTAAGTATATACCCCGAAACATTGTCTTCCTCATTCGCCTGATGAAGGCGTAAGTATATACCCCGAAACATTGTCTTCCTCATTCACCTGATGAAGGAGTAAGTATTTACCCCGAAACATTGTCTTCCTCATTCACCTGATGAAGGCGTAAGTATATACCCCGAAACATTGTCTTCCTCATTCACCTGATGAAGGAGTAAGTATTTACCCCGAAACATTGTCTTCCTCATTCACCTGATGAAGGAGTAAGTATATACCCCGAAACATTGTCTTCCTCATTCACCTGATGAAGGAGTAAGTATTTACCCCGAAACATTGTCTTCCTCATTCACCTGATGAAGGAGTAAGCATATACTCCGAAACATTGTCTTCCTCATTCACCTGATGAAGGAGTAAGCATATACTCCGAAACATTGTCTTCCTCATTCACCTGATGAAGGAGTAAGCATATACTCCGAAACATTGTCTTCCTCATTCACCTGATGAAGGAGTAAGCATATACTCCGAAACATTGTCTTCCTCATTCACCTGATGAAGGAGTAAGTATATACCCCGAAACATTGTCTTCCTCATTCGCCTGATGAAGGCGTAAGTATATACCCCGAAACATTGTCTTCCTCATTCACCTGATGAAGGAGTAAGTATTTACCCCGAAACATTGTCTTCCTCATTCACCTGATGAAGGAGTAAGTATATACCCCGAAACATTGTCTTCCTCATTCACCTGATGAAGGAGTAAGTATATACCCCGAAACATTGTCTTCCTCATTCACCTGATGAAGGAGTAAGTATATACCCCGAAACATTGTCTTCCTCATTCACCTGATGAAGGAGTAAGTATATACCCCGAAACATTGTCTTCCGCATAATAAAGAAGTTGACATCCATAAATTCTCTGCCTTATATGATGATGATAATGATGATGATGATGTCTTCCTCATAATAAAGAAGTTGACATCCATAAATTGTCTTCCTTATATGATGATGATGATATTATGATGATGGTGACAATGACGATGTTAATATAGTATGAAATGTAATAATACATAGTTACTGTATAAGATTTTGATAATGATTTGATAATAAGCTGACGCTAAAAACGAGGATGGGATGGGGATTTCAGAGGTGAGGTGAGGTGAAATTGGGTTTAACGTCGCGTCCAAGATTATTGCACTTATATAGCGACGTGCATGCACATGTGTGTCAGTGGCTGCTTGTACTAGTCAGGACTGATGCCGATTTATAGTGCTAGATCACTGAGATACCATGCCGCAGTTTAACATGAATACCCCACTCAGACACAGTATACTGACTCCGAGCCGACCAGTCCTTATTTTAGCCCCTTATGTCGAGCGTCAGACAGGGTAACAACAAGTACCATCTTTTAACGTCTTTTGATATGACGCGGCCGGGGATCGAACCCCGGACCTTCCGCTCTCCGGGCGGACGCTCTACCACAAGACCACGGAGGCGGCACTGGGGATTTCAGAAGAATATGACAAATTGAATGCATTTCCTCGTTGAAACATGTACACATTTACTGATGATGACGACGACGATGACGACGATGATGATGATGATGACGACGATATCGATGTTAATATAGTATGAATTATAATAATACATAGTATAAGATTTTGATGATTTGATAATAAGCTGACGCTCAAAGCGAGTACGGGATGATGATGATGATGATTATGATGATGACGATTATGATGATGATGATGATGACGACGATATCGATGTTAATATAGTATGAATTATAATAATACATAGTATAAGATTTTGATGATTTGATAATAAGCTGACGCTCAAAGCGAGTACGGGATGATGATGATGATGATGATGATGATGATGATGAAGATGACACTAATGACAACATGGCACCCTACATCATCTCACCTCCGTATGAGAGGTGTCTCTGTAGACAGGCGGGACGTACCCCCGGGCCTGCTGTGGTGTTTGGGGGGTGAGAGGGGGCGTGAGGGGTGCATACAACAATCGCTGTCGACCAAACTCGGGCGCATATTCCAATACGGCGAACGGTATCTGCAATTATAAGCGGGAGAAACTACATTTCTTCATCTTATTAACCTCCAGTTACGACATCCTATTGCTCTCAGTCTCTTAGTCTCATCCCCCGGGGATTTTATATTCAATCTCCGTTGCACGCCTAATCTTTCAACACAATCTACGTAAAATTTGTTAGTTTGTTTGCTTTTTGTTTAACGCCGCACTCAGCAATATTCCAGCCATGTGGCGGCGGTCTGTCAATACAATGTTTGAAAGGCATTACTTAGAAGTTGACGGATGACAAAGTAGACAAGTTTATATGAACAATATAGATCTTTATACCGTTGCTCGACAACGGCGTAAGAATCTATACCGAAACGTCGCCTTTACAGTAAATAAAGAAGTTGTTATCCATTAATTGTGTCTTCTTTGTCGGTCTGTAAATAATCGAGTCTGGATCAGGCAATCCAGTGATTGACATCATGAGCATCGGTCTACGCAATTAGGATACGATGACATGCATCAACCAAGTCGCCTTTCACAGCAAGCATGGGTAGCTGAAGACCTATTCTAACCTGGATATTCATGTGTAGAATCATGTACAATCAAACGACAAATGTCGTCTTAATATTTCATTTGATCGATCTGGGCCACAGAGGCTATGATATATAAAAAGTTTTAAAAAAAATAAATGTTCAAGTACATGCACGCCAGCAAGCCATATTTTACGTCCGTTTCCTACATGTTCACCAGGCAAGGGAGTTAACTGACTATATAAGTCCAATCCAAGTCAGCGATTCTCTCCACCCGATCCCGTTAGTCTCCTCTAACGACAAGCATGCGTTGCTGAAGACCAGTTCTAATCTGGATATTCACGGGGCCATGTTTACTGACTTTTAAGAAAACGTGGTGTTTTGATTGAGCTATATCACAAAACCCAGCTGATCGATCCAGTCTTGACAAACCACTGATTAATAGTGTGAGCATATATCCACGCACTTGGTAACAATGGCACCCGAGAGCGATTTCTTTTCTTGTAGGCACTCACTTTCCATTGTCAGCGCCATCTTGGCCAGTGCATCCCCGCTGGTACGTCTCCTCATCTTTAACCATGATACCCGGTATGTTTGATGTTTTTTATTGGTTTGTTGTTTTACGCCGCACTCAGCAATATTCCAGCTATATAACGGCGATCTGTGAAATAATCGAGTCTGGACCAGACTATCCAGTGATTGACATCATGAGCATCGATCCACGCAATTGGGATCGATGACAAGCATCAACCAAGTCAGCGAGCCTGACCACCCGATCCCGTTAGTCGCCTTTTACGACAAGCATAGTCGCCTTTTACGGCAATCATGGGTTGCTGAAGACCTATTCTACCCCGGATCTTCACGGGTCTATACCCGGTATGTATTGCCACGAGAGCCCAGTCAAAGGGAACAGAATTTCTTAAGAATACGTTGACAGTTTTTATATGGGAATGTTTATAATTTGTCACATGTCATCCATCCGTCAGCATACAAGGACAAGTTTAGGTTTTTATCTGTGTCATTATTTGCGAAAATGACTTTTAATTATGCTAGGAGGAAATAATGAGTCAGTTGATACGGACGTTGAAAGTTACGACGACCCCGTCCTTTATACAGCCGTTGGCTGTTCCCAGGGAGTGCAAACATTTGGGCGATGTATTTTAGGACTTCTATACATCA
Source organism: Haliotis rufescens (assembly GCF_023055435.1). Lineage (NCBI taxonomy): Eukaryota > Metazoa > Mollusca > Gastropoda > Lepetellida > Haliotidae > Haliotis > Haliotis rufescens. The sequence continues at coordinate 29,659,079 of NW_025963824.1, read as the reverse complement.
CCGTCAGTATCAACAACACCATCTACAACAGCAGCATCGTCAGTACTAACAGTACCGCCTACAACACCAGCATCGTCAGTACCAACACCGCAACCTACAGCAGCAGCAACAACTACAACACAGCATCAACGACAGCATACGGTACACACAAGAATCAATCGTCTGGATACTACAGAAATATAGACTTGCAACAACAGTGAGTGAGTGAGTTGGGTTTAACGCCGCTTTTAACATTATTCAAGTTATATCACGGCGTGTCAGCTTAATGTGGGAGGAAAGCCCGAAGTGATGCAACAATCGAATAGCGGCGCCTTAGACGACTGGGCCACCCGTGCCTCCTTGCAACAACCGACGCAACTGATGAACAACAACAACAACAACAACAACAACAACAACAACAACAACATAAAGGTATGCTGCTGCCAGTTCATTTAAAATAGTATCCTGTGTTTCCTTTATTCCCTTACCATATGTAGGTGTGCTTGCTTTATCCCTTTAACAGATGTAAGTGAGACTGCCTCCGTGGTGTAGTGGATAGACCGTCTGTCCGGAGACCGCCTCCTTGGTGGAGTGGATAGAGCGTCTGTCCGGAGACCGCCTCTGTGGTGTAGTTGATAGAGCGTCTGTCCGGAGACCGCCTCCATGGTGTAGTGGATAGAGCGTCTACCCGGAGACCGCCTCCTTGGTGGAGTGGATAGACCGTCTGTCCGGAGACCGCCTCCGTGGTGTAGTGGATAGAGTGTCTACCCGGAGACCGCCTCCATGGTGTAGCGGATAGAGTGTCTACCCGGAGACCGCCTCCTTGGTGGAGTGGATAAAGCGTCTGTCCGGAGACCGCCTCCATGGTGTAGTGGATAGACCGTCTGTCCGGAGACCGCCTCCATGGTGTAGTGGATAGAGTGTCTACCCGGAGACCGCCTCCTTGGTGGAGTGGATAGACCGTCTGTCCGGAGACCGCCTCCATGGTGTAGTGGATAGAGTGTCTACCCGGAGACCGCCTCCATGGTGTAGTGGTTAGAGTGTCTACCCGGAGACTGCCTCCGTGGTGTAGTGGATAGAGCGTCTGCCCGGAGACCGCCTCCATGGTGTAGTGGATAGAGTGTCTACCCGGAGACCGCCTCCTTGGTGGAGTGGATAGACCGTCTGTCCGGAGACCGCCTCCGTGGTGTAGTGGATAGAGTGTCTACCCGGAGACCGCCTCCGTGGTGTAGTGGATAGACCGTCTGTCCGGAGACCGCCTCCGTGGTGTAGTGGATAGAGCGTCTGCCCGGAGACCGCCTCCATGGTGTAGTGGATAGAGTGTCTACCCGGAGACTGCCTCCGTGGTGTAGTGGATAGACCGTCTGTCCGGAGACCGCCTCCATGGTGTAGTGGATAGAGCGTCTACCCGGAGACCGCCTCCGTGGTGTAGTGGATAGACCGTCTGTCCGGAGACCGCCTCCGTGGTGTAGTGGATAGAGTGTCTACCCGGAGACCGCCTCCGTGGTGTAGTGGATAGAGTGTCTACCCGGAGACCGCCTCCATGGTGTAGTGGATAGAGTGTCTACCCGGAGACTGCCTCCGTGGTGTAGTGGATAGAGCGTCTGCCCGGAGACCGCCTCCATGGTGTAGTGGATAGAGTGTCTACCCGGAGACCGCCTCCTTGGTGGAGTGGATAGACCGTCTGTCCGGAGACCGCCTCCGTGGTGTAGTGGATAGAGTGTCTACCCGGAGACCGCCTCCGTGGTGTAGTGGATAGACCGTCTGTCCGGAGACCGCCTCCATGGTGTAGTGGATAGAGTGTCTACCCGGAGACCGCCTCCGTGGTGTAGTGGATAGAGTGTCTACCCGGAGACCGCCTCCATGGTGTAGTGGATAGAGTGTCTACCCGGAGACCGCCTCCGTGGTGTAGTGGATAGAGTGTCTACCCGGAGACCGCCTCTGTGATGTAGTGGATAAAGCGTCTGTCCGGAGACCGCCTCCATGGTGTAGTGGATAGAGTGTCTACCCGGAGACCGCCTCCGTGGTGTAGTGGATAGAGTGTCTACCCGGAGACCGCCTCTGTGGTGTATCGGATAGAGCGTCTGCCCGGAGACCGCCTCTGTGGTGTATCGGATAGAGTGTCTACCCGGAGACCGCCTCCATGGTGTAGTGGATAGAGTGTCTACCCGGAGACCGCCTCTGTGGTGTATCGGATAGAGCGTCTGCCCGGAGACCGCCTCCGTGGTGTAGTGGATAGATCGTCTGCCTGGAGACCAGCTCCGTGGTGTAGTTGATAGAGCATCTGTCCGGAGACCGCCTCCGTGGTGTAGTGGATAGAGCGTCTGCCTGGAGACCAGCTCCGTGGTGTAGTGGATAGAGCGTCTGCCTGGAGACTGCCTCCGTGGTGGAGTGGATAGAGCGTCTGCCTGGAGACCAGCTCCGTGGTGTAGTGGATAGAGCGTCTGCCTGGAGACTGCCTCCATGGTGTAGTTGATAGAGCATCTGTCTGGAGACCAGCTCCGTGGTGTAGTGGATAGAGCGTCTGCCTGGAGACTGCCTCCATGGTGTAGTTGATAGAGCATCTGTGTGGAGACCAGCTCCGTGGTATAGTGGATAGAGCGTCTGCCTGGAGACTGCCTCCTTGATGTAATGGATACAGCGTCTGTACGGAGCTCGCCTCTGTGGTGTAGTGGATAGAGCGTCTGTCCGGCTGGGATCAATGCTCATAATATCAGTCACTAGTTGTCTGGTGAAGACTTGATTTTGAGTCGGTCGCCGTCATTTAGCTTGAATATCGCTGAGTGCGGCGTTAAACAACAAACAACAAACAAACAAGAAAAGAACAAACTCCAATGAACTCACATGCGCAGAGTTAATGTTAGCTTTTAATACTACATGGATAAATATTTAACATTTTTTATCTAAAACACACACAAAAATCTGTGAATATAGACGAGACCAAAATATCCGCTTCGTTCCCCACGAACAACGTATTGGGTATTAGTTTCAAATTGGCTTCTCCAAATGTTATATCGCGGTTACAATGTCAACGTGTCTCAGGTATGGGCCAGGGTCAGTGAGAGTAAAGCTTCTTCTACAGTCAACACAATTCGCCCAGTCGCGCCTCTCGTAGTCAGCGGGAGGCGTTGTAACACGCCCGCGAGACAATGTCGCCCTCAATAAATCTTGAAACTAAACATATCGATAAAACTAAAGCGCAGTTTATAGACAAATTATATGTCAGTGATAATATTTAATTCGAAATCATTTTTGTAGTATGACAATGATTTGGGGAATTTAAGGCTGATTATGTGTTATGGACATAAGTGAAATACAGCTTTGGTCTTTATGTCTTTTCTCGGCTGGAAAAATCCTATATTTTTGTTTATGAACGACTAAAATCACGCGTTTGTGGTTAGACATAATGTCACAGGCCCAATTCAACATATGTTGAAACAGGAAATTCAGTTTAAAAATTAAGCCTCGACAAGAAAACACAGTATAAAGATTATTTTTAGATGAGGAAGTTTACATGGTCGCGTTTCTGTATGTGAAGTCAATCCTATGAAAATCGTAGCTACATCAAAATCCGATTTAGATAAAAAGATCTAATAGAAAACCCCAAACCGCTGTCTTAAAATACGAGAGCATTAAATAAACAAGACCCTTGAATTTATAATAGCGACTTCCGATTGTGTCAATTTCCGGTGTTAACAGCTGCAAAGTAAGTCGCCATGGCAACCACCCTGCAAAACCAGTGCACGGTTATTTTTTTTCGCCAGAAAGTCACATTCAGTAACATACCTGTTGATCTTCCGGATCTGTCCTGGGAAATATCTGAAGAGGGTCTCGCTCAAAGTTCGGCCGGTCACCGAGGTAGAAACATGGAGCTCCGTTCTGGGCAGGGGGTTGTGTCGTCTGCTCCGGGTAATATGGCGGGAAATTGGCGGGAGAGAGGACAGTACCCACGTGGCTTTGAGACGATTCGTGACTTGCTTCCATTTGTATCGTGGGCATCAGAAAGTACTGAAAGGTGAGAAGTTTTGTAAGATAAGTGTCATCTCTAAGTGATAATGAATGTTAGGCTGGTAGGTTAAGACCTGAAGTGACATTTTTTTAAATTTCACGGATTTATTCTGCGTAAATCGCAGTATGCAGAAACTTAGACTATGTTCCCCAGGAGGGCATACACGTTGTCACTCAGCATAGAGAGCATAGACCATTGAGCATAGAACAGCTGCCTTGGCCACTAAGTCGTGTTTAATTGTTGTTCATCTCCACGTTGATATTTTCCAGCTATTTCACCATGGCCGGTAAATCATTGAAGCCGGGCCCAGTTCCACAAAGCGATCTTAGCACTACGTCCGCCAAAGTTTATGTTGACGTTTCTTAAAGAGTTAAGCTCATTTTAGCGCTAAGATCGCTTTGTGGGCCGGGGCTTTGGACTATGCTATCGAGGTAGGATCTTTCAGACCGCCTGATCCTACAGTAACTCGTTTGTCGTTTAACTCAACGTAAAGACCTCTCAGGACTAAGCAAACCATTAATAAGATGAACAACGTCCAATGCTATCGAGGTACGATGTCACGAAATAAACCTCGTCAGCGATCCTGACCATCCGACCATTCAGCCACGCTTACGCCTATTCTAACCGGAATTCCTGAGGGTTGCTTTATTTTAAGTGCAACAGTTTATACTCTGCCCTTACAAGCTGTTTCAGCACCGTTTTATTATTTTCGGACGAATTTTCGTGATGTAGTCCACACAAAAAATAAAAATAGTCTATCTTCACGTATTTAAAGTAGAACCCCAATTTTACAACAAAGAACCTTCAAAACGTTTATTAGTTACACTAACATGAGAGGGGCGTTGGAGTAGCCTCGTGGTTAAAGAGTGCTCTCTTCGCGCCTAAGGCCCGGGTTCGATTCCTCACTTTGATACACTGTGTGAAGTCCATTCCTAAGGTCCAGTTACCGTTATATTGCTGGAATGTTAAACGGCGTAAAAATCAACTCACTCACTCACTCACTCACTCACTCACTCACTTAGGGGCGATAATACACAGCCTCCCGGATGTTTTCCTTTTTAACCAAAATGTGGGTCTGAAGATTTTTGGAACAAAACAAAATTTGCGAATGGTGTTTCGATATACATGTACCTGAATTCATTTTACCAGGAACTGGCCGCACTTAAACAAACTGACCCGTGAAGATCCGGGGTAGAATAGGTCTTCAGCAACCCGTGCTTTCAGTAAACGGCGAATATGCTTGTCGTAAGAGGCTACTAACGGGATCGGGTGGTCAGACTCGCTGAATTGGTTGATGCATGTCATTGTATCCCAATTTCGTGGATCGATGCTCATTTATGTCAATCACTGGATTGTCTGGTCCAGATTCGAATATTTACAGACCGCATATTCACACAGCTGGAATATTGCTGAGTGCGGGGCTAAACAACCAACCAACCAACCAAGGTACGATAGACACACTACGGTACGATAGACACACTAAGGTACAATAGACACTCTACGGTACGATAGACACACTAAGGCACAATAGACACACTACGGTACGATAGACAGGACTCGATAGTTTACAGACCGCCGTCATATAGCTGGAATATTGCTAAATGCGGCGTTAAACAATAAACAAACAAACAAACAAACAAACAAAACTTAAACAAACTAATAACAATTGTCTGACCTTCCCGATAGTAGTTGTGTTACATAATTTACATACATAGAAAAATATACACTATATTTATAAAATGAGTCATGCAGCTAAACGGAAACTTTCACTGAACTGTGATATGGGGTGACCTCGTTGTCTTGGGCGTAGCAGTTCGCCCTGCAGAGTTGCGTCCCTTCACCGTGATCAAAATATGATCCTTGTTCGGCTATTTCGGTTATCCTTGTTTGGTTATTCGGCACAATACCCGTCCTCAGGGGATCCCACAAGGTGAAAACGTTTAAGATCGGGTTTTTCTCCTACATTAAGCTGTGTCTAAAATACTGCTGGTGGGGGCGACACACACAGCTCATTGAGATGTGGGCATATCACGTTCAACCGTCAGTAGACATTCCAACAAGAAAGAGGAGTTACCATGACGACAAAATGTGATGATAGTGATATCGATGGCAGTGATACGGAAATAATGATCATGATTATCGGAACTATCGGATTATTGTGATAACTGACACTGCTGCTGATGTGTTGATGGTTATACTAATAACAGTGTTAGCAACAGAGCTACTACTATATACTACTACTACATGTGATGCTGCTGCTACTACTACTACTACTACTACATTTCCTGCTACTACTATATTTCCTGCTACTACTAATACTGCTGCTGTTTCTGCTACTACTACTACATTTGCTGCTGCTACTACTACTATTACTACTACTACTACTACTACTGCTGCTACTGCTGCTGCTTCTGTTGCTACTTTTACTACTACAACAACTGCTGGTGTGGCTGCTGCTGCTACTACTACTACTACTATCCCGATTACCACAACTACATCTATTGCTTTGGCCACTACTGCTACTATAACTACTACAACTACATTTGCTACTACTACTACTACTACTACTACTGCTACTCCGACTACCACGACTACTACTGTTGCAGCTGCCACTACTACTACTACTACATTTGCTGCTGCTGTTTCTACTACTACTACTCCGACAACCACTACTACTACTGTTGCATCTGCCACTACTACTACTACTACTAGTTCTACTACTACTGCTGCTACTACTACTTTTTCTCCGACTACCACTGTTGCTGCTGCCACTCCTACTACTACTACTACTGTTGCTGCTTCTACTACTGCTGCTACTACTACTACTTCTACTACTACTGCTACTCCGAATACTACTTTTGCAGCTGCCACTACTACTACCAGTACTACTACTACTACTACTGCGACTACCACGACTACTACTGATGCAGCTGTCACTACTACTACTATTACTACAAATACTACTACTAGTACAACTACTACTATTACAACTGTTCTGATTATCGACTGTAATGATATCGACCTTACTATTATAAAATGTTTTTATTTTTAACAAATACCAGATACCAGAAACAATCACACTAACATAAACAAGGAACAAAAAGAATAATGATATGTATAACAATAATCATAAACCAACTATAACCATCATAATCATCCTATTCTCGTAGTGAACAACAGCCGGGGAAAAGAAAGTATACACTTGAAAGTTCACGCTTCACTAAGGGGCGGTCGGGTAGCCTAGCGGTTAAAGCGTTCGCTCGTCACGCCGAAAACCCGGGTTCGATTCCCGACATGGGTACAATATGTGAAGCCCATTTCTCGTGTCCCCCACCGTGATATTGCTGGAATATTGCTAAAAGCGGCGTAAAACCATACTCACTCACTCACGCTTCACTCAGCACATTACTGTGTACTGTGAGTGAGTGAGTGAGTGAGTGAGTATGGTTTTACGCCGCTTTTAGCAATATCCCAGCAATATCACGGCGGGGGTCACCAGAAATGGGCTTCACACATTGTACCCATGTCGGGAATCGAACCCGGGTCTTCGGCGTGACGAGCGAACGCTTTAACCAGTAGGCTACCCGACCGCCCCACTGTGTACTGTGAAATTGCGATCCCCATGACCCTTGAGACGTGTGTACGTCACCTGTTGTGAGATACTCATTGATATGATGCATATTATATCTCATTTGATACCCGTACCTTTACGTCACCATCGAAAAAAACACTCCTTGTTTGTTTAACTTTTAGGACCGCCTCCGTGGTCTAGTGGTAGAGCGTCCACCCGTAGAGCGGAAGGACCGGGGTTCGATCCCCGGCCGCGTCATACCAAAACTGGTTAAAAGATGGTACTTGTTGTTACCCTGTCTGGCGCTCGGCATTAAGGGACTAAACCGAGGACTGGTCTGCTCAAAGTCAGTTTACTGTGTCTGAGTTGGGTATTTATTTATACTGCGGCATGGTGTCTCAGTGTAAAAGCACTATAAATCGGCATCAGTCCTGACTAGTACAAGCAGCCACACACACACACACGTGCAAGCACGTCGCTTTATAAGTGCAATAATCTTGGACGCGACGTTAAACCCCATTTCACCTCACCTTGTTTAACTTTTAGCCATCATCAAACATTTGTTTAACTTTCTTTTGCCCGGCACTTTAGATATCAAAGGGCATGCAATAATTACAACGTAAAAAGACTAAATGCCTTATATAATCGAGAAAAATAACTAAACTAAACTAAACATTCTTAAATGTTCTTAAAAATTGACGAGGCCATGCGAAAATCATGTGTTTCATGAAGACAGTGTATGAGACATAGAGTGAAGACAGTGTATGAGACATAGAGTGAAGACAGTGTATGAGACATAGAGTGAAGACAGTGTATGAGACATAGAGTGAAGACAGTGTATGAGACATAGAGTGAAGACAGTGTATGAGACATAGAGTGAAGACAGTGTATGAGACATAGAGTGAAGACAGTGTATGAGACATAGAGACTTACTTGTTACAGCCACACGATTTCCATTTGCTATTTTCATGTTCATAAGACCATCCGATCTTATATAGAACCGAGTTCCCCAATTCCGATACACAAACACAATGACAGAAATAATGCCGATTATATCTATTCGTTTCGTGGAGTAATTCCATTGTGAAATTACTGCCAAGTCCGCGTCATTTGGTTTCGTGTTGTGAAAAATATTTAAAAGAAAACTTATACTCTTGCGCCACCGTCACTCGGCGTGAATTGAAACGCTCGGGAAACCCTTAATTAAAAGATTGGTGGCTGTTATGGTTCACTGTTTTTTCCCCTGCTGATTTATCCTTCATATCAGCTGCCTCGGTATAATAAATTAATTCAAATAGTTTCTAAAAGGCCCGTTATGTTGGGTTTTTTTAAAATCGGAAGGTGTTTGATGGAATATGGTTCACAGTGTTCTTGTGTTACTTTCAGCGCCTTGCTGTACAACCTATTTGCACTTGATTCACGTACATTCGCTAACAGGGGAGTTGTTTGGGGTGAATTAATATGGTTTTAGGCCGCTTTTAGCAATTTTCCAGCAAAATCACGCCGGGGGACATTAGAAATGGGCTTCACACATTGTATCCATGTTGTTTTGGTTGAAGCTGGACAACAATTGCAGGAGTAGAATTAATGATACAGTAAACAAGCTTAAAGGGACCACTAATTATAGTTGGTTATAAGCACCCTCGCCCATTGTTAAAAATGAAAGCTTTCCGCCATACTCTTGTCTCGTCGTTCTGGGTATCTTGTCACCATATCATATACAGTAAACTACGGTTATAACGAACCCAAAGGGACCACTAATTGTAATTCGTTATATACGTTGTTCGTTATAATCATATGTACAGCATATATGAAGCAATGGGACGGGACAAAAAAACTCTTCGTTACAGCCGTCGGTTCTTTAAAGGCGTGTTTGTCATAAACGTAGTTTACTGTAAATGAACACTTTAATCCGTCCTTATCTTGAAACATATTAATATTCGACCGTGAAGATCCGGGTTAGAAATGGTCTTCAGCAACCCACGCTTGTCGCAAGAGGCGACTAACGGGATCGGGTGGTCAGGCTCAGTGACTCGACTGATGCATGTCATCGTATCCCAATTGCCTTAATAGATGCTCATGATGTCAATCACTGGAATGCCTGGCCCAGACTCGATTATTTACAGGCCGCCGTCATATAGCTAGAATATTGAGGGATACGGCGTTAACAAACAAACAAACAAACAAACAAACGTAATATATTTCGCATTACTCTAATCAGTACTCGTCGTTTTAATAAATGGCATACAGCATTGCGTTTCTAGTGGCCACTCATATGCTACATGTATGAATGAAGCCTTGTGTTGACGCTACACGCTTGACTCTCTTACTTACAGGCTATCATCTTTCCAAATACGCAGGTAACGCAAAAGGCAAATAAACCCGAATAACTGGTCCCAAAACACAATCGTTATGGGTAGTAGTTCACCTACATATTCAGATGTACAACTGGTGTCAAATCCACTCGTCAAATTGTGTAACGAAATTGGATCCCCTTTTCGCGTTATATCGAGGATGATAGCTGAGGTGTCATCTGAGTAGAAGGGAAACACGGTCTAGTTGTTTCTGTCGTGAAAATGCAAAGATTATATTTTTGGAAGAGTGAATGAGTTAGCAACTTCAGTTATCTATTCAAACCAACTTCGGCTTGTAATCAAGAGTGAAGCTGCGGTGTTGGATACAGAAAACATTGCTTATGGATGGTTTTGGTTTGCGTTAAGAAGAAAGCAGTTAGAGATCGACGGAACCGTTATTATTTTGGTTGGTGTTCAAGGTTTCTTAAATATTTCACCAAGAAATGATCCTGCGTTTACAGATTACCGATTTTGGAACAGGACAACGCTATGGCACACTGGTGATGATAATACGTGGATAAAGATACTCAAGATGAACCTATGATGGGTGAAGCAGTTGCTGGTTCATGTGTTGGATGTCAGATCCGCGTTGTTACTGTTTTTACTCTGCTCTATTTTATTCTACAGAAACTGTTGTCGTGGATGTACAAATGTTCTGCCACTACCTGCGAAAGTGACGTCGCACGAGACACGAACAAGACGTTACGACGTAACAGAAGACGCGGGGATTACGTATTCTTAAAGTGTAAAGAGAGGTTACGTATCAACGTATTAACGCGGAATTAAAGGAGCTACTTTCTTGTGGATTACTGAGACGCCATGGTGTAATTTTCAATAGAATATCGTGTAACCATGGATACCAAATGGATCTGTTTGTGAAAATAAGCATTGCGCAAGGTAGGTACCTTATTTTCATTTAATAATCACTATCGAGACTGACCTTGTTAACACGCTCCCTCACATATATTATACACAATAATTATATTGATGTGTACAAACTACAGTTGGTATACACAGTCGTCGAATACATTTTGACCAATGTTCTATTGACAGACAACGATTATGTTGAAGAGCTCGGATTATAAAACGGTGTATGTTAAAAAGGGTTTGTTTTGTTTGTTGTTTAACGCCGAACTCAGCAATATTCCAGCTATATAACGGCGGTCTGTAAATAATCGTGTCTGGACAAGACAATCCAGTGATTGACATCATGAGCATCGATCCACGCAATTGGGATACGATGACATGTATCAACCAAGTCAGCGAGTCCGACCAACCGATTCGGCTAGTCGCCTCTTACGACAAGCATAGTCAACTTTTACGGCAAGCATGGGTTGCTGAAGACCTATTCTATCCCGGATCTTCTCGGGTCGTGAAAGAAGGTACGAGCTACGGTACAAAGGTAATTCGTAAAACCGAGGACAGTAGGTAAGTCAAGTGGATGAAGCGTCGCTTGTCACGACGAAATTTGATTCATCACATGGGTTCGATAATTGAATTACATTTCTGGGGACAGCCTCCGTGGTCTTGTGGTAGAGCGGAAGGTCCGGGGTTCGATCCCCGCCCGCGTCATACCAAAAGACGTTAAAAGATGGTACTTGTTGTTACCCTGTCTGGCGCTCGGCATTAAGGGGCTAATACAAGGACTGGACTGCTCGGAGTCAGTATACTGTGTCTGAGTGGGGTATTCATGTTAAACTGCAGCCTGGTATCTCAGTGAGCTAGCACTATAAATCGGCATCAGTCCGGACTAAACCAAGGACTGGTCTGCTCAAAGTCAGTTTACTGTGTCTGAGTTGGGTATTCATTTTAAACTGCGGCATGGTGTTTCAGTGTAAAAGCACTATAAATCGGCATCAGTCCTGACAAGTTCAAGCAGCCACACACACACGTGCATGCACGTCCTATATAAATGCAATAATCTTGGACGCGACGTTAAACCCCATTTCGCCTCATCACATTTCTTGAGTCCCCGTCGTGATATAACTGGAGGGTTGCTAATAGTGGCGTGAAACCATAATCACTCACAATTATGATTTTTTTTTATCGGAAGTGACGTCACCAGCTACATCTCTCTAACCACGAACTTAGCATAGATTTTCTCACGCCAGAAATCAACAGCCAATGACAATACTTTTCATGGACTCGAGTTCGGCATATACTAAATTTAATATCACAGCCTCGGCTGAACAAGATCTCGATATATTTAATCGAATCGGAAAAGTCGTAGGGCGAGGGGGATTGGAGGATCCAGACTCGATTATTTACAGACCGCCATCATACAGCTTGAATATTGCTGAGTGCGGCGTTAAACAATAACCTATGTGTGTGTGTGTGTGTGTGTGTGTGTGTGTGTGTGCGTGCGCGCGCGCGTGTGTGTGTGTTGTTTCTTGTATTCGAGGAGGCAGAAAAACTTTGAGTCTGGTGATACTGTTCGTTTGAAGCATTAAAGAGCAGTGTGTTTCAAATGAAAATAGCGGCAAATTATGCTTTTCGTTCTCCAGATGTGTAAATGCACCGAAACTCGATAACATTTTGTAATTGTCGACACACCATCATCAAATTTCCTTGAAAATTGTATTGGCATCTGAAACAAGTCGTTGTTTTAAAGTCTACAAAAGCCCTGAAAAAAACCCCATGAGTAATTGTTTTCGGAATAATGCACGTGCAGGTACCTAGAACAAAACACGATTGCAGAGGCGTGACACCTATCAGTGTACTTCCGCGCATTGTGGAATCCACAAACCAAACTAAACAGAAATCTTGTTGGCTTTGTTGCTGATATTTTTTTGAAAACCTCTTAGACATCGAGGAAAGCTGGTACAATGAGGGTGTCATGACGGTTTAATGAACAGCGTCCCAAGAAAGTTTGGCAGCCTGTTTTCTAATGAACAGCGTGCCAAGAAAGTTTGGCAGCCTTTTTTACATGTTCCGTCTTCACGCACCTTTTACGTTCTTGATTTATATTTTTCGGCAGTGAAAAGGCTCTTTAAAACGTAATAATATTCACGCCCTTTCGTTTGGAAATAAAACATAAAAATGGAAAAAAATAAGGAAAATTGTCGCAAAATTTGATGCGAGTCAACATAGCGATAAACGCGGCTGTAATGGGCCGATTATTATATTACATCATTTTGAAAAAAAAATACAGCACGCCATTGCAGTAGAGACTGAAAGTTGTTTGTTCATATAATATAACGCGAAAGCTCTTTGTTTGTCTTTTTAAACAATGGCTTTTTATTGTGAAATGTTGGTGATAGATTCACATGAATAAAAAAGGTGTTTTTACATTTTAATAAAAGAAAGCTACATGGGTTGAGATGGGATTGACCTACACAAAGAACTATTTTAAATAAGGCGTCTTTTCAAAACTTCAATGTAACTAGAAAACGACAAATTTTAGTTTATGAATCTGCACGTTGTTGCATAAAAATTGAAAGTCTTAGAACGTTCATGTAATTACAACTTAAATCAAATCGTTTTGTTAGAATTTCATTGACACTCAAGAAGAGGTGATGTTTGAATAGCGCAAAAGGAAAAAATGCCAAGTCGTTCAAACAATTCTCAGGTAGTCTTGTGAATTTATCCATCCATCTAGAAATACAAATTACACAGGCAACACACTGCTGAACATTGTCTCAAGTCGTGCCCATGCACTGAACAGGAATGATGGTGTCTAGAGTTGCCTCCCTTAGACCAGAACTGTTAGTACTATTACCCTGCCGACGTGCCTGAACTGTTAAATAAATAAAAGCTTTTTCCACCAAAATATCTCCATATTGTAAGTACGTGTCCCTTTACTATTCCAATGAAATCTAACAAGTAAATTAGGAAATCTGTGGTATTTTTTCTTGCAAAACAATTCTTTGACAAAGGAAAGTGACACAGCTTCCATTCCATTTCCTTAAAGCTGCTGCCAAACTGACCTCTGTTCGGAGGACATATTTCTTCGAATCCCAAAGTCATTCCGAGGAGGTCATGGTTTGTGAGCATCATACCGTTACTCGAGGACTTCATCGAAGTGAGACCGCCTCCGTGGTCTAATGGTAGAGCGTCCGCCCGGAGAGCCTCGTCATACCAAAAAGACGTTAAAAGATGGTACTTGTTGTTACCCTGTCTGGCGCTCGGCATTAAGGGGCTAAAACAAGGACTGGTCGGCTCGGAGTCGGTATACTGTGTCTGAGTGGGGTATTCATGTTAAACTGCGGCATGGTATCTCAGTGTGCTAGCACTATAAATCGGCATCAGTCCGGACTAGTACAAGCAGCCACACACACACACACACACATACATACACGTGCATGCACGTCGCTATATAAGTGCAATAATCTTGGACGCGACGTTAAACCCCATTTCCCCTCACCTCATCGAAGTGATGAGTGTCAGCGCCATGTCACGCTTGTATTTCTTCCAACATCGAGCTGACACGCCCAAATATACTGCAGTAATGTTTAAAGCGGCCTTAAACCAAACTGACTCGCTGTAACACGCCCAATGTGTAAGACATATTTCTATGTTGAAGCACATTAAAAGTCTGAGAACCTATCACACTCAAAGCACTGTTAAACACAATTTTCACAAAGCTTTTGTACAAATCATTCGAGAAGGACACTATTGATTAAGATTACATATTGATTAAGACATACAATCACCGAACCTGAAGGTATATTTGTATTCTTTATATTCCCTGCCAACCAAACTTTCAAACTGAAGAATATGAGAAAAAATAAATCACTTTAATCAGGTGTATAAAACGTTATTTTCAGATTAATTTCGTGGTCGTTTTACACGTATGTCCGATAAACACAAATCACCTTCACGACTTAGGTGCGAACACGGTAAACTGTGAAACAATCACACTCCAATAACCCACCTCACTGGCCCCATAGAAGGAAGACACTTATGGCCAGGTACCTCCAGAATACCTCCAATCGGAGTTAATACACGCAAGCCCAGTGTGGCAGTGTCGCAGTGTGGGGGTCTTCTCTCTCTCTCTCTCTCTCTCTCTCTCTCTCTCTCTCTCTCTGTGTGTGTGTGTGTGTGTGTGTGTACTCTCTCATTCTGTGACTATCGAGTACCACAAGATTAATTTAATTAGATGCAATTCACCAATGCAACAAAGATTTGAAGCAAAATGCATTCATTAGATACCACACACAGTATACACACACTAAAACAGTTTAACGTGACCGACTTCAATACTGCATGCAAACAAAATCCAAATCACAAAATCTTGCAACAAAATACACATATTTGTAAAGGAAAGAAATGGCTGACGTTTTCAGCAATAGCTGCTGGGGTACGCCAAGGTAATGTGCTGAGTCATGGCTTATTCAATATTTTTACACCCCGATGGCGTTTACAGATGTTCACCTTAATCACCACTGGTTTGAATGCTTCAGACATGATCAAACATTACAGATGTGCTTTATAACTGTAACGTTCCACAATCAGGCACTAAACCAAACTAAACCCAACATCGAATGTAGCTGAATTTTATATCGGATGAAATGATAACAGTTCTATTCATCATCGACGCTCATGCGTGAAAATGCCATTTTCCTCCCAGGTTGAGTCTCTGTATTTCTTGGTGAAAAAGAGCCTATGATGATATTATCGAAGGTCTGTGTATATTTCAACTAGAATAATCCTGTGGGTAGAATGACTATTTTTGCTGTAACACCTTGTAACGTTTTCAATGATTGTTCGAACAAAAACAAGTAAATTATGCAATCTGTGGCATTTGTTCTTGGTGTGGAAAATGCCTTGCAACATAACCTTCAAAGCCCCTTTCAACCGCTGATCACCGGCAACGACGACAAGCTGTTTTGTCAATTTTAACAGCTCTTACTTTCAAAAACTTCCCTGTCCTTGAGGGTCGTCGCATGGCACAATTTGGACTTGCAATATTACAATATAATAAATGAGGAGCTATTAGTTCTTGAAAACTTTTAAAACCATTAAATATATACTACTCCAAAAAAGTTTTTAAAAAAAACGCTCGATTTTTTTTCATATGACAATATCATGTCATGACAGATTAACTATATTCATATGAAAAAAAACAGGTGTCATGTCTCGACAGATTAAGAAGTCATATGAAATCACCGGAGTTTCTTTAACCGATCATACATAGTGACTTTAAACACCAAAAGCATTCTTAAACTCGGTTTTCACAGTCTTTCATGACAGTTCACCGTTACAAAATAGCGTGTCATTCACTTCAGGATAATCGTGATATGTCAAGGCGAATATTTGAAATAGTCCCCATGTAAACCAATCAAAATTGACCGATTAACATTAATTGCTATATATTCAACGCGAACACTCTCGTCTCTTACCTTTTCTTTAGAAGTCAAACCCCTTAACTTCCTCTCCAATTATTCAGAAATCTTAAAGTTTGAAGTTTGTTTACCGTGAGTGTTCGTGATATTGAACCTGCTGAGGTGACCGAGAGTTTGAACGAGCTCGGAACACCCGAATTGGGACAACCCTGTTTACTTTGATATGTTAGGACAGTATATTTTTGAAATTCAGTTGTTAGCATGCGTGTCTTATTTCATGACATATTTCAAACTGAAAACACGTCACTGGTATCGCAACAAGCCTCTTCTTTGTTGGTTCTGTACCTAAAAGTACAATATTAAAACGGCATGTCGCGTTAATGTTATTCAAACTCAGACAGGGTGAGCGAGACACATTTGCCATAATGTTTACTCAGCGATTACCATACAGTCCCAGTTTAGCGATTACGACACACTATCCGGATGCATAACTCCGATCTTCAAAACGATAACTTAATTACCGTATTCGACGTAATAAGCGCCCCGCTCTAATAAACGCCCACGGCGTTATTTGCTAATATATTGGCAAGTGAACAATCCCAGTTAGCACCGTTTCGGATTGATCAATGTACACAAGACTTATTTATTCGTGTATAATACGCACTCGTTTGTTATATGCAACCTTAATTATGGGCAATTAAATTCTCGAAAATATATCTATCGTGTATAATACACACAGATTCTTCTTTTATTTCATTTCAGGCTGTCAGCACAAACCTACATTCTTTCAACCTCGTTTTTAATCTCACCAAAATTATATTCTAATAAGAGCCCCCTTTTTCTAATTTTGAGAGCGCCCTGGGCGCTTATTACGTCGAATACGGTATACTCCAAATACGCTAAAGGTTGATCCAGGCTCAATTATTAACAGGCCGCCATGACAAAGATGAAATATTGCTAGTGCGGCAATAAGCGCCATGAACGCTTTACAATATACCACTTGATACAAAACAACAGCTGTATGATCAAACCGTACATATGGCCAGTCAGAGGAGAACAGGTTGCGTTGCTTCATTCACATAGTTAACGTCTAAACAATTCTGAAAACGCCCTGTCATGTTGCGAATCCAGAAGAACTTCCTTGTTGTAACACACGCCAGTAAGAGCATTAGTACGTGAACTTGTGTCCGTGTGCAAACTGAGGGTCTCGGCGGACAAACCGTCGCCGTCATATAGCTGGAATAGTGTTTAGTGCGGCGTTAAACAACAACAAACAAACAAAGCGTTAAAACCTATGTTTCTATGTGTGAACGTAGAATCTCCAAGTGTAAACCTTGAGTATCTATGTGTAAACCTTGAGTGTGTATGTGTGAACCGTGAATCTCTATGTGTAAACCGTGAGTCTCTATGTGTGAACTGTGAGTCTGTCTGTGTAAACCTTGAGTGTGTATGTGTAAACCTTGAGTGTGTATGTGTAAACCTTGAGTCTGTATGTGTAAACCTTGAGTCTGTATGTGTAAATCTTGGGTCTCTATGTGTAAACCTTGAGTCTGTATGTGTGAACCGTGAGTCTGTACGTGTAAACCTTGAGTCTCTATGTGTTAACCTTGAGTGTGTATGTGTGAACCTTGAGTGTGTATGTGTAAACTTTGAGTCTGTATGTGTAAACCGTGAGTGTGTATGTGTAAACCGTGAGTATGTATATGTAAACCGTGAGTGTGTATGTGTAAACCGTGAGTGTGTATGTGTAAACCGTGAGTCTGTATGTGTAAACCTTGAGTCTGTATGTGTAAACCGTGAGTATCTATGTGTAAACCTGGAGTCTCTATGTGTAAACCTTGAGTCTCCATGTGTAAACCTTGAGTTTGTATGAGTAAACCTTGGGTCTCTATGTGTAAAGCTTGGGTCTCTATGTGTAAACCTTGAGTCTGTATGTGTAAACCTTGAGTGTGTATGTGTAAACCTTGATTTTGTATGTGTAAACCGTGAGTCTGTATGAGTAAACCTTGAGTCTGTATGTGTAAACCTTGAGTGTGTATGTGTAAACCTTGGGTCTCTATGTGTAAACCTTGAGTGTGTATGTGTAAACCTTGAGTGTGTATGTGTGAACCATGAGTCTGTATGTGTAAACCTTGAGTCTGTATGTGTAAACCTTGGGTCTGTTTGTGTAAACCTTGAGTCTGTATGTGTAAACCTTGAGTCTGTATGTGTAAACCTTGATTGTGTATGTGTAAACCTTGAGTGTGTATGTGTAAACTTTGAGTCTGTATGTGTAAACCGTGAGTGTGTATCTATAAACCGTGAGTATGTATGTGTGAACCGTGAGTATGTATGTGTAAACCGTGAGTCTGTATGTGTAAACCTTGAGTCTGTATGTGTAAACCGTGAGTCTCTATGTGTAAACCTGGAGTCTCTTTGTATAATCCTTGAGTCTCCATGTGTAAACCTTGAGTTTGTATGAGTAAACCTTGGGTCTCTATGTGTAAAGCTTGGGTCTCTATGTGTAAACCTTGAGTCTGTATGTGTAAACCTTGAGTGTGTATGTGTAAACCTTGATTTTGTATGTGTAAACCGTGAGTCTCTATGAGTAAACCTTGAGTCTGTATGTGTAAACCTTGAGTGTGTATGTGTAAACCTTGGGTCTCTATGTGTAAACCTTGAGTCTGTATGTGTAAACCTTGAGTCTCTATGTGTAAACCTTGAGTGTCTATGTGTGAACCGTGAGTATCTATGTGTTAACCATGAGTCTGTATGTGTAAACCTTGAGTCTGTATGTGTAAACCTTGGGTCTCTATGTGTAAACCTTGAGTCTGTATGTGTAAACCTTGAGTCTGTATGTGTAAACCTTGAGTCTGTATGTGTAAACCTTGAGTCTGTACGTGTAAACCTTGAGTCTGTATGTGTGAACCTTGAGTCTCTATGTGTGAACCGTGAGCCTATATGTGTAAACCTGGAGTCTATATGTGTAAACCTTGAGTCTCTATGTGTAAACCTTGAGTCTGTATGAGTAAACCTTGGGCCTCTATGTGTAAAGCTTGGGTCTCTATGTGTAAACCTTGAGTCTGTATGAGTAAACCTTGAGTCTGTATGTGTAAACCTTGAGTGTGTATGTGTAAACCTTGAGTGTGTATGTGTAAACCTTGAGTGTGTATGTGTAAACCTTGAGTCTGTATGAGTAAACCTTGGGTCTCTATGTGTAAAGCTTAGGTCTCTATGTGTAAACCTTGAGTCTGTTTGAGTAAACCTTGAGTCTGTACGTGTAAACCTTGAGTGTGTATGTGTAAACCTTGATTTTGTATGTGTAAACCTTGAGTGTGTATGTGTAAACCTTGAGTGTGTATGTGTAAACCTTGAGTCTCTATGTGTGAACTTTGAGTGTGTATGTGTAAACCGTGAGTGTGTATGTGTAAAGCGTGAGTCTCTATGTGTGAACTTTGAGTGTGTATGTGTAAACCTTGAGTCTGTATGTGTAAACCGTGAGTCTTTATGTGTAAACCTTGAGTGTGTATGTATAAACCGTGAGTCTCTATGTGTAGCTTTGAGTGTGTATGTGTAAACTTTGAGTGTGTATGTGTAAACCTTGAGTCCGTATGTGTAAACCTTGAGTCTCTATGTGTAAACCTTGAGTCTGTATGTGTAAACCTTGAGTCTCCATGTGTAAACTTTGAGTCTCTTTGTGTAAACCTTGAGTCTCTATGTGTAAACCTTGAGTCTGTATGAGTAAACCTTGGGTCTCTATGTGTAAAGCTTGGGTCTCTATGTGTAAACCTTGAGTCTGTATGAGTAAACCTTGAGTCTGTATGTGTAAACCTTGAGTGTGTATGTGTAAACCTTGAGTGTGTATGTGTAAACCTTGAGTGTGTATGTGTAAACCTTGAGTCTGTATGAGTAAACCTTGGGTCTCTATGTGTAAAGCTTAGGTCTCTATGTGTAAACCTTGAGTCTGTATGAGTAAACCTTGAGTCTGTACGTGTAAACCTTGAGTGTGTATGTGTAAACCTTGATTTTGTATGTGTAAACCTTGAGTGTGTATGTGTAAACCTTGAGTGTGTATGTGTAAACCTTGAGTATCTATGTGTGAACTTTGAGTGTGTATGTGTAAACCTTGAGTCTGTATGTGTAAACCGTGAGTCTCTATGTGTAAACCTTGAGTGTGTATGTATAAACCGTGAGTCTCTATGTGTAGCTTTGAGTGTGTATGTGTAAACTTTGAGTGTGTATGTGTAAACCTTGAGTCCGTATGTGTAAACCTTGAGTCTCTATGTGTAAACCTTGAGTCTGTATGTGTAAACCTTGAGTCTCCATGTGTAAACCTTGAGTCTGTTTGTGTAAACTTTGAGTCTCTATGTGTAAATCTTGAGTGTGTAAGTGTAAACATTGAGTGTGTATGTGTAAACCTTGAGTGTGTATGTGTAAACCTTGAGTCTGTATGTGTAAACCTTGGGTCTCTAAGTGTAAACCTTGAGTGTGTATGTGTAAACCTTGAGCGTGTAAGTGTAAACATTGAGTGTTATGTGTAAACCTTGAGTGTGTATGTGTAAACCTTGATTTTGTATGTGTAAACCTTGAACCTGTATGTGTAAACCTTAGGTATCTATGTGTAAACCTTGAGTTTGTATGTGTAAACCTTGAGTCTAAATATGTAAACCTTGAGTCTGTTTGTGTAATCTTTGAGTCTCTATGTGTAAACCTTGAGTGTGTAAGTGTAAACATTGAGTGTGTATGTGTAAACCTTGAGTGTGTATGTGTAAACCTTGGGTCTCTATGTGTAAACCTTGAGTCTGTTTGTGTAAACCTTGAGTCTGTTTGTGTAAACTTTGAGTCTCTATGTGTAAATCTTGAGTGTGTAAGTTTATATTGAGGTTGTATGTGTAAACCGTGAGTCTGTCTTTGTAAACCTTGAGTATCTATGTGAAAACAGTGGGACTGTATGTGCAAACATTGGATCTCTATTTGTATACCTAAACAGTATATAACTAGAAATCCGGCGCATCTGTCTTATTTGATGCGTTGTGTATTTGACCCACAGATTTAACTAAGTGGCTCAACCTATTTTATAGCAGTATTTTCAGTAGACATCGCACGGTTCAGAGGCGGAAGTGCTGTAAGAAACAAAGCTTCAGGCTACACGTCTAAAATGTCAAGGATTAGAAAGGAGTCATGTTTTCTTGTCGTTGCCTACATTCTTTGTGCTGCGTAATGTGTGCATCAAGTTCCAGTATAGTGAAACCCAACATGTGTATCGCCGTGGCTTACTTAGATATCCAGGGATGTGGTAATGCTAGTCAACTCCGGTTACAATAAAGACGTTGGATGTTACGAAAATCGACCTACGGCCTGTATCGTGGTCCTGTTCCGATCATACATTTAAAGGTGGACCCTCCTCCGTATGACTGGCTTGGATGCCAGAATCTGTGTCGACCATGTTATGTTGACAATGAACCTTCCTCACATGCATGGTTTAATCGCTGTGAACACATGAACTGTCAACAACACAAGACCCGATTTATCAATTCACACCTCACACCTCACACCTCTGTAGCATGCCAAGAGTCTACATGCCAACATATCACGTGTCCATATGCTACATGCCAATATGCAACATTTTAAGATGATTGATGTCATGATGCTAAAATACCAAAAGGCTACATGCCGAAATGATGCATGCGAAAAGGTTACATGCCAAGATGCTACATGCCTAAAGACTACATCCAAGATGCTACATGCCTTAGATTACATGCCAAGACGTTAAATGGCGAAAGCTTACATGCAAAGAGTTACATGCCCGAAGGCTAAATGTCAAGATTCTACGCACCTTAAGGGTTACAAGCCAAAATGCCACATGCAGGTTGCATGCCAAGATGTTTCATGTCAAGATGCAACATGCCAAGTTGTTCAATGCCTGAAGGATACATGCCAAGTGGCTACATGCCTTAAGGATTACATGACAAACTGTAACAAACTGTAATGCCAAGATGTTACTTCACGGAAGATTACATGCCAAGAAGTTACATGCCTAAAGCCTACATGCCAAGATGTTACATGCCCAAAGGTAAAAAGCCAACATGTTGCTACATGTCTAAAGCTCACATGCCAAGATGTCAAATGTGAAAAGGTTACATGCCTAAAGGCTACATGCCAAAAAGCACACATACCACGAGTCACACAACGACCCGATTCACACATACCAAGATGCACACATGCCGCGATTCACACATGCAAGGATTCACACATACCTAGATGAACACATGCAACGATTCACACATATCAAGATGCACACATGCAACGATTCACACATACCTAGATGAACACATGCAACGATTCACACATATCAAGATGCACACATGCAACGATTCACACATGCCCCATTGCACACATATTAAGATGCACACATGCCAAGATACACACATATCAAGATGCACACATATTAAGATGCACACATGCCAAGATGCACACGTATCAAGATGCACACATGCCAAGATACATACATATGAAGATGCACACTTATTAAGTACACACATGCCAAGATGCACACGTATCAAGATGCACACATGCCAAGATACACACATATGAGGATGCACACATTAAGATGCACACATGCCAAGATGCACGCGTATCAAGATGCACACATGCAAAGATGTACACATGTAACGATTCATACATATCAAGATGCACATACACCAAGATGCACACATATTAAGATGCACACATGCAACGACTCAAACATATGAAGATGCACACATACCACGATTCACGCATACCAAGACGCACACATGCCAAGATCCCACATATCAAGATGCACATACACCAAGATGCATACATGCCGAGATGCATACATACCGAGATGCACACATGCCACGAATCACACATATCAAGATGCACATACACCAAGATGCACATACACCAAGATGCACACATTTCAAGAAGCACACATGCTAAGATGCACACATGCCACGATTCACACATACCAAAATGCATACATACAACGTTGGTGCATGCAAGGAAGCACCCACACGAAGATGCACACATGCCAAGCGTAACATGTTGAGATAAATACACAAATTATCAAAGTGAACCATGTGTGCCTGTGTTTGTAACTCTATATTTTTCCACACGTGCTATCTGCTCAGGTCATCAAGATGTTGAAACAGAAATAATTCCACATAAGTATTTTTTTCTGTCATCAATAAACAGTTGAACTAAAATAGCGCAGTCAGCAGTTTCACCACTGGACATTGTTGTAGGGTGTATAGGAAGATATGGACGTTTTAGTCATATCCACCTTAATCGACGTCTCGGCGTTTACTTGTTTGTTGTTTAACGCAGTACCTAGCAATTTTTCAGCTATATGACAGCAGTTTTTAAATAATTGAGTCTGGACCAGACAATCCAGTGATTGACATCATGAGCATCGAGCTAAACAATTGGGATACGATGACATGTATCAACAAAATCAGCGAGCCTGACCACCCGATCCCGTTAGTCGCCTCTTACGACAAGCCAAGTACTAAGTCTATATAACACCCATGCATTTAATTGTTTTTTTTAACAAAATAAACCTGTTCTTGAATGAACAAAGAATGTACCTGATATCCACTGGCATACAAAATGTATACATTGCAGTAAACTGTTAATAACTATGTTCGGATACCCGCGACCACAGCCACCGCTGACAGAAGAGGCTAAGCGTTTACCACTGTAGTGGAATCAGCGATCGCTGATACGTCTGGCAAGAATAACATTCAATTATGACACTGTCCACGTAGGTTGTAATTTGCCTCCACAACACAACGTGGTCATAAACATTCCCAGCTCATAAACTCTAAACATAAACTTTTATTGGTGCATTCGTGATAAAATATTTGCAAATTCAAACAAACGACGCTCCAGTAAGACCACAACCTTGCCGCACGCCACAGATAGAAAAAAATAATAATAACTGTATCTCACAACTGAAAAGCATTTGAATTTCCTTCACATGTTCCCACACAATAATGGCGGTAAATAGGCATGTATAAATTCCGATTTATTGGTGTCATAGCAACCACTGAGGGCTGGAAAGAAGGCCTTTCGGTCAACGATACTGGGGCCATATCAATGAATATTATGAATGACAGACAGTCAATCACTCACAGATGACTGCTTCAATGGTGGTGGGCCACCGTCACGGCGTTTACACAGTTGGCATTAATGAATTTCCCTTTCAAAAGATTTTGAAACTGAAAATATTGATAAAACGCGAACTGGGTCTGGATTGTTGTCAGTTATGAGCTGGTAACATTGCAGGAATTCTGTGCAAGACTGTGTGACAAGAGGGATGAGTTTAATTCCTCAATAATTAAACTTCTCTTTATGTCCAGCAATATTCCAGTAGCCCCAGCCTTTGGTGTCTACATTCCACAGGTACAATTAAGTATGTTCTTTCAACGAAGATTTTAACATGATCATATGACTATTTAATCAAAAGTTGTTAATTCAAGGCCAAAATGTTTGTGGAAGACATTTCTAAATGGGACCCACCAGTGACCACAATTTTGTCTGATGCAATTCTCTATCTTGGCTTGTACCATGTGTTCCCGTGTTTGTTCAGGTGAACATTTGCCGTGCCATTGCGTGTGTTTGTGACGGCTGCCACAGATGGGGCAGGATACGCTTATCCTTTCGAGAACATCTGGTATCATCACTATTTGATAGTGATTCATAAACACGGGCTTGTTATATAGTCGGAATCGTTAAATGGACTCTGCTTTAAGCAGATATTTCTCTATTGGTTCTCTCTTCCCCCCCCCCCCCCCCCTCCCTCTCTCTCTCTCTCTCTCTCTGTCTCTCTGTATGTCTCTCTCACTCTCTGTGTGTCACTCTCTGTCTGTCTGTCTCTCTCTGTCTCCCTGGCTGTCTCTCTCTGCCTCTGTCTCTCTCTCTGTCTGTCTCTTTCTCTCTGTCACTCTCTGTGTGTCACTCTGTCTGTCTGTCTCTCTCTCTGTCTCCCTGGCTGTCTCTCTCTGCCTCTGTCTCTCTCTCTGTGTCTGTCTCTTTCTCTCTGTCACTCTCTCTCTCTCTCTGTCACTCTGTCTCTGTCTCTCTGTCACTCTCTGTCTGTCTCTCTCTGTATCCCTGTCTGTCACTCTCGGTCTCTCTCTCTCTCTCTCTCTGTGTCTCTCTGTCACTCACTGTCTCTGTCTCTCTCCATTGATAATAAATATATTCGCCTATGAACAGCTTGTCAAAATATTCCCTCCCCCCTCTCTGTCTCACGCTCTCTACCTCCCTCTCCGTCTCCTTTCATCGATATATTTGTATCCTTGTTCGGTCAACAAACTCAAGCTTGCAACCAAGCCAGACATTTAAACCAGAAAAACCTGACTTTTGAATGCGATTAAATACACATGTGAAATAAAACGATACTCTTCAAAACACTTCATTACATGGCACAGATACCTTTTCAGTGTGAACGTCTCATACGTCTTCTTTGAGCATGAAAACAATCTAAAAAATGTGCGAACTCTTAGATTATTTCGACCTATTAATCCCACTGACGACTCATTAATACACACCTAAACGCCATACCTTACTTAACTACAGACGATAATTTCCCTTAACGCCAGACTGAAATAAATGATGATAAGTCAACCCGACCAAGAAACATGCACCCCAGGCTCTGTCACCCCGGGGGTAACTTATCCCCCCCCCCCCCCCCTCCCCCGGTAACACGATGCCCCTGTTACCATGGCTATTAAACAACTAACTGCAATAACGCGCTTGCGTGGGGACCTCCACCCCACCCGATTCACGAAGCGCAGATGTTTGCACGAAATAAGAACAAGGCATGGTCGCAGATTTATCGAGGTCTGATACAATTCACCAGCTTTGACACAGAAAGAATAACGGAATGTTGTCGGGTGCGCTGCCGTTTGAGTTACGATTGTTGAACTGCGGACCTACATGGGGGCCCTTTAGGGGTACCGGTATTGTTGCGCGATAAGTGTGTGTGCGTGTGTGTGCGTGTGTGTGTGTGAGAGGGAAGGGGTGACTGACTGTATTTGCGTAAATTAATAATGAGGTGAGGTGAAATGGGGTTTAACGTCGCGTCCAAGATTATTGCACTTATATAGCGACGTGCATGTACGTGTTTGTGTGGCTGCTTGTACTAGTCCGGACTGATGCCGATTTATAGTGCTAGCTCACTGAGATACCATGCCGCAGTTCAACATGAATATCCCACTCAGACACAGTATACTGACTCCGAGCCGACCAGTCCTTGTTTTAGCCCCTTAATGCCGAGCGCCAGACAGGTAACAACAAGTACCATCTTTTAACGTCTTTTGGTATGACGCGGTCGGGGATCGAACCCCGGACCTTCCGCTCTCCCACTAGACCACGGAGGCGGTAAATTAATTATGAAGTTTTGAAGGCTATAAAGTAGATTTTAAAAGCTTTCATGAGATAACTGGGTACAAATAACCTTCATTTAAAACCAATATGTGTCCAGTGGCAGAGCGTCCGCCCGGAGAGCGGAGGCCGCGTCATATTGAAGGACGTTCAAAGATGGTACTTGTTGTTACCCTGTCTGATCCTCGGCATAAAGGGGCTAAAACAAGGACTGATCGGCTCGGAGTCAGTATACTGTGTTTGAGTAGGGTTTTCATGTTAAACTGCGGCATGGTATCTCAGTGAGCTACCACTATATATTGGCATCAGTCCGGACTAGTACAAGCAGCCACACACACACACACACACACACACACACACACACACACTATATCAGTGCAATGATTTCGGACGCAACGTTAAACCCAATTACCCCTCATCTCACCTGTTGTGTGAGCGCTCAATTATTTTTAAGGAATGGAGAGTTGATAGTGTTCTCTGCCGCTGCTGCACGTGCTCCGTCACGAGATGATTTTTACGCTGCATGTTTTATGGCTGTAGAATGTTTTGTCCAAGTGTAAGAGTACGGATGTGTTTCAAGTCGGGGCATATCCTGGAAACACTCCATTCCTTAAAACTTATTGGCCTCGGCTCCTGTGGGACCTCTGCTCCATCATCGTTAAGGAATGGAGAGTTATTCGGACATTCCACTGAACATAAAAACAATTACTTATATTTTTACTTTGTATTTTCCCAACAATGGACGTATCGTAGGTTTTTTTTCTAGTGTATTTAGACTACGTATGCATTGTTTGATAGGCATTACGTAGAACCTGACGGATGAAAAGTAGACACAATTTATGGATAAAAAGTATCTATACCGAAACGTCGCCTTCACACTGTTATCCTTTAATTGTGTCTACTTTGTATACTAGTTAAGATGCGTTCGCATCCTACACGCTCTGATGTAGATACGAGTTGATCAAAAGCTACACATTCATAATGAATCTACACATTAGTGTTCCAACTTTTTACAAAATACTTTGACAACTCCAACAACTGTAAGGGGGAACGGGTGGCCCAGTCGTCTAAGACGCCGCGATTCGCTGTTCAGAGTTGCGTTCCTTGGGCACGCCAGAAACCTATGATTGTGGGTTCGAATCCCGGTTCGCACCGATTATATTTCTAGGTTTGTCAGCACCATACCCGTGCTCGTGGGTTTCACCGAAGTGGTAAACGTCTAAGACCTGCATCACTTCGGGCTTTCCCCCAACATAAACTGACACGCCGTGATATAACTGGAATACTGTTAAAGCGGCGTTAAACACAACTCCCTCACTCACCCCAACTCACTCACCCACTCACTCAACTGTGATTGTTTTCCACTGATTCCAAGTAGTTACTACGAGCTCGTTCGCCACAGACGAAATTTTAACGCTCAACATTTATACACACAACCATGCATAAATGTTACATTTTAGCAAAGGGCTAACCTCAAGTACCCGAATGTTTAATCTCAAGAAAAGGTCAACCCTTGACATAGAGTAGTGCGCTAGTCTTTTGTTTTAACCCTCACTGGCACAAAATATCATAGCGAGTGGTCACAGGTTATCACAAACGATAACTCCACAAGTGCGCAAACCCTGAACGGGCCCCTTGAGACAACATCGGAGTCCCTTCGGGGCTGTATTCCCACGGGTGAAGACAAACGAGATTGTTTGTATATTCAACGCTTGTTTATGGCTGCCTCCGCGGACACGTTTTTTAGGGAGAAGGGGAGATGTTTGAAAAAGGCCGTTGTAATATTGAAAGTATCGCAATTGATGAATAATTTGAGATTACGTGAAGAGAATTGATACCCCCCAATGGGAAATTTTAATGACGAAAGCATTGCACTTAATTTGATACTGAATGTTTCTGAGGATGTGCTGCGTGAGTCACTAGCATCTGGGCGTGGTTGAAAGTTTCTGTTGACAATATATACATGAGTAGTCAAGAAGATCTTTTATGTGAAACCGTTGAATGAAAGTAGTTTCCAAATTTGACGTGTACTATTTAAGTTTAAGAATTTAAACATCCTTGTTGAAAATTCATGACAGCTCTTCACGCCTGATTTCAACTGTAACCATTTCTTGTAGCAATTCTATACATGTTTCAGGTGTGATTGCATACGTGCACGATTTATTTCACTTGATGTGATTTTAACTACAAAGAAGGGCGTACTGTGGAAAATGTTAGAAATATTGAATGTTTCATTGGTATGCTTTTCTCAATGTATAGGGGATGTGTTCAACAGGTCAAATCGTCTTTTTGAAGGAACAAATAAATTTGAGGGCGGTTGTCATCCATGACAACGTCACACACGTCAACGGTCAGGTAACACATGACAACGGTCACGTCACACATGAGAGCGGTCACGTCATACACGTCAACGGTCACGTAAGACATGACAATGGTCACGTCACACATGACAACGACTCACATGACAACGGTTACGTCACACATGACAACGTCACTCACGTTAACGGTCACACACACATGTCAACGGTCACCTCACACATGACAACGGTCACGTCACACACGTCAATGGTCACGTAACACACGAGAACATCACACATGACAACGGCCACGTCACACACGTCAACGGTCACGTCACACATGACAACGTCTCACATGACAACGGTTACGTCACACATGACAACGTCACTCACGTTAACGGTCACACACACAGAGGTCAACGGTCACCTCACACATGACAACGGTCACGTCACACACGTGAATGGTCACGTAACACACGAGAACATCACACATGACAACGGCCACGTCACACACGTCAATGGTCACGTCACACATGACAACGTCTCACATGACAACGGTTACGTCACACATGACAACGTCACTCACGTTAACGGTCACACACACATGTCAACGGCCACCTCACACATGACAACGGTCACGTCACACACGTCAATGGTCACGTAACACACGAGAACATCACACATGACAACGGCCACGTCACACACGTCAACGGTCACGTCACACATGACAACGTCTCACATGACAACGGTTACGTCACACATGACAACGTCACTCACGTTAACGGTCACACACACATGTCAACGGTCACCTCACACATGACAACGGTCACGTCACACACGTCAATGGTCACGTAACACACGAGAACATCACACATGACAACGGCCACGTCACACACGTCAACGGTCACGTCACACATGACAACGTCTCACATGACAACGGTTACGTCACACATGACAACGTCACTGACGTTAACGGTCACACACACATGTCAACGGCCACCTCACACATGACAACGGTCACGTCACACACGTCAATGGTCACGTAACACACGAGAACATCACACATGACAACGGCCACGTCACACACGTCAACGGTTACGTCACACATGACAACGTCT
The DNA here is from genome assembly GCF_023055435.1 of Haliotis rufescens. Classification (NCBI taxonomy): domain Eukaryota; kingdom Metazoa; phylum Mollusca; class Gastropoda; order Lepetellida; family Haliotidae; genus Haliotis; species Haliotis rufescens. The sequence goes on along the minus strand of NW_025963824.1, from coordinate 29,629,078 downwards.
CACATGACAACGGTTACGTCACACATGACAACGTCACTCACGTTAACGGTCACACACACACATGTCAACGGTCACGTCACGTTATGACAATAGTCTTTTCGGGTTTCATGAGTGAAACATAAATAGACAGTCATCCATTGTAACCCACCGATCCTCACTTTTGTGGGTACCGTAGCAATTGGTTTACACATGCATCGCAATTCTTCACAGACCGATTACTACACACAGGGGCAAGTTAAAACAGAAATAGTTGCCATGGCTACCAGACTGGATCGGACTGCATAAAATGTGTTTCCGTTCTTATGTAGTTGGGGCGGTCGGGTAGCCTAGTGGTTAAAGTGTTTGCTCGTCACGCCAAGGACGGGTTCGATTCCCCACATTGGTCCAATGTGTGAAGCCCATTTCTGGTGTCCCGATGTGATATTGCTGGAATATTGCTAAAAGCGGCGTAACACAATGCTCACTCACTCTAACCCGGAATCACTGTTAATTTATTTGTCTGGGCCAAACTAGACCATTTATCGTAATACTGATACATCTGTAGCAATTCTGACTGTGCAGCGGTCTGTAAATAATGAAATCAGGATAAGACAAACCAAGGGCTGAAATCATGAGCAGCGATACAGGCCATTCGTGAACCCCCCCCCCCCCCCCCCCCCCCCCCGCCCTCCCCACACCCTAGTGAAGGAACAGCCCTGATAGTTAACAGGAGAACCCAGGCCAGAAGACGTCGGACGGTCAGGTGACTTGATTGCGCGTCATGTTATCCCAGCGGCGTGAAACATTGCTCATTATATCAACCACTGGTTTGTCTGGCACAGACTCGATATTTATGGAATATTGCATTGCAATGTAAAACACCAACACAAACAAACGAAACGGGAAGGCTGGCGTGTGTCTTTAAATACCATGCACTAATAGGCACCCTGTACTAGAGTCGCGAGTCGGGGAGAGGAGATATGAAAGATGAGACATTTCGGTTGGCGTAAAAAGCCAGCTGCGTAGCTTTCGTCCCGAGGAATGTGACACCGGCCTCATAGACGGCCAGTGTTTAAACAAACAACCACCCAAAAAATGAAATGTATCAGTTATGACACAATCCACTGTCTTACAGACGATGAGTATATGCATGTAGGGCTATAGGGTGCTTGGTGTTTGTGTGTGGCTGCTTGTAGTAGTCCGGACTAAAGCCGAGTTTATAGTGCTAGCCCACTGAAATACCATGCCGAACGCCAGGCAAGGTAACAACAAGTACCATCATTTAACGTCTTTCGATATGACACGACCGAAGCTTGAACAACCGAACTTAAGCTCTCTGGGCAGACGCTCTATCCACTAGACCACGGAGGGGATTGTTTTCTTCGAAGGTTTATATGATATACAGTACTATCCAAAGTTAGCGCTCAGTCTGGTAAACGCCACCTATTAGTGAGAGGCAGGCGACGAAACGTCCTCAGTCATAAAATAAAAACGTGTCACTTTGTACTCGCTTGCCATAAAAGTCATAGTTATTTTACAATTCAAATTTCGTTTTTGCACCGGATGTCGACTTTTTGCACCCACCATCTCATTTAATGTTTGTCAGCTGTGCCGATGATTTGTTTGTTAGTTGTTTAACGCCGCCCTCAGCAATATTCCAGCTATATGACAGCGGTCTGCAAATAATCGAGTCTGGACCAGACAATCCTGTGATTATTGACATCTTGTTCATCGATCTAATACATATCGAGTTCAGCGTTAAATACGAAAAAATAGTTAAAGTAAAATTTTACTGGCCGAATGTAGAGTTGTCTTATATAAGATTTAGTGGTGAGGCTGTTGTCGCTGGTGTTTGTGTGTGCAATATTGGTTTTCATGTATCGTACATTTTACCGTCATACTTATATAAATTGTAATGACGTTTAAGCGGCGTTCAACTTTTTTGTACCCTAAGGTTCTAAATCAACCTTTTACTGGAGGTGCAGTAAATACCTTGATTTATAGGGTCATAAGGAAATATTACCAAGGCGTGTCAGCTAAATTTGGGAGGAGAGCCCAAAGTGATCAAGTCTTAGACGCTCTCCCTTTTTATGTTTGTTGATAATGCCACACTCAGACTCAATTATTTACATACGGCTGTCATGTAGCTGGAGTGAGTTAGTGAGTATGGTTTAACGTCGCTTTTAGTAATATTCCAGCAATATCACGGCGGGGGACACCAGAAATGGGCTTCACACATTGTACCCATGTCGGGAATCGAACCCGGATCTTCGGCGTGACGAGCGAACGCTTTAACCACTAGGCTACCCGACCGTCCCCATATAGTTTGAATATGGCAGAGTGCGGCGTTAAACAAGACTATGGTGTTGACAAACCAATGAGCGGTTATAGGATTCGAACCCACGCCCAGTGGATCCTCGCATGTAAAGTCAGGTTGTTTGACAAACATTATTTTCGTGATGAATATTAAAAGTATTTAAAAATTCATAATCAGGTCAGTGAAACTTTGGAAAAGAGTTGCTGTGGTGAAAGCTGACATTGCTAGCTGCGGGAGGCGTAGAGAAAATACCACTCTCTCATTCACTATGGCGATAAGGAGGAGAAGACTTGATGCGTGGACAGGTTTCTAATTGATCGGTCGAAACATTATTTTAAAACTTTCTCTTGTCATGAAACCCAAGCAGACACGAGAGGCAAAAGATGTATGTGTTTCTTGAGCGATGTTGACTAAAATATGATATGTTAAATACAAAATAGCTGTGGTTATACCCCCCAAAAATAAATAAATATATAAAAAAAATACAAAAAAATAAATAAATAATGATAATAGTTGTTGTTGTTTGTTGTTTTACGCCGCACTTAGCAATATTCCAGCTATATGACGGCGGTCTGTAAATAACTTAGTCTGGACCAGACAATCCAATGATTGGCATCATGAGCATATGATCCACGCATTTGGGATACAATGACATGCATCAACCAAGTCAGCGACCCTGACCACCCAATCCCGTTAGTCGCATCTTACGACAAGCATAGTGGCCCTTTAGGGCAAGCATGGGTTGCTGAAGACCTATTCTGACCCGAATATCCATGGGTCAGTAATAATAATAGTATTAATGGGGATAAAATAAAATGATGATTATGACAACGTCGATGACAACAACAACAACAACAATAATAATATTATTATTATTATTATTTTTATTATTATTATTATTAATAATAATAATAATAATAACAACAACAACAACAACAACAATAATATATGTATGTTTAAATAAGCATGTAGATTTCTAAGGAAGATGCATTCAGGACAGACGTTCAGGTAAATTGATCGCCCGACAGGTGTGCATCGGGTAGACTGACGGACGGACAGCCACCCGCAGCAGACCCCAGTTACGTAACTGTCTACCAAAATGTGACAGCATACTACCAGACTGTAAAAGAAGCTTACTTAAACAGCCTAAATGATTTAAAATGACATAAACTCACATTCAAGCGTTTCCTGATCCCATCGGAAAGGACGACCTCTCCTTCCATATCTACCCGATAAGCCCACTATTGCATAAGTGATATATATATACAGAGTCCTCGTTTCTCCCTGTCGTAATCGGCGTAACCTCAACTGTCAACAGTGTAGCCCTATATCGCGGTATCAATATGAGCGTTCGGTCGAAAGTGTTTGCACAATGTAAAGTGAGTCAGTAAATGTATACTGCGTCGAGAAAACCTTTTCATGTATACGCCATACGCAAAGTAAAGAAAATCGTTTTTCCCTGAATTGGTGGTTTGAAATATTTTATATCGACACGTGGATTTATTTCTAGAATTGTAAAAGGGTAAAAATTTGGATTTTGTTTAGTACAGGTGTGCATACTTATGTTAAATCTACATCTTACAAATAAGACGCAATATGACGTGGTTCTATGTATGTAGAAATATACATTTGACTCGTTACATGGCAATTTTTTTTGAGGTGATGAGGATAGATGAAGTGTGCGATGTTTTAACGGTAAATCCCGAGTACTAAAACTATTACACATGTATAAGTTCAAAGCAATATTTCTTTAAACTCTCCCAATATCTATACAATGGAAGTGGCTTGTATCTAACAAACAAGTCGAATTACTGGTGTCCCCTCCGGGCTATTGCTGGAATATTGCTAAATGCGGCGTAAAACCATACTCACTCACTACCATAATGAGCTACGTTGATCTGTACCAGATGAATAGACATGTTAAAACTAACTAAAATAGTTCACAAATAGCAGTTACGTATTGTTTATTATTTGTTACTTGAACAAGATTTTGAAATAAATCACGTTTATTTGTTGGAGTGAGTTGGCTTTAACGCCGCTTTTAACAGCATTCCAGTCATATCACGGTGTGTCATGATAATGTGGGAGGAAAGCCCGAAGTGATGCAGGTCTCAGACGTTTACCACTTCAGTGAAACCAACGAGCACGGGTATGGTGCTGACAAACCTAGAGACATAATCGGGGCGAACCGGGATTCGAACCCACCCATCATAGGTTTCTGGCGTGCCCAAGTGACTGCAAACTATGCACAGCGAATAATGAATGGCACCTTAGACGACTGGGCCGCCCGTTTCCTTTACTTGTTGTAAGGTTGATATATCTTACAAATATTCCTCAATCATATTTCTAATTCAGAAATTTAGAAATAAACGAAAGCGGTAGGTTTGAAGGCCGTGGATAAACACCGTTTACATGTGTGTTTATTTTTGTACAGTCAAGCTTTTATGACTGTGTTGCAATCCAACGCTGAACTCGAAGTGAGACGAATATCAATTCACTTCTTGACACGTGAAGTGAGACATGGGTCAAAATTCGGTTCAAGCTTGTGACTCAATTGTGTGAAAATGGTTTCATTTTCACTTTCTACGCGTTGTAAAGAAAACGAACTCCCCACCAGCGCAGAGAGCAAGATACGTCATGCTGTGTCTTCTTGTATCACTTTGGGACTTTTCACAACGATTAAAGTCGGGAGAAATAGTTTCACGGTTGAGTTGGCCGTAATGCACATTTCCATAATATTATCTTTTTTTCTGTGAGGACGATCTGCGGAGTGAATGAGCGAGTGATTGGGTGGGTTCGGTCGTCTAAGGATGAGTGAGAGACTGAGTGAGTGGGTTGGGCAGTGGATGGATGAATGAGTGAGTGAGTGGGTTTGGTCGTGAGTGAGTGAACTTTGTGAGTGAGTGAGTGAGTTAGTTAGTGGACGTTCGCGTTTTCATGTTTTAATAATTATTTACTTCTTCCTACTTGTTTCCACAGCATGTGTCCATTAATCACAATAGGGACGCTATATATCAATATGGATGCACGTGAGGAGGGTTTAGCGTCGCTTTTAGGAGCATTTTATTTATATCACGACGTGTCAATTTATTGTGGCAACGCCCACCAGCTGGGGTATGGCCTGACAGACCAACAGTCGTTATCGCGGTACTTCTGGTTACGAAATACACATCAGCCGTTTATGTCAAGATTAGGATACGCAACTATACATGGCCGTGTTCTCCGTCTGAGACGACGCTCACCTGTGTCATCGACACGACACCACCTGTGAAACAGGTCCGTATTGCAAACTCGAAACATTCGTTAGAGTGAGTGAGTATGGTTTAAGACCACTTTTAGCAATATTCCAGCAATATCACGGCGGAGGACACCAGAAACGGGCTTCACACATTGTACCCATGTGGGGAATCGAACGGCGTGACGAGCAAACGCTTTAACCACTAGGCTACCCGCCCTATTTCGTTAGACAAACCTTTTCTTCTTTTAACACCCTAACCGTTTAATCTAGAAGTGAAAAGAATGTACTCTAACTGCGGTTTAACATTATACACATTATCTAACTTTAAATGAATGTTTAAATTAATTTAATTTTAGAAACTGAGTTGGAACAAAATCTATGATCGATTTTCCAAACACAACCGAGGTGAAGGATTTTTTCCAAAAATATCAAATATTGTTCAGTGTTAGTTTTTCGATATTCGATATTATTTAATAAAAATACATCTGAGGTCAGTTGCTAATATCAAATAACATAATAAGAGAGTACCCTAGGTACTAAAAGATACCGGTTTGAGCAGAGTTGTCCCTGTCCACGCCAGCCGTACAAACAACAACAACAACAACAACAACAACAACAACGTCTTAACACACGTCACCTTATAGCTGTATGATAGTATTATTTCCTTCCTTCAAAAGTCCAAAGGTCACAATCAGGTGACGTCATTTGCCGGTGATTTACTAGTAATTGAAACCACGTGAGTGACAATTAAATGAATCTTGAATGAAATCGTTATTCCAAGTGTTCATTCAGCAAGTTTAAATCTGCGGTGTTATGTCACGTGGTCTTGAGGCCGGTCAATTCAATGAATTTTGAAACAAGGAAGTATTCCCTGGCTGGTGTGTCGTCTACATTCAATACGAACTTGCCCCATTTATGAATTAACTGTTGGAGAGCAATGGCGATAATAGCAGTACATGGCCACGCCCATATTTTTTAATGGAATATTTTGACAAGCTGTTCATAGGCGAATATATTTATTATCAATGGAGAGAGACAGAGACAGTGAGTGACAGAGAGACAGAGAGTGACAGAGAGAGAGAGAGAGAGAGAGAGAGAGAGAGAGAGAGAGAGAGAGAGACCGAGAGTGACAGACAGGGATACAGAGAGAGACAGAGAGTGACAGACAGAGTGACAGAGGGAGACAGAGTGACAGAGAGACAGAGAGAGACCGAGAGTGACAGACAGGGATACAGAGAAAGACAGACAGAGAGAGACAGACAGAGAGAGACAGACAGAGAGAGACAGACAGAGAGAGACAGAGAGTGACAGACAGAGTGACAGAGGGAGACAGAGTGACAGAGAGACAGAGAGAGACCGAGAGTGACAGACAGGGATACAGAGAAAGACAGACAGAGAGAGACAGACAGAGAGAGACAGACAGAGACAGACAGACAGAGAGTGACAGACAGAGAGTGACAGACAGAGTGACAGAGGGAGACAGAGTGACAGAGAGACCGAGAGAGACCGAGAGTGACAGACAGGGATACAGAGAGAGACAGACAGAGAGAGACAGAGAGTGACAGACAGAGAGAGACAGACAGAGAGACAGAGGGAGACAGAGTGACAGAGAGAGAGAGAAAGAGAGTGACAGAGAGAAAGAGACAGACAGAGAGAGAGAGACAGGCAGAGAGAGACAGAGTGACAGAGAGAGACAGTCAGGGAGACAGAGAGAGAGACAGACAGACAGAGAGTGACACACAGAGAGTGACAGAGACATACAGAGAGAGAGTGAGAGAGAGAGAGAGAGAGAGAGAGGGGGGGGTGGGGGGGGGGGGGGGGGGGGGGAACCAATAGAGAAATTTCTGCTAAAAGCAGAGTCCATTTAACGATTCCGACTATATAACAAACCCGTGTTTATGAATCACTATCAAATAGTGATGATACCAGACGTTCTCGAAAGGATGAGCGTATCCTGCCCCATCTGTGGCACCCGGGGAGCGAAGTGTCAACTCGCACAGACACGGAAAACACATCCATATACCCACATATATACAGAAACACATACATATACCCACACAGACACATACATACATATACCACACAGGCACATACCCACAGAGAAACACATACATATACCTGCACAGGCACACGTACATATACCGACACATACATATACTCACACAGGCACATACATATACCCACAGAGATACATATACATATACATCCAAATGCATATACCACATACATATACCCACACATACATATACCCACAGAGATACACATACATATACATCCAAATGCATATACCACATACATATACCCACACATACATATACCCACACATACATATACCCACAGAGATACACATACATATACATCCAAATGCATATACCACATACATATACCCACACATACATATACCCACACATATATATACCCACAGAGATACACACATATACATCCAAATGCATATACCACATACATATACCCACACATACATATACCCACAGAGATACACATACATATACATCCAAATGCATATACCACATACATATACCCACACATACATTTACCCCACACATACATATACCCACAGAGATACACATACATATACATCCAAATGCATATACCACATACATATACCCACACATACATATACCCAGACATACATATACCCACAGAGATAAACATATATATACATCCAAATGCATATACCACATACATATACCCACAGAGATACACATACATATACTTCCAAATGCATATACCACATACATATACCCACACATACATATACCCACAGAGATACACATACATATACTTCCAAATGTATATACCACATACATATACCCAGACATACCTATACCCACAGAGATAAACATATATATACATCCAAATGCATATACCACATACATATACCCACAGAGATACACATACATATACTTCCAAATGCATATACCACATACATATACCCACACATACATATACCCACAGAGATACACATACATATACTTCCCAAATGTATATACCACATACATATACCCAGACATACATATACCCACAGAGATACACATACATATACCCACACATACATATACCCATAGAGATACACATACATATACTTCCAAATGTATATACCACATACATATACCCAGACATACCTATACCCACAGAGATAAACATATATATACATCCAAATGCATATACCACATACATATACCCACAGAGATACACATACATATACTTCCAAATGCATATACCACATACATATACCCACACATACATATACCCACAGAGATACACATACATATACTTCCAAATGCATATACCACATACATATACCCACACATACATATACCCACAGAGATACACATACATATACTTCCAAATGCATATACCACATACATATACCCACACATACATATACCCACAGAGATACACATACATATACTTCCAAATGTATATACCACATACATATACCAATACATACATATACCCACAGAGATACACATACATATACTTCCAAATGTATATACCACATACATATACCCAGACATACATATACCCACACATATATATATACCCACAGAGATACACATATATATATATCCAAATGCATATACCACATGCATATACCCAGCCATACATATACCCACAGAGATACATATACATCCAAATGCATATACCACATACATATACCCACACATATATATACCCACAGAGATACGCACACATATACATCCAAATGCATATACCACATACATATACCCAGACATACATATACCCACAGAGATACACATACATATACATCCAAATGCATATACCACATACATATACCCACACATACATATACCCACACATACATATACCCACAGAGATACACATACATATACATCCAAATGCATATACCACATACATATACCCACACATACATATACCCCACACATACATATACCCACAGAGATACACATACATATACATCAAAATGCATATACCACATACATATACCCACACATATGTATACCTTCATACACATATACCTTCATAGACACGTACAGATACCTCATGATGTCAATCACTGGATTGTCTGGTCCAGACTCGATTTTTTACAGACCGCCGTCATGTAGCTGGAATATTGCTGAGTGCGGCGTTGAACAACAAACAAACAAACAACGTACAGAGACATACAATATCTACACATACACAGACAAAACCCCACAAAGACACACATGCCCAGGACACACATCGAGACACAGACATACCCAGACACACAGTAATAGATACATGCATATAGAAATACAGAGACGGGCCCGTACTATAGGTGGTGGTATTGTCTTTGTGTGAGGATGCGTGTATGTACAGACACGCACAGGACACCGTCTACGATCAGCATCGTGAAAAGTAGCAGGTTCTGTGTTGGTAATATGTTGGTGTCTCTTCGTGTCTGTGCATATGTGTGTCTGTGTCTCGTCGTGTCTGTGTCTCTGTCTACGATATGTTCTATGACACAGGGCTTGTCCTGTGGTGGTAATACATCTTCCCGAGGCAAGGGCGTAAACTGACTATAAAAGTTCAGTTTCCACCCTCGCCGAACTAGTCTGGAATTTCCAGACTCGATCGTAGCGCCACCAGTGGCTATTACGAGTTATGTCCCTTCTATGTCCCTATAAGATGCCATCGCTCATATCTGATGTCAGTCATAGAGATACACGTACATATACATCCAAATGCATATACCACATACATATACCCACACATACGTATACCACATACATATACCCACACATACGTATACCTACATAGACACGTTCAGAGACCTCATGATGTCAGTCACTGGATTGTCTGGTCCAGACACGATTATTTACAGACCGCCGTCATGTCGCTGGAATATTGCCGAGAGCGGCGTTAAACAACAATTATTTACAGACCGCCGTCATATGGCTGACATATTGCTCAGTGCCAACCAACCAACAAACCATCGCTCATATCGCTTGCATTTGCTTCAAACAAAATGACGGCGCCCAGTCAAGACGATCTGATCGATAATCAAGATCTACGTTGCAATAAAACCGGACCTTACCCCGCAATTCACTTGAGCACCTTGATTAAAAACATACGCCAAGTTGGCGGTACACATGCGTTGCAAATCCTGCAATCGACCGAAATCTGCTCTTTGATATCCATGTTGTTTACGAAACGGATTTCTAGTTCGTTGCGAGATTTTGATTGAACTATGCTTAGACTCGTTCGTCTAGCCAATATGTAACACTGGAATTCTAACCTAGTTCGGGAAGGCTGGAAACTGGACTGTTAGAGTCAGTTAACTCCTTTGCCTCGGGTAGATAGAGAATCTCACCCTCGTGTCTTTTGATATCAAATATATCAACACGAGTTGATAAAAGTGGAAAAATTCCGAGGCATGCCGAGGATTTTTGCCACTTTTATCAACCAACGAGTGTTGATATATTTGATATCAAAAGACACGAGGGTGAGATTATATTTATCATCCAACATCATTCTTTCAACTTTTTCAATTTGTAGACAGTAATTAGCAGTGTCTTCAGTGTAAAAAGTACTGCTAACAGCTTCAGTAGCAGAGCCATTAGTGATGTCATTTGATTGTGACGTCATGGTAACCAGTGATGTCACAACGGTCTGCAAAGCATTGTGATGTAATTTCATTGCAGCGATATCTACAGTGTAGATATCGCTTGATCTCATCCAAGCGATATCTCCTGTGGGAGCCAGTTTTGGATGGTAAATGGGGGTAATATGTCTGTGGCTCTGTGCGTCTGTGCGTCTGTGCATCTGTTTACAGACACGCACATGTCGTACGCGTTAGGTTTTATGACACTGGGCTGGGTCTTGCCCAGGACTAAAACCGACGGCTGGAGAGAGCGCTCAGCGCGGCTTGACGGTGAACGACTTTAGTGATTGGAAACGTTATCTTACGAGTACACGATCAAGGTTTATGATCACAAAACAAACAGAAAGCTTATGTTAATACTGGTTGGCGTGCTCTGAACTTTTACGGAAGGCTACAGACAATATTAGTGTTTGAATTTTTAACGTGAAGGTACAATGATACCCATTGCATGGGTGCAGATGGACAACATCGGGAATTGTTGCTATTGAATGAATGAATGAATATGGTTTTACACTGCTTTTAGCAATATTCGAGCAATATCACGGCGGGGGACACCAGAAATGGGCTTCACACATTGTACCCATGTCGGGAATCGAACCCGGGTATTCGGCGTGACGAGCGAACACTTTAACCACTAGGCTACCCGACCGCCCCTGTTGCTATTGAAGCTGACAACCAGAAAGCTTCGTAATATATATGAAAGAATCAGGTGTTACTTCTTATGATAATTGAAAACTAACGTTTCAAATTGCAAGGTTTGGACTTGCGATATGATCTTGAGGAGGGGTATAGAAAAATTAGCAGATTATGCAGATATATCGGAATTGTGGAAGAATTGTCACACTTAGCAAGTTCAACATGATTTTAAATCAGCCCCAAAAATCTGCTCAAAAGACTCTCTGAAATCAGCACGTTTTTCAATGTCACCTATCTAGTAACTGTTAAATTGACAGGAGCCCTCTTTCATTCATAAAAACACATGTGTTATCTTTCATACCGATTAGATCGCGTTGACAACGACAGGTGTTCATCGCACCTCGCCCATTGAAGGCCAATGAACAGTTCGAACATAGAAATTCTTTAATGAATCATTCCACCCGCTACAACTATGAATCAATAATACTGGCGACGAAAACATGAAATCCTCCTTCACCTTGGAAATGTAGTTCAGAAAAATGGTCAAGTCAGCAACATTGTGTCCTAAATAACCTTCACAACAGATTTCATAAATCAAAATGTTAAGAGGTCAAATATGACAGCTCCTCCTTCAAATTTAAATTACGGTAGAAAGAAAGCTACGTAGGGTAGATTCAGAAAAAAGACCCTTCCGTGTCAGGCGTATTCATGATTTGCAAGTCGATACATTTACTGTTCGTCTCCGTGCAGATCCAAGGCGTTTCAAGCAGGGATTGAGCGTTATATAGGTCGCCCGCGATGACACCGACATCTTTTTTTAATTCAAATGTCAACAAACATTCGCCAAACACGCCGTGCTACTATGCATGTAAATTTGAATTATTTTTGAATATAAAATCTGTTTACCTGCCCTAGATATACAAGGCACCGTGTAAAAAAAAATAGCTAGGTATTGCTGTAGGAACCAATTTGACAAAACTAAACAAAGTATTTCTACAATCAATAATTGAATGTTCAGGTAGTGTAAAGTGTAGTTTTTGAATATATTTTAATTTGATGTTTGAATTAAAATGTATTAATAAATATTACGTAATTATTAATTAAAAGTCTTTTAAAAAGTCTCATTTTTAATTTTGTATTTTTTTTACGTTTCACAGGAAATGTAAGACGATAGTTTGGTTACAGTGACTTAAAAAGCATGCATATTAATAAATACAACGTGTGATCACTGTCTACCAGGGATGTCAGAGCGACCTTGTCATTGCTCTTAAGATAGATAAACATGGTACGCTTTGTATGTGACATGAATTAAATGAATTCGAGTCCCATCTAACCTGCATTTAGTACAGTCTATGGTATTTTAAGCCGCATTATTAAGTCCACATGCGCTGTGAGCATACATTCGTGGCTGGATATGGTGCATTACAAATGTCCATTATTAGTATTTTTATCATTAATATAACATTGCTATCATCATCATCAGAGGGTATAGGTGATCCTGGTTAGGCTGGTTAGGCTCATCATCAGCTCAGGGTCCTTGCCCCCTCCACACGAAGCCCAGACAGCGAATGGGACTTCTCCCAGGAAGCTCTGCCTAGTCAAACCCACCCAGAACTTTTCGGAGAATGTGAAGACTCCCCAGCACTGCAGCCTTCTGCATTACCCAGATTGTCAGAAGGGCTGTATTCCTGGTAGCAAACCCGGATACTCTCCCAGTGTCAGTCAACAGATTGGGATGTACCAAACCTAAGGCACCGAGAACAAAGGGGAGTCGGACAACTTGGTACTTGGGATGCAAGCGTGACATTTCGAAAGCGAGGTCCGCCTTGTTTTTAAAAAATTATTATTATTATTATTATTATTATTATTATTATTATTATTATTAATTGATATCTAAGAGAGTATTGCATTTCGCAATTTCGTGTAAAATATAACATACTTTGAAACGTATTATTAGACGAACTTGACGATTACAAGAATTCTATACAGTGTAACCTCGTGAGTCACAACCCCGTGTACCCGGACACTTGTCTGTCCGGACGAATACAACCGGAGCCGTTTACATTTTGGACAAAGAGAGTTGATCACCCTCGTCCGTGGTTCGGTAATACAGAACACGTCAGTTCTACAGTACGCTATGAATTGAATTACACCTTGGTATATACCCCCGACAAAATATTTTAAAAATCATGATAAACGTTCACCTTACATACGAAGATCCCCTGCATTAATATCCGTATAAAGGGGGTACATTCGTACCCGTTCTTATGGTAATAACGCGACAGATTCTGAGTATATACTTCATCGCAACTGAAGTCACTCAAAGGGTGTAATTTGATATCACGTCTGCTAACGGTAAAAAAAGCAGACGACAGTCTCGCGACCACCAACCCGTGACCCAAAGTATAATCAGTGACAATGGCAAAACATATGGGACTACAAATCCTCACTACATCGCCTTGAGGTAAACAATCTCATTCACAAATATCAAAACAAGATCCAACACGTTTCTTACCTTAGCAGTTCAATTTCCTCCATGATAATCAAATTCGCCGGGTCTCGAAAGCATTGATAAGAAATCTCGTTCAATCTCGCGAGATCTTCTCGCCGAGACGCCACTCGGGTGGGAACTCTTTCTGTCTATCTATTCTTCGTCCTGATATTAAGATATTTGCAGGAGGTACGTCACTTGAATAGTTTAATATTGGACTATCCTCGACTTTGAAAGAAGTGTCTTCTCTCACATGGCCACGAAACCGTTAACTCTATAAATAGAAATCTGAACAATCAAACCGGGTATTTAAATCGGGTCTTTTTTTATTACGGGTTAAAATCACGTGCTCATACAACAAGTGCGTTTCACTTTAGATAAGGGTCCAGTATTTGCCGAGTAACACTTGATCTTAACGTGCTCAATAAAAGGACGTATATTCCGAGAAACTTGAAAATGTCAGGTATTGGAACTATTACGACACTCTTTTTCATGGAACGGGTGCGTGTTTCTCTTGTTGTAGTCGCTATTTAAATTGTAATGGTATTTGTGACGTAACAAATCGTTTGTGTCGTGAAATCTACACCAGGCTAAGCATTCTTTGAGAGAATAGGATCGGCACACCCTTCCCTTGCTCCTAAAACATGATATGCACTAACAGATTGGGGATATAAATATGTGTTTAGACTACTTAAAATTTATTTTATTTATGTTTTTATTTATTATTGTTCGTAGTGGTAGCAGCAGCAGCAGTAGTAGTGGTAGTAATAGCAATAGTAGCAGTTAGCAGTTGTAGTAGCAGTAGAAGCAGCAGCGGCAGCAGTAGTAGTAGCGGTAGTAGTAGCAGTAGTAGTAGTAGTAGTAGTAGTAGTAGTAGTAATAGCAGCAGAGTAGTAGTACCAGCAGTGGTAGTGGCAGGAGGTGTAGTAGCAGCGGTAGTAGCCGCAGTAGCAGTAATAGAAGCAATATTAGTAGTAGCAGCACCAGCGGCAGCAGTAGTTGTAGCAGTAGCAGTAGTAGCAGCAGCGGCGGCAGCAGGAGTATAATTAGCAGTAGTAGTAGTACCAGTACCAGTAGTAGTAGTAGTAGTAGCAGCAGCACCGACAGTAGTAGTAGTAGTAGTAGTAGAAGCAGTAGCAGCAGCGGCAGCAGTAGTAGTAGCAGTAGTAGTAATAGCAGTAGTAGTAGTAGCAGAAGTATTAGCAGCAGTCGTACTAGAATTTATTTTGGCTGAATAGGTTGCTGCAAATCCAACAAGTAGTAAATAATATATAAAACATATACATGCACCTATGTAACATCTTATGCTGCAAGTGTATGAATTACTAAGTAATTGATTCTTATTAATGCTATTTAGTCTATCAATTTGTTTTATCTTTAAAATATTATTTAAAACCTATGAGAGTTCCTGTATCTATATAAACACAATCATATTGCTGTAAAAAATAATAATATATCAGACAATATTTTATTGTAACAATCAGTTTATTTCCTCGTTGAGAACTTGACCCAATTCAGTCCTCCACAGCGATGTAAAAAAACATTTCAGGGTTATGTCCCTTATCCATGCCAGGATGTTACACGTGTTGTCACGCTGTCTAGCTGTTGTCACACTGTACAACGTGTCTAAAATCACCTATGAAACGATACGTTGACAAGAGCTGAGATTGCACATGGGTATTGGTGAGATCAAGCCTTGTCCAAGGGAGGTAACTCTACATTACAGCACCGAGCGTTTGTGTATGATTTTAGTATGTGGATAAATCAATATATTTCGAGGATATTTGTATTTTCTAGTTTTCATGCGTGGCACAGGCCACGAGATGGAATAGACTTGTGATGTTACATGAGAAGACAAATGTTTATGATGTTATTAAAAAAAAACCAATATCATCATAGAATGAAAGTAGTTCCGGCATAGAATGTTATTGCACGTCAGGAAACTATGACTCGAATCCCGGTTCGCCCCGATTATGTTTCTAGGTTTGTCATCAAATTTCATGACATGTCATCGACAACTACACAAACTGTCGGGCATCGGTACGTATATACTTGAAAACTGTTTTCGTTCAAATCATTACTAACGTTATCGAAACGTTATCTGAAAACAGTCCCCGAAATACTGCAAAAAAACCCCAAATGATACCCGTATCAGATTCATCAACGTCGAATAACCATTTCAAGTTTGTTTCATTTTCAGCCACAATAAAACGTGGATGTATGCTTTCTTTTGTAATCGTTTTTAAATTGTGTAGATCGATGCTCATGATATCAGTCACTGGGTCACCTGGTCCAGATTTGATTATTTACAGGTCGCCGTCATATAGCTAGACTGTTGTTGATTGTGGCGTTAAATACCAAATACGCAATCATGTAATAACGAAATATAGGACCCCCAGGTTTACGCTATCGCCATAGTTGCAGGTTATACATCAAACAAAACATTTTATAACCGTTACTATTCACTAGCATCTACCCAGAAGGGTGTTGTACCTATTTTGTTAAATGCTTATGGTTAATTACATTCAGGATTTGACCAAACTTACTTTCATATGGACTCTTCAGCTTTTGGAGGAAATAAAAAATGTCTGTCTGTCTTTCGTTTGCCCGTCCGTTTATGCAAATGACATTCATTTTGTTGGGTTTAAATTAAACAGACTTCACCACGTGTTGAGGAAACACCTGTCCAGATAACCATAACATGTTCATTTATAGCCGCCGTCGACGACAACGTAACCAAAATTCATTTATGAAACATAATTATGTCATATGTGTAAACTGACAAGCGACGTCTGAACAATCTTCTCCTTTTGTAAAGGCAGTGTTCTTCAATTAATACTGGCAGCAGTATATTAGACTCACAATGATTACGACCTATTCCAACTATTACTACCTGCTGGGGTTGTGGCTGTCGCTGTAGCAGGCCTAACCACAACAACCAGACGCTCTTATTCAAATGGCCGAGGGACGTTCAAGGCGCCAGCGAGGCATTATGTCGCTGGTTCTGACACGGTGAAATACTTCCCTATAGGTACAGAGAAAAAATATATTGAAAAATATATTGAAAGTCCCTCAATTGTGCCAGTTGAGCGTAACCTAAAAACCATTGCAGTCCGCACCATTAAATCTTTTCCTAAAGGCTAGGGAAGGACTGTCGAAACAGTCCTCTGTTGTTTTGGCAATGTTAGGAGTATTGCATTAATCATCGTGCATTTAAGAGAACGTTGGTTGAATAAAAAACATGTAATTTATATTCTAAATGCAACACTATGTGATATTTTTCACTCGGCTAATAGCCCCGGTTTATTGACAAAAAGCGGAAAACTTTAGTCAAACATGATGCCGCTTTAAACTATCATACATATACCCTATGGTAATAAACAATCATACGTGATATACCCCATGTAAATAAACAATCATACGTGATATACCCCATGTAAATAAACAATCATACGTGATAGACCCCGTGTAAATAAACAATCATACATGATATACCCCATGTAAATATTCAATCAGACATGATATACCCATATAAATAAACAATCATACATGACATACCCCATGTAAATAAACAATCATACGTGATATACCCATATTAATAAACAATCAGACATGACATACCCCATGTAAGTAAACAATCAGACATGATATACCCCATGTAAATAAACAATCATACATGACATACCCCATGTAAATAAACAATCATACATGACATACCCCATGTAAATAAACAATCATACATGACATACCCCATGTAAATAAACAATCATACATGACATACCCCATGTAAATAAACAATCATACATGATATACCCCATGTAAATAAACAATCATACATGATATACCCCATGTAAATAAACAATCAGACATGATATACCCCATGTAAATAAACAATCATACATGACATACCCCATGTAAATAAACAATCATACGTGATATACCCCATGTAAATAAACAATCATACATGATATACCCCATGTAAATAAACAATCATACATGACATACCCCATGTAAATATTCAATCAGACATGATATACCCATATAAATAAACAATCAGACATGATATACCCCATGTAAATAAATAATCAGACATGATATACCCATATTAATAAACAATCATACATGATATACCCCATGTAAATAAACAATCAGACATGATATACCCCTTGCAAATAAACAATCAGACATGATATACCCATATTAATAAACAATCAGACATGATATACCCCATGTAAATAAACAATCATACGTGATATACCCCATGTAAATAAACAATCAGACATGATATACCCCATGTAAATAAATAATCAGACATGATATACCCATATTAATAAACAATCATACATGATATACCCCATGTAAATAAACAATCATACATGATATACCCCATGTAAATAAACAATCATACATGATATACCCCTTGCAAATAAACAATCAGACATGATATACCCCATGTAAATAAACAATCATACGTGATATACCCCATGTAAATAAACAATCATACATGATATACCCCATGTAAATAAATAATCAGACATGATATACCCATATTAATAAACAATCAGACATGATATACCCCATGTAAATAAACAATCAGACATGATATACCCCATGTAAATAAACAATCATACATGATATACCCCATGTAAATAAACAATCATACGTGATATACCCCATGTAAATAAACAATCAGACATGATATACCCCATGTAAATAAATAATCAGACATGATATACCCATATTAATAAACAATCAGACATGATATACCCCATGTAAATAAACAATCATACATGATATACCCCATGTAAATAAACAATCATACATGATATACCCCTTGCAAATAAACAATCAGACATGATATACCCATATTAATAAACAATCAGACATGATATACCCCATGTAAATAAACAATCATACGTGATATACCCCATGTAAATAAACAATCATACGTGATATACCCCGTGTAAATAAACAATCATACATGATATACCCCATGTAAATATTCAATCAGACATGATATACCCATATAAATAAACAATCATACATGACATACCCCATGTAAATAAACAATCATACGTGATATACCCCATGTAAATAAACAATCATACGTGATATACCCCATGTAAATAAACAATCAGACATGATATACCCCATGTAAATAAACAATCATACATGATATACCCCATGTAAATAAACAATCATACGTGATATACCCCATGTAAATAAACAATCAGACATGATATACCCCATGTAAATAAACAATCATACATGATATACCCCATGTAAATAAACAATCATACATGACATACCCCATGTAAATAAACAATCATACATGATATACCCCATGTAAATAAACAATCATACATGATATACCCCATGTAAATAAACAATCAGACATGATATACCCCATGTAAATAAACAATCATACATGACATACCCCATGTAAATAAACAATCATACATGATATACCCCATGTAAATAAACAATCAGACATGATATACCCATATTAATAAACAATCATACATGATATACCCCATGTAAATAAACAATCAGACATGATATACCCCTTGCAAATAAACAATCAGACATGATATACCCATATTAATAAACAATCAGACATGATATACCCCATGTAAATAAACAATCATACGTGATATACCCCATGTAAATAAACAATCATACATGATATACCCCATGTAAATAAATAATCAGACATGATATACCCATATTAATAAACAATCAGACATGATATACCCCATGTAAATAAACAATCATACATGATATACCCCATGTTAAATAAACAATCATACATGATATACCCCTTGCAAATAAACAATCAGACATGATATACCCCATGTAAATAAACAATCATACGTGATATACCCCATGTAAATAAACAATCATACATGATATACCCCATGTAAATAAATAATCAGACATGATATACCCATATTAATAAACAATCAGACATGATATACCCCATGTAAATAAACAATCATACATGATATACCCCATGTAAATAAACAATCATACATGATATACCCCATGTAAATAAACAATCATACGTGATATACCCCATGTAAATAAACAATCAGACATGATATACCCCATGTAAATAAATAATCAGACATGATATACCCATATTAATAAACAATCAGACATGATATACCCCATGTAAATAAACAATCATACATGATATACCCCATGTAAATAAACAATCATACATGATATACCCCTTGCAAATAAACAATCAGACATGATATACCGATATTAATAAACAATCAGACATGATATACCCCATGTAAATAAACAATCATACGTGATATACCCCATGTAAATAAACAATCATACGTGATATACCCCGTGTAAATAAACAATCATACATGATATACCCCATGTAAATATTCAATCAGACATGATATACCCATATAAATAAACAATCATACATGACATACCCCATGTAAATAAACAATCATACGTGATATACCCCATGTAAATAAACAATCATACGTGATATACCCCATGTAAATAAACAATCAGACATGATATACCCCATGTAAATAAACAATCATACATGATATACCCCATGTAAATAAACAATCATACGTGATATACCCCATGTAAATAAACAATCAGACATGATATACCCCATGTAAATAAACAATCAGACATGATATACCCCATGTAAATAAACAATCATACGTGATATACCCCATATAAATAAACAATCAGACATGATATACCCATATTAATAAACAATCAGACATGATATACCCCATGTAAATAAACAATCAGACATGATATACCCATATTAATAAACAATCAGACATGATATACCCATATTGATAAACAATCAGACATGATATACCCCATGTAAATAAATAATCAGACATGATATACCCATATTAATAAACAATCATACATGATATACCCATATTGATAAACAATCAGACATGATATACCCCATGTAAATAAACAATCAGACATGATATACCCATATTAATATAAATAAACATTTATGTCAATACAAAAATTGAAATCATGATATTCATGTTACTTCAGTTGTGACACGATGGATATGAGTCAGTGAGTGAGTGAGTTAAACATTAACGTCGCATCGGCATTATTTCAGCCACATAGCGACGAAGTTCATATATTCAAACGTGAGTCATGGATGCAAGGTTATATTTAAAAACATGTTTTTCAATCATATTTGGGCTTTACAATATTATTTATACAGTTTAAAACACGGGCTATACGCCACCAGTAACCAAAGCTAGGCCGCCTCGCTGGGGATCATTGGGACTTACAGCACTTTGCTTCCTGCATGATACCCCAGCAGGATTTACGTCATCACGTTAGCTACTGGTGGTTGTGCTCAATATTAGCCAATATTAAAAAAAATGACACAAATGAGAATTTGAGGTGTGGTCGAATACTCATATTGACGGGATCAGGCTGTCCTGTTTTCGCTTGATACCCGACTTGTTGTGGTGCACAGAGTGAGTGAGTGAGTTGGGGTTTAACACCGCTTTTAACATTATTCCAGGTATATCGCGGCGTGTCAGCTTAATGTGGGAGGAAAGCCCGAAGTGATGCAGGTCTTAGACGTTTACCACTTCGGTGAAACCCACGAGCACGGGTATGATGCTGCCAAGCCTAGAAACATAATCGGGGCGAACCGGGATTTAAAGCCACAATCATAGGTTTCTGGCGTGTCCAGGGGACGCAACTCTGCACAGCGAATCGCGGCGCCTTAAACGACTTGGCCACCCGTGCCCCCTGTGTGCACAGAAGATTGATATACTTAAATGTAAGTATGTAAATCTACAATAATCATACGGTTAATAATTATCAGTTATTTACTTACACTTCATTTATCAAGTTTATTTCAATTTGCATCATGTCAGCTCTACTTCATGTACGAACGTCACGTGAAGATCCGGAGTAGAATAGGTCTTCAGCAACCCATGCTTGTCGTAAGATGCGACTATGCTTGTCGTAAGAGGCGACTAACGGGATCGGGCGGTCAGGTCACTGAGTTGGTTGGTGCATGTCATCGTATCCCAATTGTGTAGATCGATGCTCGTGATATTAATCACTGGATCGTCTGGTCCAGATTTGATTATTGACAGATCGCCGTCATATAACTGGACTATTGTTGTGTGTGGCGTTAAATAACAAATACGCCAATATAGGAGTCCTAGGGTTTGCGCTATCGCCATTTATAAAGAAATAAAAACAGTATTTTTATTTTCCCAATTTACAAACCATGAAATGCAACCAATGTTTACGTGAATGAACCTCGATAAAAACAACAATAATTTAAGTATATTTCTAGTTAAAGATATTCAAGTATTCAGACAAATACACTTAAACCTGTTTTCTCTTACTCTTCTCCTGAGAATCAATCAATTATTTTGTGGCACGGGGGAATGTCCGCAACGTTAGAATATATGAGTGGGCGTGGCTGGGAGGTGCGGTCAAGGAGCTCCTTAACGGTCCACATACAATGGATGAGCGGCTCTTGACCACCAGGTGCTAATTAAGGTGGACAGTGACCCTTCCATAAAACATTAAATGTCTGAAAGATTCATGGCATTTTACCAAACGTAAATTTATTGTTTTGTGAAAGTAATATGATATAACTGATAGGTCTCAAAAGGGATGTGTGATTTTGTTGTATTTGTGTATGTTAATTTAAGTACATTTAACTGTTTTGTGTTAATTAATTTAATCTCTCATTTATGCTATTTGACGAATAAAATCCTTCGTTTGAACTAATATAATAATATAATATAATAATAAAGTAGGTATATTGCCATGGTTACCGTTAACATACTTAACAACCTTCAACATTGCGACATACACGAAGTTGCCAGGAAGATACAAAGTTACAAGCTGCATATACAAAATAACAATCTATGGAAACGTATAAGTGCCACATTCTGAAAAAAGTATCATCTTGGCAGATGATTCTTACATCTACGTTGACCATACTTACATCTACGTAGACCATACTTACATTTACGTTGACCATACTTATATCTACGTAGACCACCTTACATCTAGGTTAACCATACTTACATCTTCGTAGACCATTCTTACATCTACGAAGATGATTCTTACATCTACATAGACCATACTTACATCTACGTAGACCATACTTACATTTACGTTGACTATACTTACATCTACGGAGACCATACTTACATCTACATTGACCATACTTACATCTACGTAGACCATACTTACATCTACGTTGACCATACTTACATTTACGTTGACCATACTTACATCTACGTGGACCAGTCTTACATCTACATTGACCATACTTCCATCTACGTAGACCATACTTACATCTACGTAGACTATACTTACATCTACGTAGACCATACTTACATTTACGTTGACCATACTTACATCTACGTAGACCATACTTACATCTACATTGACCATACTTGCATCTACGTTGACCATACTTACATCTACGTAGACAATACTTAAATTTACGTTGACCATACTTACATCTACGTAGACCATCCTACATCTACGAAGATGATTCTTACGTCTTCGTAGACCATTCTTACATCTACGAAGATGATTCTTACATCTACGAAGATGATTCTTACATCTACGAAGATGATTCTTACATCTACAGAGACCATACTTACATCTACGTTGACCATACTTACATCTACGTAGACCATACTTAAATTTACGTTGACCATACTTACATCTACATAGACCATTCTTACATCTACGAAGATGATGCTTACATCTACGTAGACCATACTTCCATCTACGTAGACCATACTTACATCTGCGTAGATGATACTTTAATCTACATATGTGATATTATAGTCTACGTAGAAGAATGTATCATCTTCTATCGAGCATCATCACTGAGTTACGCTATAACATATACGTAAATGTAACTATCTTCTCCAAAGATGTTTTGTTTGTTTGTTTATATTTCAACGCCGTTCTCAGCAATATTCCAGCTATATAACGGCGGTCTGTGAACAATCGAGTCTGGACCAGACAATCCAGTGATTATATCACGAGCATCGATCCACGCAATTGGGATACGATGACATGCAGCACCAAATCAGCGAACCTGTCCACCCGATCCCGCCTCTTACGACAAGCACACTCGCCTTTTACGGCAAGCGTGGGTTGCCGAAGACCTAATCTATCCCGGATCTTCACTGGTCACGTAGATGTGAGTAGTATCAACTGCTTAGATGTAAGTATCATCTACGTAGATAAATGTATCATCAACGTATATACAAGTATCATCTTCGTGGATGATATTGTTTTTAGAATGTGGCAGTAATACGCTTCCATAACAATCTGATACTGAATTAACAGCACCAGATACCAAACCACTCGTTTGACCAGTGAGTGTGAGTATGTAGAGGGCATGACATTTGATGCTTGTGTGAGAAGAAATCTTTCTTCTGTTTTCTCATCGATGATCAAAGTACCCTTTCTTCAGAAATCAATCCAGTAGATTTTTTTATATCCGATATCTTTCCCACATTAATTTGACAGCAGATCCCGACATTCTATAATATATGCATTTCAGAAACCCAATCAGTATTTGTCTCTGGCGCACACCCACACAGTTCGGACAATCGACGCTTATAACGGTCAACTCCCACCCGCGAGTCCATAATCTCGCAGTTGATATATCTGAGTTGACGGACACTTGACCCCAAAGTGGACACTACCGAGGGCTTTGTTTACAAGCTCATCAAGATTATCAGTATAACTCGGACGACGACGATGAGGCCAAGTGGGCTCATATTTTGGCAGATATAGTTCAGTGATTCTTTTAAAACGAGGCTAAAACCAACACAGCAATATGATATATACACACACACGCGCGCGCGCACACAAACACACACACACACAAATAGATATCTACATTTCGAAAAAATGATCCACTTCTACGACCATCTTGGTTTTGAGTTAACAACATGACGATGCGTTTCTTTTGTTGCTGAGTATATCAATACAGCAATTATTACATTAAACGATTTACACACGCGTGCACTGTTTGTATCTTGATAAAAAGCAGCCACTTATGAAATTTAGTTTGTATTGAAGTGTGTACATAATACCCTATTTCTATATACAGACTGCGGGCTCTCAAAACACGCCAATCTGAATATACACGATAAACTGGAATTAATTGCATCACTAACATACGCATTTGCAATATTTTGATAAAAATAAAAGCGGGTCACATTTAAGGCGTGTTAACCTAGTTCAACATTGTGTAGACAAAGATATTAATAAGTGTGGTGTTTACATGTTCCCCGGTCTTAGTTTGTTGTCCACTTAATAAGGACGATGATTATTTATTATCTGTTTATATATACGCACGTGGGTGCGGTGGGTGCGCGTGTGAAGAGGTGTTGAAATAAGGGGGTCAAGGTTTTGCGTTTTGAAAGGGAGATATGACTCCGAATATCAAATGTTATTGCGTGGAGGAGGTGACGCGTGTGTTTGACGAGGGGTTCGATAAAGGGGTCCAGGGAAGTGTTCTGGTGAGGTGTTGTGAGGTGTTTGATGAAGGGGTCCAGGGAAGTGTTCTGGTGAGGTGTTGGTGAGGTGTTTGATGAAGGAGTCCAGTGAAGTGTTCTGGTGAGGTGTTGGTGAGGTGTTTGATGAAGGGGTTCAGTGAAGTGTTCTGGTGAGGTGTTGTGAGGTGTTTGATGAAGGGGTCCAGGGAAGTGTTCTGGTGAGGTGTTGTGAGGTGTTTGATGAAGGGGTCCAGGGATGTGTTCTGGTGAGGTGTTGGTGAGGTGTTTGATGAAGGGGTTCAGTGAAGTGTTCTGGTGAGGTGTTGGTGAGGTGTTTGATGAAGGGGTCCAATGAAGTATTCTGGTGAGGTGTTGGTGAGGGGTTTGATGAAGGGGTTCAGTGAAGTGTTCTGGTGAGGTGTTGGTGAGGTGTTTGATGAAGGGGTCCAGGGAAGTGTTCTGGTGAGGTGTTGGTGAGGTGTTTGATGAAGGGGTCCAGGGATGTGTTCTGGTGAGGTGCTGGTGAGGTGTTTGATGAAGGGGTTCAGTGAAGTGTTCTAGTGAGGTGTTGTGAGGTGTTTGATGAAGGGGTCCAGGGATGTGTTCTGGTGAGGTGCTGGTGAGGTGTTTGATGAAGGGGTTCAGTGAAGTGTTCTGGTGAGGTGTTGGTGAGGTGTTTGATGAAGGGGTTCAGTGAAGTGTTCTGGTGAGGTGTTGGTGAGGTGTTTGATGAAGGGGTCCAATGAAGTGTTCTGGTGAGGTGTTGTGAAGTGTTTGATGAAGGGGTTCAGTGAAGTGTTCTGGTGAGGTGTTGGTGAGGTGTTTGATGAAGGGGTCCAGGGAAGTGTTCTGGTGAGGTGTTGGTGAAGTGTTTGATGAAGGGGACCAGTGAAGTGTTCTGGTGAGGTGTTGATGAGGGGTCTGATGAAGGGGTCCAATGAAGTGTTCTGGTGAGGTGTTGGTGAGGTGTTTGATGAAGGGGACCAGTGAAGTGTTTGGTGAAGGGGTCAAGGGGAGTGTTCTGGTGAGGTGTCGGTGAGGGGTTTGATGAAGGGGTTCAGTGAAGTGTTCTGGTGAGGTGTTGGTGAGGTGTTTGATGAAGGGGCCAAGGGAAGTGTTTTGGTGAGGTGTTGATGAGGTGTTTGATGAAGGGGTCCAGTGAAGTGTTCTGATGAGGTGTTGGTGAGGGGTTTGATGAAGGGGTCCAATAAAGTGTTCTGGTGAGGTGTTGATGAGGTGTTTGATGAAGGGGACCAGTGAAGTGTTCTGGTGAGGTGTTGTGAGGTGTTTGATGAAGGGGTCCAGGGAAGTGTTCTGGTGAGGTGTTGGGGAGGGGTTTGATGAAGGGGTTCAGTGAAGTGTTCTGGTGAGGTGTTGGTGAGGTGTTTGATGAAGGGGTTCAGTGAAGTGTTCTGGTGAGGTGTTGTGAGGTGTTTGATGAAGGGGTCCAGGGATGTGTTCTGGTGAGGTGTTGTGAGGTGTTTGATGAAGGGGTCCAGGGTAGTGTTCTGGTGAGGTGTTGGTGAGGTGTTTGATGAAGGGGTCCAGGGATGTGTTCTGGTGAGGTGTTGGTGAGGTGTTTGATGAAGGGGTCCAGGGAAGTGTTCTGGTGAGGTGTTGGTGAGGTGTTTGATGAAGGGGTTCAGTGAAGTGTTCTGTTGAGGTGTTGTGAGGTGTTTGATGAAGGGGTCCAGGGAAGTGTTCTGGTGAGGTGTTGTGAGGTGTTTGATGAAGGTGTCCAGGGAAGTGTTCTGGTGAGGTGTTGTGAGGTGTTTGATGAAGGGGCCCAATGAAGTGTTCTGGTGAGGTGTTGATGAGGTGTTTGATGAAGGGGTCCAATGAAGTGTTCTGATGAGGTGTTGATGAGGTGTTTGATTAAGCGGTTCAGGGAAGTGTTCTGGTGAGGTGTTGATGAGGTGTTTGATGAAGGGGTCCAATGAAGTGTTCTGATGAGGTGTTGATGAGGTGTTTGATTAAGCGGTTCAGGGAAGTGTTCTGGTGAGGTGTTGATGAGGTGTTTGATGAAGGGGTCCAGTGAAGTGTTCTGGTGAGGTGCTGGTGAGGTGTTTGATGAAGGGGTTCAGTGAAGTGTTCTGGTGAGGTGTTGTGAGGTGTTTGATGAAGGGGTTCAGTGAAGTGTTCTGGTGAGGTGTTGGTGAGGTGTTTGATGAAGGGGTCCAGGGATGTGTTCTGGTGAGGTGTTGGTGAGGGGTTTGATGAAGGGGTTCAGTGAAGTGTTCTGGTGAGGTGCTGGTGAGGGGTTTGATGAAGAGGCCCAGAGAAGTGTTCTGGTGGAGGTGTTGGTGGGGTGGGGTGGGGTGGGGTGGGGTGGGGTGGGTTTGAGGTGAGTGTGTGTGGCTGCTTGTACTAGTCCGAATTAATGCCGGTTTTATAGTGCCGGCCAACTGAAATACCATTCCGCAGTTTAACACGGGTACCCCACTCAGACACAGTAAACAGATACAGAGTCCAAGCCGACGAGACCATGTTTGTGTGTGTGACTGGTGCCAAAGGGCTCTTGTTAGACGCAGTTTTCCATCCACTGTGTGGATGCTCAATGCCCACTTATTACCCCTGTCAATGGATCAATGTGCACTCAACAATCATTCTCATCTCCCTAGGGAGTATGCAACCCTACCTGTGAAGCGCTAGACAGTTAACAGCCCTAGTGCAATCTCATCCTACCGGGTACCCATTCAGTGCTTGAGGCACATTTCGAACAAAGTCACTTGCCCAAGGAGACACCACATGTGTTACATGTGCTTCAGTGTATGACAGGGGGCACGGGTGGCCCAGTCGTCTAAGTCGCCGCGATTCGCTGTGCAGAGTTGCGTCCCTTGGGCACGCCAGAAACCTATGATTGTGGGTTCGAATCACGGTTCGTCCCAATTATGTTTCTAGGTTTGTCAGCACCATACCCGTGCTCGTGGGTTTCACCGAAGTGGTAAACGTCTGAGACCTGCATCACTTCGGGATTTTCTCCCACATTAAGCTGACACGCCGTGATGTAACTGGAATTCTGTTAAAAGCGGCGTTAAACCCAACTCACTCACTCACTCAGTGTATGACAGGACCGAAGCCCAAGAAGCCCTCGGGAGCCAAACTGCCGAATAACAGTCACCGATCCAGCTACTCTTCGTGACAGACGATGCATTTCTTCACCTCATTTGTGACCTGTGCGCTGTGCACAGGACCACATGCCACTATATAGCGAGATTACTTCTGATTGCGGCGTAAAACCATATGCATTGACATTGACCGTATTTGTAGGTTTCGTTAATCTCTTTGAACCTAGTATGGACTGGTAAATCAAACGGTGTTCTCCCGTACCACCCCTCTCCTTGTCCCTACTCAACACGACCCCTCCAATGTTGCCCTGGAGGGGGCATAGTGGAACGTTCAGGTCGACCTGAACTCATGGTTTGCTTGGAGAACAGAGTACCAGGAATTGCTAGGATATCATTGTGGATTTCACATTTGTTCTTCCCTACGATGTAATCCGTTTGCCGGCTTGTACATGACGCTGAGGACGTATGTGGAGGATATGTACTTGGGAATAGCGTGGATATACTGATATATTTATTGTACATTGACATAAGCCTGAATTATGAGCAGATATACCTTCGGTCGTTAATCCCGCTTGGGAGTGCAATGTCATGCCAGAATGAGGCGGTAAAGTAAAATATAACGGTAAACTCTGCTGTGATCGTAACTATGATTCTTTCGCCTTCGTCAAACAAACAAACATAAACAAACAAACAAACATAAACAAACAAACATAAACAAACAAACAAACAATCGCAAAAGAAAAACCAAACCGAATCCTCGCCCACGCTTTTAATTAATGACTTGGGTATCGTTCCACAGAGTAATCTTCGTACTACGTCGCAGGGGAATTGCAAGGTATAGCAGTTAAGATCGCTTTCACCCTAACATTACAAAGTAGAATGGGGCGGGGCCCTTATGACCTTTTATGATATTTTTTCATACAAGGTCACAAACCGGTATTGTACTGCGTGTTGTAAAATATTATAAAATTATTTTTTTTAAAAACAACAATGAAAAAAATCATTACATCTATTGAAATCGACATGGCAGTTTGTGAAATACCCCCACCCTGTCCGTCAAAGTCGTGTTCATAACAGATCAATTTCAAACTCTCATAGTTTTGACAGCGATCTACAAATCTCTCGAGGAGCAATCCCCTCCCCTTCGTCTAAGGAATTCTATGATCATACAGATATTGCAAACAAGTGGGCAAGTTGATCTGACAGATTTGGGCATGGCGATAATATTTGTTTGAAATCGACAACGTGGCGAAATGCAAGCACTGAGATAAACGGGGTCAGTTACTAGGGTTACTTTGTATAGGGACCAAGGTTAGGGTTTGATTAGAAGTCTGATTTCGCTGCCTGTCTCGCCACTGACGTATGGCGCGTGGATGCGTGGTTGAAATTGATTTGAAATTGACATGATATGTCCGAGGTGAGAAAGTGCAATGCACATACATTTCTGTGAGGTGAGGTGAGGTGAGGTGAGGTGAGGTGAGGTGAGGTGAGGTGAGGTGAGTCGAGGTGAGGTGAAATGCGGTTAACATTCTTGCTTTTATATATGTATGTGTTCAATAAAGCAAACCAACTCAGACACCAGCCAGCAGTTTAACATGGGTACCCCACTCAGACACAATATACTGACTTCGAACCGACCAGTCCTTTTTGTATCCTATGATGCCGAGCGCCGAACAAGGTAACAACAATTACGAATTTTAGACTTATTTGGGTATGACGCCTTAACCTTCGAACTACAACCTTCCGCTCTCATGGCAGACGTCCTATCCGCTTGACCACGGAGATACTCCTCGGTCAAAGGAACAGAGGAAAAGTCTGATCACATTCACAGGAAACTAATAATATACTGATAGTAAGAAATAACGGAACGAATCTATTCAGAGGTTTGTTTGTTTGTTGTTAAACACCGCACTAAGCAATATTCCAGCTATATGACGGTGGTCTGTAAACAATCGAGTCTGGACCAGACAATCCAGTGATTGACATCATGAGCACCGAGTGAGTGAGTAAGTCTGATTTTACGCCGCCTTTAGCAATATTCCAGCAATATCACGGCGGGGGTCACCAGAAATGGGCTTCACACATTGTACCCATGTCGGGAATCGAACCCTGGTCTTCGGCGTGACGAGCGAACGCTTTAACCACTAGGCTACCTGACCGCCCCCATGAGCATCGATCCACGCGATTGGGGTACGATGACAAGCATCAACCAAGTCATCGAGCCTGACCACCGGATTCCGTTAGTCGCCTCTTACGACAAGCAATATTCCGAAGTTGAAAATTTGGCGAAACAGTGTATGTACTCCGAAGATAGATATTTTTGGTTCCCGATGCTAACATTAACCTCAAGACTTATTTTGAAAACAGGAAGCATTTCCATAGTAACCAATAAACACGATACTAAACTGTCGAGCGTAAGAAAGTATACACCCAGTGATGATTGAGGTTGAAAAAAGAAACAAACAAGAAATGATTTTTCGATGGTGATACGTTTTTTGTCAAATCCAGTTTCAAGTGTATACTTTATTATGTCCGTTTATTATATTAATGTTGGCTTCCCTATTCATATAATGTATTTATTATATTTATGCGGTAAGAGTTTCGGATGAGTGAGTTATTACAGTTTGATGCCTGTATATTGAATCGACATGACATTTCGTGAAATACCTTCCACCGATGATAGGACGGAATTACGTTTGGGCTTCAACACTGTCGATGAATTATACAACAGTGAAATCGACCATGGCTTTCAGCGTGAAGAGCGACTGATCTACCCACTAGACTACCCCGTTTCCCAATAAAGCGACAAAAGCCTTTTCATATGCAATAGAAATCTCTTCATAAAGCAGGGTCGGTTTTACGATTCCGACTATATCTAAACATGTATTTATGAATCACTATCCAATGGTTATGATGCCAGGTGTTCTGGCAAACCGGTGGCACCGTCACAAACACATGCAAAGGCAAGGCAATTGGTCAGCTGAAAACAACAACAACATGGGAACATATGGTACAAGTCAAAATAGGGAATTGCATTGGACATCATTTGATGCGGCACATGTGGAAATGTCCTCCACATGTCTACCATGAAGCTGTTTGAAAGCTTTACTGAGTCCTTGAATGTTGTAACCTTGATCAAACAACTTCTGAGCAAGAGTCGTGTGACGCTCCTTTGAAATCATGGTAGAAAGAGCATGCACCATTGTATCTGAAAAAGGATGAAATATAAACACCAAGGGCTGGAGCTGCTGGAATACTGCTCGACATGAAGTGAAAGTTGACTTTTGGAAAGTTGCATAAAGTTGAAATTCATGCATAAAGAACCAGATCCGCAAGAAGGGGAACACAATTGGTGCCCATGGGGATGACTATTTCTTGCTTTCTTATCCCCCCCCCCCAAAAAAAAACAAAAAAAATAATTTAAAAAAAAACAAAACAACAACAACAACACACACACACACACACACACACACACACACACACACACACACACACACACACACACACACACACAAACACACACACACACACACACACACACACACACACACACACACACACACACACAAACACACACAAACACACACAAACACACACAAACACACACAAACACCCAAAAAACAAACAAACGGATAAATCCCAAAACATAAAACGCAATTTCGAAATGGTGACTTAAATGAAATAAAACAATTGACCAAGAATTATTTTTAAAAATCCGAACTACAGTTTCGAACTCGTTTGAATCTGACTAAGTCGAATGTACAAACGCACACTTATCTGAGTCTCCACTGTTGTCGGTGTGCATGTATGTCAGGTGCTATCTACACCGCTATTGAGTGAAATAGACAAGGATTACCTGAACTTTCTCCCTATAATCCAGCGTGTTATTGACAATAGGGTGTTGATATCAACAATGCACACATGATAAGATGGTCGGGGTCTGATTGTGGGTTAAGGCTCTACCGGCGGGAGTCAGTTCAACAGCTTTGTTCACAGGATTACTGATGTGACAGATATATACAAGGCGATTTACACGAAGAGATATAGGCTTGATATACAATATGTGAAATAGATTTGAAATTGACAAGTGTTTTGTGATTTGAAGTGGATGGATTCCGGGTTCTTTTTGTTCCTGTAGTTTGAACATACAATTTAAATATTTTGAATACCGTTTTTGAAAACCGACTCTATCAGCGAACATGATCTGGTTCTAGTTGGAGCACCTGAGCGTAGTCTACATTGGTTGCAACCAATATTGAGTGAGTGAGTGAGTTGGGTTTAACGCCGCTTTTAACAGTATTCCAGTTATATCACGGCGTATCAG
>NW_025963824.1:29578362-29590862 GCF_023055435.1 Haliotis rufescens | reverse complement strand
CCTATAACCTCATTACCCCCACCTCCAACACACCTCCCTGTCTGATCACACATTACCCCTCCTCCAACACACCACCCTGTATCACCACACATTACCCCACCTCCAACACACACCCCTGTATCACCACACATTACCCCACCTCCAACACACCTCCCTGTATCACCACACATTACCCCACCTCCAACACACCACCCTGTATCATCACACATTACCCCACCTCCAACACACCTCCCTGTATCATCACACATTACCCCACCTCCAACACACCTCCCTGTATCATCACACATTACCCCACCTCCAACACACCACCCTGTATCATCACACATTACCCAACCTCCAACACACCTCCCTGTATCATCGCACATTACCCCACCTCCAACACACACCCCTGTATCATCACACATTACCCCACCTCCAACACACCACCCTGTATCACCACACATTACCCCACCTCCAACACACCACCCTGTATCATCACACATTACCCCACCTCCAACACACCTCCCTGTATCACCACACATTACCCCACCTCCAACACACCACCCTGTATCATCACACATTACCCCACCTCCAACACACCACCCTGTATCATCACACATTACCCCACCTCCAACACACCACCTTTGTATCATCACACATTACCCCACCTCCAACACACCACCCTGTATCACCACACATTACCCCACCTCCAACACACACCCCTGTATCACCACACATTACCCCACCTCCAACACACCACCCTGTATCACCACACATTACCCCACCTCCAACACACACCCCTGTATCATCACACATTACCCCACCTCCAACACACCACCCTGTATCATCACACATTACCCCACCTTCAACACACCACCCTGTATCATCACACATTACCCCACCTTCAACACACCACCCTGTATCATCACACATTACCCCACCTTCAACACACCACCCTGTATCATCACACATTACCCCACCTCCAACACACCACCCTGTATCATCACACATTACCCCACCTTCAACACACCACCCTGTATCATCACACATTACCCCACCTCCAACACACCTCCCTGTATCACCACACATTACCCCACC
The DNA here is from genome assembly GCF_023055435.1 of Haliotis rufescens. NCBI lineage: Eukaryota > Metazoa > Mollusca > Gastropoda > Lepetellida > Haliotidae > Haliotis > Haliotis rufescens. The sequence continues at coordinate 29,589,785 of NW_025963824.1, read as the reverse complement.
TCCAACACACCACCCTGTATCACCACACATTACCCCACCTCCAACACACCACCTTTGTATCATCACACATTACCCCACCTCCAACACACCACCCTGTATCATCACACATTACCCCACCTCCAACACACCACCCTGTATCATCACACATTACCCCACCTCCAACACACCACCCTGTATCATCACACATTACCCCACCTCCAACACACCTCTCTGTATCATCACACATCACCCCACCTCCAACACACCACCTTTGTATCATCACACATTACCCCACCTCCAACACACCACCCTGTATCATCACACATTACCCCACCTCCAACACACCACCTTTGTATCACCACACATTACCCCACCTCCAACACACCACCCTGTATCATCACACATTACCCCACCTCCAACACACCTCTCTGTATCATCCCACATCACCCCACCTCCAACACACCACCCTGTATCATCACACATTACCCCACCTCCAACACACCACCCTGTATCATCACACATTACCCCACCTCCAACACACCTCCCTGGATCTCCACACATTACTCCACCTCCAAAACACCACCCTGTATCATCACACATTACCCCACCTCCGACACACCACCCTTGATCTCCACACATTACCCCACCTCCAACACACCTCCCTGGATCTCCACACATTACTCCACCTCCAAAACACCACCCTGTATCATCACACATTACCCCACCTCCAACAAACCACCCTGTATCATCACACATTACCCCACCTCCAACACACCACCCTGGATCTCCACACATTACCCCACCTCCAACAAACCACCCTGTATCATCACACATTACCCCACCTCCAACACACCACCCTGTATCACCACACATTACCCCACCTCCAACACATCACCCTGTATCACCACACATTACCCCACCTCCAACACACCACCCTGTATCACCACACATTACCCCACCTCCAACACACCACCCTGTATCATCACACATTACCCCACCTCCAACACACCAACCTGTATCATCACACATTACCCACCTCCAACACATCACCCTGTATCACCACACATTACCCCACCTCCAACACACCACCCTGTATCATCACACATTACCCCACCTCCAACACACCACCCTGTATCATCACACATTACCCCACCTCCAACACACCACCCTGTATCATCACACATTACCCCACCTCCAACACACCACCCTGTATCACTACATATTACCCCACCTCCAACACACCACCCTGTATCACCACACATTACCCCACCTCCAACACACCACCCTGTATCATCACACATTACCCCATCTCCAACACGCCACCCTGTATCACCACACATTACCCCACCTCCAACACATCACTCTGAATAACCACACCTTACCCTACCTCCAACTGACCACACTACCTTTTAACCCCCCCCCCCCCCCCCCCCCCCCCCCCCCCCCCTCCTCTCGTTCCCGCACTCACCAATATTCCAGTTGTGTAATCGAGCCTGGACCAGACATTCCAGTGATTGACATCATGAACATCGATCCACGCAATTGGGATACGATGACATGCATCAACCAAGTCGAGCCTGACCACCCGACACCGTTAGTCGCCTCTTGCGACAATCACTGTCGCCTTTTAAAGGAAGCAAGGGTTGCTGAAGGCCTATTCTCTACCCGCATCTTCACGGGACCCGCTGATATGTAAACATGGGCGTAGTTAAGGTGGCTATGGTACTGCCATCAGACTACTGTAGTACAACCTTGCTCTATATTCCTTTTATCGCCTGAAATGAATTCACAACATCTAACTGCATGACTGGATTTTTGATCAGGTTTTACAATGTTATAATGATAGTATCAGTGGGGACGAGGTTATCTGATGTTCGTATCTTGCTATAAAGCTGTTAGATTGCAAGCCAATAGCATTTCAGCTTTACTTTTGAACATGTCAGGCACCCCTGAAATAAAATGAAAAAAATGTCGGCTATGTTTTATTACTCGGACCACTCAATTGTCTTGTCCAATTCTCACTGCCTGCTTCCTCTACTCGTCTCACCTTCCCCGTCTTCCCCAAACACAAGTGGTGGTGATGGTTGGACAGGTATGAATTTTTTATACAAAATAATCCCGGATAACCAGAAAAAAACGTGCAGTGTAGTATAGATGCCAAGTGACAAAGTGTAGTATAGATTCCATGTGATAAAATGTTGTATACATGTCAGGTGATTAAGTGTTGTGTACATGCCAGGTGATAAAGTGTTGTGTACATGCCAAGTGATAAAGTGTTGTGTACATGCCAAGTGATAAAGTGTTGTATACATGCCAAGTGATAAAGTGTAGTATAGATGCAAGGTGATAAAGTGTTGCATACATGCCAGGTGATAAAGTGTAGTATAGATGCAAGGTGATAAAGTGTTGTATACATGCCAGGTGATAAAGTGTAGTATAGATGCAAGGTGATAAAGTGTTGTATACATGCCAGGTGATAAAGTGTTGTATACATGCCAAGTGATAAAGTGTTGTATAGATGCCAGGTGATAAAGTGTTGTATACATGCCAAGTGATAAAGTGGTGCATACATGCCAGGTGATAAAGTGTTGTATAGATGCCAGGTGAATAAGTGTTGTATACATGCCAGGTGATAAAGTGTTGTATACATGCCAGGTGATAAAGTGTTGTATACATGCCAGGTGATAAAGTGTTGTATACATGTGAGGTGAATAAGTGTTGTATACATGCCAGGTGATAAAGTGTTGTATACATGCCAGGTGATAAAGTGTTGTATACATGCCAGGTGATAAAGTGTAGTATAGATGCAAGGTGATAAAGTGTTGTATAGATGCCAAATGATAACGTGTTGTATACATGCCAAGTGATAAAGTGTTGTATAGATGCAAGGTGATAAAGTGTTGCATACATGCCAGGTGATAAAGTGTTGTATACATGCCAGGTGAATAAGTGTTGTATACATGCCAGGTGATAAAGTGTTGTATACATGCCAGGTGATAAAGTGTTGTATACATGCCAGGTGATAAAGTGTAGTATAGATGCAAGGTGATAAAGTGTTGTATAGATGCCAAATGATAACGTGTTGTATACATGCCAAGTGATAAAGTGTTGTATAGATGCAAGGTGATAAAGTGTTGCATACATGCCAGGTGATAAAGTGTTGTATACATGCCAGGTGATAAAGTGTTGTATACATGCCAGGTGATAAAGTGTTGCATACATGCCAAGTGATAAAGTGTAGTATAGATGCAAGGTGATAAAGTGTTGCATACATGCCAGGTGATAAAGTGTTGTATAGATGCAAGGTGATAAAGTGTTGCATACATGCCAGGTGATAAAGTGTTGTATAGATGCCAGGTGATAAAGTGTTGTATACATGCCAGGTGATAATGTGTATGTAGACGCCAGGTGATAAAGTTTTGCATACATGCCAGGTGATAAAGTTTAGTATAAATGCCAAGTGATGAAGTGTTGTATAGATGCCAGGTGATAAAGTGTTGTTTACATGCCAGGTGATAAAGTGTTGTACACATGCCAGGTGATAAAGTGTTGTATAGATGCAAGGTGATAAACTGTTGTATACATGCCAGGTGATAAAGTGTTGTATATAATCCATGTGATAGAGTGTAGTATAGATGCCAGGTGATAAAGTGTTGTATAGATTCCAGGTGATAAAGTGTTGTATACATGCCAGGTGATAAAGTGTAGTTCATATTCCAGGTGATAAAGTGTTGTATAGATTCCAAATGATAAAGTGTTGTATACATGCCAGGTGATAAAGTGTTGTATACATGCCAAATGATAAAGTGTTGTATACATGCCAGTTGATAAAGTGTTGTATACATGCCAGGTGATAAAGTGTTGTATAGATGCCAAATGATAAACTGTTGGATACATGCCAGGTGATAAAGTGTTGTATACGTGCCAGGTGATAAAGTGTTGTATACATGCCAGGTGATAAAGTGTTGTATACATGCCAGGTGATAAGTGTTGTATAGATGCCAAATGATAAACTGTTGGATACATGCCAGGTGATAAAGTGTTTTATACATCCCAGGTGATAGAGTGTTGTATACATGCCAGGTTATAAAGTGTAGTTTATATTCCAGGTGATAAAGTGGTGTATAGATGCCAAGTGATAAAGTGTTGTAAACCTGCCAGGTAATAAAGTCTTGTATACATGCCAGGTAATAAACTGTTGTATACATGCCAGGTGATAAACTGTTGTATACATGTGAGGTGATAAACTGTTGTATTCATGCCAGGTGATAAAGTGTTGTATAGATGCCAGGTGATAAAGTGTTGTATACATGCCAGGTGATAAACTGTCGTATACATGTGAGGTGATTAACTGTTGTATACATGTGAGGTGATAAAGTGTTGTATACATGCCAGGTGATAAAGTGTTGTATACATGCCAGGTGATAAAGTGTTGCATACATGCCAAGTGATAAAGTGTAGTATAGATGCAAGGTGATAAAGTGTTGCATACATGCCAGGTGATAAAGTGTTGTATAGATGCAAGGTGATAAAGTGTTGCATACATGCCAGGTGATAAAGTGTTGTATAGATGCCAGGTGATAAAGTGTTGTATACATGCCAGGTGATAATGTGTATGTAGACGCCAGGTGATAAAGTTTTGCATACATGCCAGGTGATAAAGTTTAGTATAAATGCCAAGTGATAAAGTGTTGTATAGATGCCAGGTGATAAAGTGTTGTTTACATGCCAGGTGATAAAGTGTTGTACACATGCCAGGTGATAAAGTGTAGTATAGATGCAAGGTGATAAACTGTTGTATACATGCCAGGTGATAAAGTGTTGTATATAATCCATGTGATAGAGTGTAGTATAGATGCCAGGTGATAAAGTGTTGTATAGATTCCAGGTGATAAAGTGTTGTATACATGCCAGGTGATAAAGTGTAGTTCATATTCCAGGTGATAAAGTGTTGTATAGATTCCAAATGATAAAGTGTTGTATACATGCCAGGTAATAAAGTGTTGTATACATGCCAGGTGATAAAGTGTTGTATACATGCCAAATGATAAAGTGTTGTATACATGCCAGGTGATAAAGTGTTGTATACATGCCAGGTGATAAAGTGTTGTATAGATGCCAAATGATAAACTGTTGGATACATGCCAGGTGATAAAATGTTGTATACGTGCCAGGTGATAAAGTGTTGTATACATGCCAGGTGATAAAGTGTTGTATACATGCCAGGTGATAAGTGTTGTATAGATGCCAAATGATAAACTGTTGGATACATGCCAGGTGATAAAGTGTTTTATACATCCCAGGTGATAGAGTGTTGTATACATGCCAGGTTATAAAGTGTAGTTTATATTCCAGGTGATAAAGTGGTGTATAGATGCCAAGTGATAAAGTGTTGTAAACCTGCCAGGTAATAAAGTCTTGTATACATGCCAGGTAATAAACTGTTGTATACATGCCAGGTGATAAAGTGTTGTATACATGTGAGGTGATAAACTGTTGTATTCATGCCAGGTGATAAAGTGTTGTATAGATGCCAGGTGATAAACTGTTGTATACATGCCAGGTGATAAACTGTTGTATACATGTGAGGTGATTAACTGTTGTATACATGTGAGGTGATAAAGTGTTGTATACATGCCAGGTGATAAACTGTTGTATACATGCCAGGTGATAAAGTGTTGTATACATGTGAGGTGATAAACTGTTGTATACATGCCAGGTGATAAAGTGTTGTATACATGCCAGGTGATAAACTGTTGTATACATGCCAGGTGATAAACTGTTGTATACATGTGAGGTGATTACTTCGATTTCGGTCTCGTTAGACCGGACCCTGTAACATCTAAAAAATATACAAAAGATATTACGCATGATTCGTTCATCAGGACATATGCTTATCCGGACGATTTCATTTGGATCAGTACCATTCGGATTGACGAGGTTTCGAAGTAGTCAAACTTACACGTCTTGTTTTACTAGGTTACCCTCACTTGCTTAAATTACAGGGTACTATATCCACCCACAAGAGATTCACGAAGTTCAAAATGTCATTGGTAATGGATATAGGTTAAGATTTATTTACCGTAACTCTAAATCCTTTTCCTCAATAGTATCAATATTGTCACAACTTGGCTCCAAATCTCGTGGCATAGCGTGAGATTTGTCTATCAAAGAAACTAATTAAGCCCGCGGTATGACGTTAATCCCGGAGCAAATCTCGCAAGTTCTCGCGTTATCACGTCAGTATATATTTGAAAAGCGAGATTACTGATATAATGATTTTATTTGGTTAAGATTTATATTGAAGATCTTATTTCAGGTATTAAATTAGTAGATTTATTTAAAAATACCAGCGCTTTGTTTATATCTGATTTGAATGTAAGAGTTTGCACGCATGAACCCTGCAAAATGGGACGGTTGTAATTATTTACGGTCGATGTGGTCCTGTCTGGGATAAAGGCGTTACAAACCCATTGACAACATCTTTATAGGGAGTGAGGGGGGCACGGGTGGCCCAGTCGTCTAAGGCGCCGCGATTCGCTGTGCAGAGTTGCGTCCCTTCGGCACGCCAAAAACCTATGATTGTGGGTTCGAATCCCGGTTCGCCCCCATTATGTTTCTAGGTTTGTCAGCACCATACCCGTGCTCGTGGGTTTCACCGAAGTGGTAAACGTCTGAGACCTGCATCACTTCGGGCTTTCCTCCCACATTAAGCTGACACGCCGTGATATAACTGGAATACTGTTAAAAGCGGCGTTAAACCAAACTCACTCACTCACTCAATTATAGGGAGTGTACATTGTCATGAATAGTGCTAATAACGATTTGATAAATAAACTGCCGGGCAAAAGAAAGTATACACTTGAAAATTGGATTTGACGTTTTTACCAATATTTAAACCTAATCAACACATTACTAGTATGAAGACGGTCGCCAAACTAAACAACTCTGAACCCGTTTGAAAAATACCATCGAATTTTCTGTTTGTTTCATTTTAGCCACCATTAAATATGGGTGTATCCTTTCTTTTGCGCGGCAGTGTATTTCGAAAGTCCGTGTTTGTGATAAATAGAGGTTTTCACGCGAGTGTGTTTTGGGATGGTAAGTATTCTGTATTGGCAGAACATTGTATTTTATTTTAATGAAGATTTCAAAGCGCGTCATATGACTCTTGCTCAAAAGTCGTTAAGTTAGGGTCTGCGTTCAAGGCCTAAGTAAAGCTTTCAAAATGTTTTATGGTAGATACGTGGTCATTTCTAAATCTGACGCAAAAAGATGTCCGATGCAATTCCCTATTTTGACAATTGACGTGCATTTGCGTGTGTTTGTGACGGGTGCCACCGATGGGGCTGGATACGCTCACCTGCCCGCGAACACCTGGTATCATCACAGTTTGCTGGTGATTCATAAACACATGCTCATGATATAGTCGGAATCGTAAATCGACTCGAGATTTCTTATGATTAAGGAAAGGGTTTGGTCGCTTTTCTTTACATCCAGTACATCTAGATTTCTTTTTTTGGTTTGTTACTTTTCTTTACACCGCAGCTATATCACGGCGGTCTATAAATAATTCAAACCAGTGATTGATATGAGGAACGCCCCATGCCGTCAGGTTACGATGACACGTGGTCAACCGAGTCACCGAGCCTGATCGCCCGATCTACCAAGTTGACTCTAACGACAAGCGATAGAGTGTTTGGGAACAGATCGAACCCGGAATCATCAGGAATTCCACTTTCTATCCGTAAGATCTCACCTGTACACACCTGCACACACCTGCACACACCTGCACACACCTGCACGAGGCACTGACCAGATGAGGGGTATGCATCGATTCCCTGGTGCTCAAATGTAGCACTTTGAGCCTGGTACATCGTGGACATGGCGCATATTGATTGATTGATTGATTGATTGATTGATTGATTGATTGATTGATTGATTGATTGATTGATTGACTGATTGATTGATTGATTGATTGATTGATTGATTGATTGGTTCATTCATTCATTCATTCATTCATTCATTCATACATTCATTCATTCATTCATTCATTCATTTATTCATCATTCATTCATTCATTCATTCATACATTCATTCATTCATTCATTCATTCATTCATTTATGTATTCATTCATTCATTCATTTATTCATTCATTCATACATTCATTTATTCATTCATTCATTCATTCATTCATTCATTCATTCATTTATTTATTTATTTATTTATTTATTCATTCATTCATTCATTCATTCATTTATCCATTCATTCATTCATTCATTTATCCATTCATTCATTCATTTATCCATTCATTCATTCATTCATTCATGCATTTATCCATTCATTCATTCATTTATCCATTCATTCATTCATTCATTTATCCATTCATTCATTCATTTATCCATTCATTCATTCATTTATCCATTCATTCATTCATTCATTCATTTATCCATTCATTCATTCATTTATCCATTCATTCATTCATTCATTCATTTATCCATTCATTCATTCATTCATTCATTCATTCATTCATTCATTTATCCATTCATTCATTCATTCATTCATTTATCCATTCATTCATTCATTCATTCATTTATCCATTCATTCATTCATTCATTCATTCATTTATCCATTCATCTCAACTTACAACAGACATACATTAATGTGCTCAGCGACATCGTGTGGAGTTTTACAGATAGAGAACACATAGTGGGAGAGGAGAGGTTGAAGAAAAGGAAGGAAAAACTGGAAACTTTCAGACAGAGAGAGATAAGAAAAATCGAATAAGCGGTAATTAAAAATGACCAAATAGCAATGCTAAAGAGGGGAGAGTGTATGCCAATAGATAACACAGCCAAGATAAATCAGGACAAAGCACGGCGCCCTGCCTGATCCACGTCGCAGTACTCCTCATTCGTCAATCAGTCACTACTTTTGTCAAAGTGTTCATATTTCCCTGGATAAAGTGATAAGACCTTTGAAAAATCAGACAGCAAATTTTATGCTAAATAAAGCCATTTTATTAAACGATAGGTTAATTTAGTCCTCTTGACATTTTTATTAAATACCACACTTCACAAGCGAACATGGTGAATTAACACCATTTTCAGTAAACAATCAATTAATCCGGAGTACCGAAATTTTAGTTAAGGAATCATTACGATGAGATCAAGTAGGCTTAACACTGAACGAGGCTCGATATCGCGGCAATGAGATTTTAACGAGACTTCGTGGGAGGCCATTTTGCTGGAGCTGTTAAAATGGCGTCTGAAGTGACTACCGGGCAATGGCTTATCACCCGGGTCGACAAATTTATTAGAGGGTCATTTTTCTTCTAAAACGGCTCTATTTGGCGCCAGGGATCCTATTGTCGTTTATTCCATCACTTCTGAACGAATGTCAGTCCGCCGCAATTTGTTTTTTCGCTTCCAGCGATTCCAGAGGACTTTGAAATTTATACGATGGCAATGAATGGTAGTCACATCCATGCGATCCTGGATTTAAGTAATAAATATGAAAACTGTCAGATTAATCTGATTCAGGTATGTTCGGTGTGTAGGTTCTGGCAATCTGCGAATATTGAACTTCAAGAATCAATACGCTCAGGGCAATGGTATGTCCTGGACAGTTCATTTAGTTATTTAAGTTTTGTTGTCACTCAATCGATTTACAGTGAACAAATCCGACACTTCCTGATATTACTGAAAGCGGTTTAAAAAAACCATACTCACTCACTGATGCCAAATAAAGATCATGAATCGATAACAATGAAAGGAAACAAATAAACAAAACAAATTTCAAATTGCATAGAGAGTAAATGTTGTTTTTCGCCCAAGTGAGAAATATCACGACTACTTTCAAGCATGAATATGAAAAACATTGAAAATAACACAAACTTTAAATTATTATGAGCTTTAAGTCGTCATATGGTGACTAAATGTTGCTTTTCGCTGTAGTTGGTGTCTTTGTTAGTTGTTTAACGCCCACTCTGCAATATTCCAGCAGTATGACACCGGATGTAATAATCGAGGCTGGACCAGACAATCTAATGATCGATGATTGTAAAGCTTTAAAAAACATTTACCCGTATTAAAATAATCATGACCCCCTGAATACAATCCGACCTCGGCAATCTCGAACATCTCCATTTTATGTACAGGGGACTAAAGTTTGGTATTCTCACAATTTTCACATCGATTATCTACACCCTTTCTCAAAATACTGTCTCTCCCACTTTTGGGTGCAATCGTTCGGCCATCGCGTTCATCTGTGCTGTCAAGCTGCATCTATCGTGAACACCTCAGTTGACTTTTCCCTCTCAAAAACTTAAACACATCGTTCTTCATTGTTCTTTGCGATTCATCACGTAGCTTTCATATATATTATGATAAAAAATCTTTTTAGGAATTTTCATTTTATTTATTTGGATAAAAAACTTGCTGTTATGGGGGAAAATTATATTAACCATTTAAATCGATTGACGTTATGGGATATTCGGAACACTTGGACCTCATTAATCCAGACAGTACTGGCTATGCTCCCATAAAATTATTATGATCTGGTTAAACAAGGTTTCGTGAAAGAAAATCACAGAGCTAACCAATCAAAACAAAACTGCCATATTCTTGTCTGCGCATGAATACACTTGCCTTCATTAATTCGAACAGTTATGCTCACATAAAACGTCAAGATCTGGTTTAACGAGGTTTCGGAATACATGACTGTGCACGTGATTCACGTAGTAATGACCGTATACGTGATATAGATCCTTTCATTTAGTACAACCTTTGTTCAAGGAGCCACCTGCTGTTGGCGAGTACCCTCGCCGGGTCACATTGTAGCCATTTGCATCAACCCATCTATGTATCTTGACACCATGAGTTGTGTTACATCCCCAACCCTCTCAACTGTCTGCGAGCTAGTGTATATAACCATCATGATTATAACCTTTTGACGCAACTCGAGCGAACTAATACCACGTTAAGGGGCCAAAGAAATCCTTTATCGCCATCGAAAACGTTACACTTGTAATATCTGGTTACAATGTGGATAAAGAAGATACAGTTTCGACTGGAACCGTAGCTCAACAAAGGTATGTGTGGTATCTGCATTGTCGTTTACCAACGAAAAAAGTACCGTTACTCGCCATGCTTCCTTTGTGCATCGGAATTGCAGCTTGATAGACTATTTTAACATTTGAACTTCTAACGGGATGGCCTAGACTTTACGCTTTTTATGGGCGTAGTTTGCGCATGCGTGAATATAGGTTGATGCGTTTCTTTGAAGTGTGTGAGGTTTCAAGGTTATTGTGAATTGATGACGGCAATTATGGTAATGATATGTTTATTTGATGACAGTGGTAATGACAATGATAATATGTGAATAACTGCATAATCTTCACGTGAAGGACTCTAACACGACCGCAGAGCAGGCCGTCTCGGTC
>NW_025963824.1:29550862-29575862 GCF_023055435.1 Haliotis rufescens | reverse complement strand
GTCGCGTCCAAGATTATTGCACTTATATAGCGACGTGCATGTACGTGTGTGTGTTTGTGTGGCTGCTTGTACTAGTCCGGACTGATGCCGATTTATAGTGCTAGCACACTGAGATACCATGCCGCAGTTTAACATGAATACCCCACTCAGACACAATATACTGACTCCGAGCCGACCAGTCCTTGTTTTAGCCCCTTAATGCCGAGCACCAGACAGGATAACAACAAGTACCATCTTTTAACGTCTTTTGGTATGACGCGGCCGGGGATCGAACCCCGGATCTTCCGCTCTCCGGGCGGACGCTCTACCACAAGACCACGGAGGCGGTGAATCTGGTCCAGACAAACCAGTGACTGATTGCATGAAGAACGCCCCACACCTATTACACGCACGGCTATATTACACGTTAACATAAGCTCCACCAACACTGACATAATACCCTACCTTATACCCAGATCAGGTTTGATATGTCGACAAAACCAATTTCATAATCATGAGAACACTCTACCAAAACCTGAGTACACTGAACGATGGGCACGTATTGCTAAAATACTATTAAATAATGATAATACTCGCTCACTCTCAAACCCCAATTCGAAATTGTGTAAAACTGGTGTTGTACTCAAGACAGGGCGGTAGTACAAAATTCAATTTGACGCTCCCCTAATGCTACATATCTTTCTGGGTTTACGGATATTTGACCAAACATTCCGGTGGGAAGGTCACAACAATAAAAAAATATCCAATGATCTTTTTCTCTCGTGGTTCTTCATAATTCGTTGTGTTTTCAGGTTATTAAAATACTAGTAAATTTTCAACAGGTTTTAATTATCCTATATTAAATAATTTATTTGTACTTAAAGAGACAGCAAATGAGTATTTATTAGAACTTTGCTTATTTTTGTCGGCGGAATAAAAAAAAAGCCCCTGTATATTTTGTTACACTGCAATTCGTAAAGCAAGTTTAAAAAAAGGTTTGCCTAAACATATAGCTTTCGAAGACATTGAACATGTTCTATCATGACAACTGTTATTCCACTGTTTGTCTTACGTATCATTAACGACAGCAGAACAAACTATGCACCGTTCATGGATCAAATGTCAAGCCAGCGACAAAGAATAATTCATTTAATTCTTAAAACAGAATCGATTTTCTGCATAGACCCAAACTGTTTGAACCTATCAACAGAGTTATGCGTCTGAGGTAGCGCACATCGCGGCCCCGATACAGGCACCTGTAGTTTGGTGTTTATCAGCCGAGTGACCGAGTGTCGATAAAACACAATGTTACATACTCTCCTTGACATTATCAAACATTCACCGGCTAATCTGTAAGGAGAAGGGGTTATAGGGTGCGAGTGGACTTTATTTCGAAATGTAGTTTCGAACACACGAACACACACACTGAGTGACACTAACACATACACACTAACACAACACACACTAGCACTAACACACAACACACACACACAGTAACACTAACACAACACACACTAGCACTAACACACAACACACACACACACACACACACACACACACACACACACACACACACACACACAGAGTGACACTAACACATACACACTAACACAACACACACACACAGTAACACTAACACAACACACACTAACACTAACACAACACACACACACACACGAACACACTAACACACACACTGAGTGACACTAACACATACACACTAACACAACACACACTAGCACTAACACACATGAATTCTCACACACACACGCACTAACACTAACACACACACAGTAACGCTAACACATACACACTAACACCAACACACACGAGCACACTAACACAAACACACACACAGTAACACACACACATACACACTAACACAACACACACCAGCAATAACACACACGAACACTCACACACATACACACACACATTAACACACACACATACTAAAACTAACGCTAAGTACAATAATCTTGCTCGCGAATTCTTGAGTCACCCTCCCTCCCACATAACGAAGACGGCATGTTGAACACTTTGCCACATAATATATGATCATGTAAATTATCTTTGTAATTAAACTTTGATAACATGACATAAACAGGCAGGTGATGTTGACAACAGCCTTACAACGCGCCCAGCTAATGGAAGGTTTAGACACATATTACACAGAAAATCAATCTTCTTCATTTACTTGTCAGATGGATTCGCTTGAAAAATGCTTGCTAATTAAAAACTAAAATTATGTCCCCTTTTTAAAAACGCACACACAAATTTATGGTAACTTCCACATCGCCTCTGAAGTTATGTTTGTTAGTCTGCTTGTTTGTTTGTTTGTTGTTTAACGCCATACTCAGCAATATTCCAGGTATATGACGGTCTGAGATAATCGAGTCTGGACCAGACAATCCAGTCATTGACATGAGCATCGACCCACGCAATTGGAATACGATGACACGCATCAACCAAGTCAGCGAGCCTGACCACCCGATCCCATTAGTCGGCCCTCACGACAAGCATAGTCTTTTTAAGGCAAGCATGGGTTCTACCCCGGATCTTCACGGGTCTACAGCTATATGATGGCGGTCTGAATATAATCGAGCCTGGACAAGACAATCCAGTGATTGACATTATGAGCATCGATCTACGCAATTGGGATACGATGACATGTATCAACAAACCTTACCACCCGATGCCGTCCGTCGCCTGGAGCGACAAGCCTGGGTTACTGAGGACTCATTCAAACCAAGGGGGATGCTATTATTAAACAAAATCTAAGTTAATCCCATTCGATTTTTGTTTGTTTGTTTGTTCTTTAACGCCGCACTCAACAATATTCCAGCTCTATGACTGCGGTCTGTAAGTAATCGAGTCTGGACCAGACAATCCAGTGATTGCCAACATGAGCATCGATCCACGCTATTGGGATCGAAGACATGCATCCACCAATTCAGCAAGCCTGACCACCCGATCCCGTTAGTCGCCTCTTACGACAAGCATAGTCACCACTTACAGCAAACATGGATTGCTGAAGACCTATTCTACCCCGGGTCTTCACGGGCCGAATCCCATTTGAACAGATTTCCCACAGAGTAGAACATACATTCTTTTTAATCCCGTCGTCCCCTGGTTTTCGTATCACATAAACGATGTTAACAGTCATACGGTGCTGCTTATCACCGTACAATTCCTCCACTAACACAACCCATGCATGTGTTACCGGGCTAACACAACCACCCAGCGAGGCGGCGGCCATGGCAGTGACAGGCGTTAATATTGAACTGCGCATGACATCAAGGAGATTACAAACATAACTCTTGAGACACCATATTGATATGATGAGTGAGTGAGTGAGTATGGTTTTACGCCGCTTTTAGCAATATTCCAGCAATATCACGGCGGGGGACACCAGAAATGGGCTTCACACATTGTACCCATGCCAACGCTTTAACCACTAGGCTACCCGACCGCCCCATTGATATGATGAAACACGGGTAGGTGAGGAATAGTGCGTGGGGTGGGAGCGACTCCTCAAATCAGTTTGTTTGTTTGTTGTTTTACGCCGCACTCAGTAATGTTCCAGCTATATGACGGCGGTCTGTAAATAATCTGGACAAGACAATCCAGTGATTGACATCATGAGCATCGTTTCACGCAATTGGAATACGATGACATGCATGGACCAAGTCAACGAGCCTGACCACCCGATCCCGTCTGTCAACAAAATACTTTTTTTCCACTTGAACATTAAAAGCTCCTCAATGAGGCTATTACTAAACTTGAAAGCGGTAATAACATAAACCCTTGACAGATACCAAAGGTATTATTGATCGCCATACATATTTCTTATATGTGCAAAAATTCTTGCACATACGCTGCGATAAAATAACAAAAATATAAGGCATAAAATTTCTTGATACAGAATATCTCTTGACACAGTTTGGCAGACGATACAACAATCATACATGTACTTGACGGATCAGAATAATTCTATCAGGCAACTATAGACATTCTGAAAAAATACGCATCTTTTTCTGGACTGAAAATGAACATCGAAAATACGAAAATAATGTGGACAGGCTTGAAACAGTATTCAGGCACACAGCACGGTAGATCATTAAGTTTAGACTGGTACAAACGACCTTTAGTTCTACTGGGGATTCAGTTTCAACACAAGGCAGAGATGGTTGAACGGAACTATAACGGCAAACTAAAACACATTTATAATGATACTGTGGTTGCTACGAGATCTTACACCTTTTGGTAGAATTAATGTCATCAAAAGTCTCATTTTACAATCTCTAAATCATCTTTTTACAACACTTGCTAATCCCAGAATGGACACCCACCAACAAATGTTTAAAATTAATTCGGAAGGGCAAACCTGATAAGATAAAACTATCACTTTTATTCAAACATATCACGATGGAGGACCAAAGATACCACTTATGCTAGAAAGAATACAAGCTCCGAACATAACTTGGATATTAAGAACCTTTACCAAAAATACAAAACTTGCCAACCTCATTGAACTAAAAATGCCAGATCGAAATATTTAAGCAAAAATGTCTTACCTAAAATAAAAAAAAATCTTTTTGGGAAAGATGTCCATGAATCATGGTCTAACATACAGTCACAGCACTCAAACTACAACGCAGAATTACCAAAACAGTATATATGGGGAAATGATAATATCCAGATTGGATATGAACCTATCATAAACAAACACTACCTAAACGCAAATATATAATTCATCAATGATCTGCTAACAGATACATTCTATACATTTAAATAAATTAATGAGGGATGTACTGTAAAATCAAATTTCTTGGAATACGCAGGTCTTATTAAATCTATAAAAAAAAGATTATTTAGATTCCAAATGTGTAACATTAGATAAGGTGAGGTGAGGTGAGGTGAGGTGAGGTGAAATTGGGTTTAACGTCGCCGCAAAGATTATTGCACTTATATAGCGACGTGCATGTACGTGTATTTGTGTGTGGCTGCTTCTACTAGTCCGGACTGATGCCGATTTATAGTGCCAGCCCACTGAGATACCATGCCGCAGTTTAACATGAATACCCCACTCAGACACAGTATACCGACTCCGAGCCGACCAGTCCTTGTTTTAGCCCCTTAATGCCGAGCGCCAGACAGGGTAACAACAAGTACCATCTTTTAACGTCTTTTGGTATGACGCGGCCGGGGATCGAACCCCGGACCTTCCGCTCTCCGGGCGGACGCTCTACCACAAGACCACGGAGGCGGTCAAAATAAGATAAGAAAAATGAACAACTATTTGTTCATGTAATTTCAAAATTTTAAATACAGATGGAAAGGGGGGGGGGGGGGGGGGGGGGGAGGAGGAGTAGTGTATGTCCCGTTATTAAACCATTAAAAGAAAAAAACGGAGTCAATTAAAATGGGAAAAGATACACACAGATACACCGGAAGATATTTGGAGGACTTACAACTATTTACTATGTAGAAGAACATACAACACAAAGCTAAGATGGTTTCAATACCGTATTATTCATAGAAATCTGAAAGTATAAATTTATAGCTTCCTTATTCTGTTCTTTTTGCACTACTTAAACTGAAAATGAACTGGTCCTGTACTGAATATAGTAGACTAACATATAGTCTCTGAAATGAACATATCGTACAGAAAAAAACAGTTGTTCAGTTATCTTAATAAAAATCTAATAAAAAGGGAGCCCAGTGATTCTCTTCATTTGATACTGCAGTAATCTAGACTTGCCAAACATTATAGACTTGCATGGGCTGTAGTTGATATAAATGTATCAGGGTCTGTAAGACAGACTATGAATATAGATAAGAATCACATTATTTTGGGATTTAAAGAATAAACGTAAAAGACCCCACCCTCACACCAGCCAAGCCCAAAGTCCCTCCTTACACCCAAGCACCACCATCCCTAGTATCGGCTCTTGCAAGGGGCCATGTTTATAAGTAGTTTGTTTTGCAAATGTGAAGTGTGATTAGAGCTATGCCGCATCACGGAGGAATGCTTCTCAACAATGGTTGTACCTCTATCCCTGAAATACCCCCAACTCTCGACCCCCTTTCGGACTTTGATACCCCTAATACATTGTCTTACCGACATATCGCCAGTGGGATTGTTCTAGATCTACACCACTTAGCAAAGATTTGGGGACAAGGATGGATAAGATACGGAGTGACCGACCCTAGATTTGTAATAACGTCCGAAATACAGAATAATTAGAACACTTTTCTGAAGTGAACGAAAACGAAACCTTTTGCTCCTTGTTACATGGATTTAAAGGGGGGAACACTCGGTAGACATGGACAGATTTATTGACTTCCGACAAGGCTGGAGAAGGTGCCTGGAGTTGTTATTTTAAACCATTCGGGCGCCATCTTGCAACTCAATAGTTTGTTCGCTCTCGGTTTTGCAGCAAATACAATATCTCTCACTCTCTCTCTCTCTCTCTCTCTCTCTCTCTCTCTCTCTCTCTCTCTCTCTCTCTCTCTCTCTCTCTCTCTCTTTATATATAGAGGCGATACAGAACATGTTGATGCAGCTTTGTCAATATTATATTTCCAGGGCGAAATTCATAAAGGATGATAGCACGACGACTCTCGATGTATGAGTTTAAGTGTGGGGGACAGGATTGTCTTAAAGACACAATCCATTTGTTTAAACCATTATGGTGACGAAACGCTATTGTGGTTGCAGTTAATACTGGGCCAGGAATCCACTAGCCATTCTGAATGTTCATTTTAACAAGCAAACCTGTTGTAACTAGTCATTGAGCAAACTTATAGAGAAATTATGTCAACCATAAGATGGTTTAAGATTGCAGAATCAGCAGATTTATCTCACGATGTCTCCATTCCCGAACGGGACTCCGATCGACAAGATCAATACATAATTTCGAAAACACCAATTATTAAATAATAATAATAATAATAATAATAATAATAATAATAATAACTAATAATTAGCTTATTCTTTTAAGATAAATGTGTGTAGGAAATAGCAAAAAATAAACATAATCATAATAATAAAACTTTTTTCTTTTAAAGAAAACTCTATTGTACGATTCCGACAAACATATCAATAATTGTAACACAAAACATATCGACAGCTATTGGAGTGCGTATCACGGCCTGCTACAGATCTGATGAACTGAGCAAATATGTCAAATCAAGCTGCGTTGCTCCAATTCGGGGTCAATTCTAACGGCATGTGGTATTTGTACAATGATGGACGCGGCGCGTTAAACAAACGAACCTCAAGTGTTACGATAAAGATTCACAACACACGCCTCACGTAGAAAACATGCGCGCACGTACGTACGCCGGGGTCACAGTGCAGAGTCTTGACCAATCAGCGTCACTGAGTGCAACAGTTTGCTAGCGTCGTTGATTGGGGGTGGGAGTGGGGAAATAGGGTGGTTCAAGGATAACATCAAGAGATTATGAAGAGGATATCGTTATTTTGGCTGAACTTTGAGCTGTTGTCATCAGACAATGAAGAAGCTAAATGTGACCTCACGTGTTGTGTTGGGGTGAGTGAGGTTGTTGTATGGTTCTTTAAACAGTATTTCCATTACCCTGACGGGCAAAAGAAAGTATACACCGATGCTTGATGGTTGCTGATGAAACAAACTAGATTCGATGGTGATGTATTTGATAGGGGTATCATAGTTGTGTTTTGGACATTACGTTTACAATCTATTGGCGACTGTTTACAGCCCAGTAATATTTTGATAGCGTTTGTAATTTTTGGGTCAAATCCAAACTTTCTGGTGTATTTTTTTCCGGCAGTTTATATCACCTGAATGTTAGAGTGAAGGTCAAAATTACGAAGTTTGTTGACGGTTACCACTTTGGGGGATAATCGGTTGACAAACCCAGAGACCCGTGAAGATCCGGGGTAGAATTGCTCTTCAGCAACCCCTGCTAGCCGTAACTGGCGACTAACGGGATTGGGTGGTCAGGCTCGCTGACTTGGTTTGATGCATGTCATCTTATTGCGTAGATCGATTCTCGTGATGCCAATCACTTGATTGTCTGGACCCGACTCGAACAGATCGCCGTCATATAGCAGGCATATTGCTGAGTGCGGCGTTAAACAACAAACAAACAACAAATAAGATCGTGGCAGCTAATGATCTGAACCCTGCCCCGTTAGGGAATTACGATATCAGGTATACTATAAAGGACTAAATAAAATTTAAACAAACGTCGAAAACTGGAATTTAACAAATATATACAAATATATTTACTTTATTTACGTAAATATTAATGAGGTGAATGAGGATCGTTTTAAAGATCATTGCACTTATATAGCGATATGCCACGTGTCCGTGCGTGCGTGCGTGCGTGCGTGTGTATGGCTGCTTGTAGAGGACTAATGCCGGTTTTATAGTGCTAGCCCACTCAGGTACCTTGCCGCAGATTAACATGGATACCCCACTCAGACACAATAAACTGACCCCGAGCCGACCAGTTCTTCTTTTATCCCCTTAATGCCGAGCACCAGGCAGGGTGACAACAAGTACCATCTTTTAACATCTTTCGGTATGACGCGGACGAACGACCTTGTATTCTCAGTGGAAAGTTGCAAGTGTTTGAGTGGGGAATTAAATAAATTAAAAAATGACGATTATGAGTCCTACAGTCCAACATAATCACTTTTTATCCCTTCAAAATATATTTTTGTGATTTGCACCTTCGAGGTCACAACACACAGATGCCTTCAACACAGACAACAGTACGTGAGCCAAGTGACACGTACACACTACCGTAGCTGCCGGGACCGCTCCTAGAGATCTGGAGGGCTTCAGATATAAATCTTCGATAAAGGCTCGGTGTTGATGCTGAGATAATGCCACTCCCTGTTTTCGCATCAACGACCAAAACGCTTTCCAGCAAGCACACAGTCAATGCTTATAATAAAATTCAACAACGTAAAACATGTTTTGTCTACAATGGTTTAACCAAAAACAGTTGTATATATCAAAACAGACAAAAATGGCGAGATTGATAAACATTCCAGGTGTATGAATACACACTGTGGCGTTACATGAATCAGGTGATCGTAATTTATGCGCATAACTTGACACTTCTACATAGTCAGTAGCCAATCAACGAGAGAGTAGGATCAAGACAATGTTCACAGGCCCTGTCAATTAAGGCAAGAGGCGAGAAGATCTTCAACAGACTGTAACGAACCGGAAGAAATATGTCCAGGAGAAGGCGGCTGTTTCAAATGGCCTGGTCAGTTACCGCCAGATTCAAACATTAGTTCCCCGAGAACGGGAAGACACAGTTGGAAAATGCTAGTTAGAAATGAAACCCAAAGACATAAATGTTGTGGAACCGAGGCGAACGGGGGAAAAAACAGGCGAGCGAGCCTGCACGTTTGCCGTTTCACTCCTTCTCGGCCTTCGGTTTCAAAGGGTAGTTTGGACAATGAATATGCATGAATGTCGCTAAATATCCTGTGCATGACGATACACGTGGGCAGAAGGGAATTCCCTCGACTGTAATATTGGGATTCCCCGAACACTCCGCAGTAATAAAAGTAGTGCGCTTCGGTTGGCGTGGCTTAATTGTTTACATTCATTGGGAAATGAATGCAATAACACGTGACCAATTCAGCTTATCATAATGCAGGAATTTCAATCAACGCAACGAAAAATTAATTGTAATTTTGTGAGGAAAACATTTCTTCGTGTTTGCGGAAAATTATTACACTCATAATGACAGACGGGGCGGTTGTTGTAATGAAATCGACATGCAGCAACACCTGCGCAAAGATCACAACTCGATCACGTGCGAGAGCACTTTGTTGATAAATATTGGGACATTAGGTTACAGAGCATGTTTTGCACATGCGCGAAAGGAAATGTCTCGAATGTTTATGCAGCCCATTTGACAGCTATTCTCGTTTATTAATTAGGGTTGATGTCGTCATTGGAATTCTAAGTTAAATGCATGATTTCATCTAATACCACTGGTATAATTTCAGTCAGAGAACATCTTTTTTAACGATCAGAGGACCGAATTAATTTATGATTTTCATGCCTATAATAATTTATACTCAAAAGCAAACGTAATCGTGAAATATCGACACCTGGTAATTAAATAATGATGATGATGATGATGATTATGGGTTATGTGTCTTTCCCTTTATATCGAGTAGCTCCAGCCCTTGGTGTCTACATTTGGTGAACTAATATTCTAGAAATAATAGAGACCAGAGAGAATGACTCATCTGTTTCATATTTAGATTCCGGGGTAGAATAGGTCTTCAGCAGCCCATGCTTGCCGTAAAAGGCGACTATGCTTGTCGTAAAAGGCGACTAACGCGATCGGGTGGTCAGGCTCGCTGACTTGGTTGAAGCATGTCATCGATCCCAATTGCATGGATCGATGCTCATGATATCATTCACTGGATTGTCTGGTCCAGACTCGTCCGATGACTTCAACTTCCCACCAGTCACCTGTCCCATTAGGACGAGTAATATTCAAAGTGCTCCAGCCCTTTGTATCTACTTTTGTAAATCGAGCACGCTCTTTCTACGAAGTTTTCAAAGAGCGTCACACGAATCTGGCTCAAATGTTGTTCTGTCGTGATTACGACATTCAAGGCCTCAGTAAAGATTTCAAAAGGTTTTATGGCAGACCTGTGGAGACAATTTCTATTTTGACCTAAAATATCGGATTAAGTTTTGAATCTAAAGGGACCCGTAAAGACCCGGGTTAGAGTAAGTCTTCAGCAATCCATGCTTGTCCTCTTAAGGCGATTATGTTTGTCGTAAGAGGCGACTAACGGGATCGGGTGGTCAGGCTAGTTGACTTGGTCGATGCATGTCATCGTATCCCAATTGAGAATATCTATGCTCATGATGTCAGTCACTGGATTGTCTGGTCGAGACTCGATTATTTACAGACTGCCGTCATATAGCTGAAATATTGCTTAGTGCGGCGTTATGCAACAAACAAAGAAATTGAATCATATGTAACGAAATCTTCGTTCTGCATCTGTTAACATATAGATGGGCCGAACGAGTATTATACGTTCATTTGAAGTGTGAACAACGTTAACTTTTGAAATGGTTCATATATTCATCCAAACTGTGCTATATTTTATATATGCGCAACGGTCTGTATGTTACCGCTGACGGAAAAAGCTAACAAACAAAACAAAACACACAGTTACTTCCCCCTACGAACATTTTCCATGAAGTCAAAATGGCTATTTGTTATAAAAAGAGACATGTGCTTAATTTGTTTTCAAGGGCGGTGTGATATATGCTCAAGTAATCAATTGGTGATTATAAAAAAAAAAACATCGTTTGTTATTCATGAGATGATAAACAGACAAAAACGACAAATTACTTGGCAAGGAAAACCGCAATCAATTTTAGCCCTCGTCACTCTCTTTCAGTTGACAGGTGTCAGTCAAACATCAAGAGCACGTGCATATCGTGGGGTTTTCTTATTTGGCGTGCTACCTGCCGTGGGACAAGAGGCGCGAGGAGCGTGGAGGCGCGTGAAAATCGAGAACTGCTTTCATCGCGCCTTGAAACAGGGATTGCTGCACGGGGGAAACTGTTTTAAGTCGGACCATCTGATCCAATTGTTCGCATTTGAAATATACACCGTAAACTCGTGAAATATTATCATAGCATGAGACAAAAAAAATTCACAATAAGTACTCACTCGATGCGCAATTCCTGTCATACTCCCAATCCGTGAAATATGTATCGGCTAATGTTGTACATGTCATTTGACAACGTGCACGAATTGCTCGGTGTCAGTTTAAATGTTCATTAGAATATGGAAATATCTAACGGTTAAGGACAAAGTTTGTTCTGAATAAAAGTCGGACGACAGTATCAAATCTTGATCCTAATCCGACTTAATTTCAAGAGCAAACAGGTAGCACTTCAAAACACACGTGGGGACACGGGTGGCCCAGTTGTGTAAGGCGCGGCGATTCGCTGTACAGAGTTGCGTCCCTTTGGGCACGCCAGAAACCTATGATTGTTGCTTCGAATCCCGTTCCGCCCCGATTATGTTTCTAGGTTTGTCAGCACCTTACCCGTGCTCGTGGGTTTCACCGAAGTGGTAAACATCTGAGACCTGCATCACTTCGGGCTTTCCTCCCACATTAAGCTGACACGCCGCGATATAACTGGAATACTGTTAAAAGCGACGTTAAACACAACTCACTCACTCAAAATACATGTTTGTTTGTTTGTTGTTTAACGCCGGACTCAGCAATATTACAGCTATATTAAATAATTAATATAAAACATTATCAATTCGATCAAAATTGATTACCCCTAAAAGTTCAGATTCTTATGTGGCAGTAATGTTTCAAAATGGCGACGCACAGATAAAAATGTGGAGCATTCGGATACAATACTAAACTGGTCATCAAATGACGATACATCACCAGCGTCTGACAGAAATATTGTCCTATTACACAAGAGGTCGATATACTTTTTGTAGTGGCTAAATGATCGTTCTTATTTGGAAGTAAGCACCCCTCCTTTTCCACCGCCTCCATCAAGATGCAGTTAAATCGAAACTTTGAAGATCTTTGACATTATTTTATATCTATTGCGAGTAAAAGGCGCACTTATTTCTTCAGTTGGTCCCAATATAACCTTTTTATGCATGTGTAGAATGTCGATTGTTCTCCTAAAGAAAGTTTAGTGTCATGTGGAAATTAGAGGACTCTCTAGGGGTTCCACGAGAAATACGACCCAAATAAATTATGTTGAAAGGGACTGACGATTCCATATTCGAGAGGGGATTTCGGCTGAGACAGAATAATTTTGGCGGACAGTTTCAACTGTACAGTGTATTTCTCACAAAGGAAAAGTTGAACAATTATTTCACAAGAAATGTCCAATTAAAAATTATTTTTACAGTATGTCCGCCACAGCTGCTGCAAAATATACAGAATATTTCTCTGAAAGGAAACGTCGAAAAGTTATTTATTTTCACAACAAATATCCAACAAACAACTTTTTTTTTGCAATATTTCCAAATAAGTACTTTAAATATGCCATTTATTTTTTCCGAAAGAAAGCTTCGAACATTTTTTTCACAACCAATATCCAACGAACACTTATTTTTACAGCAAATGTCCAACGAACAAATAGTTTGTCAGAATTAACATAGAATATGTATCGAAATGGGGGACTATCAATTCTATTGTCAGCTGAGTCAGTGACGGGTGCTCAAGTCTTTCAGGCACTGGTTCGTCTGGTCCAGACTCGATTGTATATCCCGTCTTGATAAACCAACATTCTTAAAACGAGAGATCCAGAACAGCGAGACAATCCCGGAATCGCCTTCTCTCAGATTTGTTATAAATCCGACGGCACATGTCAGTTCCCGTTATCTCTTATCTCCAAAACCGGTGTCATTCTTATCTCGACACCTCAAAACAATAACCAGGGTTCGTATTGGATTATCCGAAGCTGCGGGATAGGTCCACTAATGACCAATACAAATGTTTCGTTGCCTTCATTTAAATGACACGTGTCACAACCCTGAAACAAAACCCCAATAACTGTCTCCCAAATGATCATCACGATATATCTCGTGTTGTAGAAAAAATCCTATCCCATCTGCCACTTTAAGCTTGACACCTACAGTTAATAAAACAACTCAAGCAAAGAATCGACCAAAGCATCGGCCAAGAAGCATATCCGAGGTCGTGACCTCGGAGCTCGTGATAACCCCTTCGAGTCGCCGCCATCTTGAATTCCGGGAGAGCAGAAAATTTGCATGTCCAAAACGGCTTTCTTTTACGACAATAAGCGAATTACGCGCTCATCGTTCTCCACTAAATGTGTCAAAAAGGTAGCGAATATGAGTTTTGGCTGAACGCGTGGATTAGGATTCGTGAATGTTAACTGTATGATAGGAAGAGCCCTTTAACAGCCATCTTTAATCGCGTGTCCCGAGATTATATTGTGAATGTGTTCATGAGAGTTGCTATTGAAGTTGAGAATAAGGATTAAGGGTGTTTAGTCACAAATGGGAAAGAGCTAGCGATACCTGGCTCTTTTCAAATCGGTTCGAATTTCAGAAACTTGTAACAATTTCTTGACGACAAGCTATTTGTTGCTTCAGTACATGTTTGATGTGGATATTTGGATGACATACTTCTATGAATATTAAATAGAAGGTTAGTTGTACTGGATTTCAATAAAGCCTCAGTCTGTCTGTTATTCGATGCTGGTAATTTCGGTAATACGATTGTACGAGATTTGTACCAGCATGTGCTACAATGGGAGTCCATGTACCAGTGGGTTAATATTAAATTAATAAGATCTTGTATGTTCGTGTTATTCTAAACTGCGCTTGTATTCAACTTAAATAGAGGGGGTGATTATTGTTTTCACGCTGTATCAGCAGTTAAATATATATAGACGCTATAGTTGTTAAAAAGTGTATACGTTCACTCACTCGCTCGTCCACTCACTGACTTTATCTCGTCGTGTCACTAAAAATAACATGTTACCGAAAATCTTTGAAAAATGATTAACCCTTAGCGGTATTAACCTCAAACTGTATCTCAAACTCAATCGATCAATGAGTGTGAGTGAGTTTGATTTTACGCCGCTTTTAGCAATATTCCAGCAATATCACGGCGGCAATCGATCAATGAACGTACTGGGTTTTGTGAAAAATAATGTGTGAGTACACAAAATTACTTGACTCGTTCATATCGATCCCAATTGCGTAGATCGATTCTCATGATGTCAATCACTGGATTGACTGGTCCAGACTCGATTATTTACAGACCGCCGTCATACAGCTGGAATATTGCTGAAATGAATGAAACAAACGTTATCAAAACGTTACTAGGCTGAAATCGTTCGTCAAAACACTGACAACTAAAGGTCAAGGACACAACTGCCGTACCCGTATTAAATATACCAGCATCGAATGAGCATTATTTGTTTGTTTCATTTTAAGCCACCAACGAAATGAGTGGTCCGGTAAGATATATTCTGTATCCAACAAATGATCGGTCCCGTATGCATCTGAAGTTTTTTATAGATGATATATAAACGCATTTCAACACTGTATAAGGGAAACCCTTTAGAATATAGGAATTCATGAAATCAAGTCCGGCCACAACAAACTCTTGTATGTGAACAAAATGCACCGGTCCTTTATAAGCAGCTTTTTGATTGGTTGCGATGCTTTAGCAGCCATGTTTTTTCTTGCCATGTTCGATTGACAACACCGCCCACTCTAACCTTACTTTTCCCAAAGAAGGAATTACCACACCAGCAAAATATAATGTTGTTCAATTATATGACAACGTTTTAAGTCATTAAAGTTTAACATGTCTGAGTACGAAATGGAAATGATGGCCTCAAGTGTGAATTCTCGCACAAAAGTAATATACAATGGCCTAAAGTAAAATAATGACAATTACCGTATTCGACGTAATAAGCGCCCCGCTCTAATAAGCGCCCACGGCGATATTTGCTAATATATTGGCTAGTGAACAATCCCAATTAGCACCCCGTCCGATTGATCAATGTACACAAGACTTATTTATTCGTGTATAATACGCTTTCGTGTGTTATATTCACCCTTAAGTATGGGCAACAAAATTCTGGAAAATATATCTGCCATGTATGTATGATACGCACATGCTTTTCTTTTGTATCATTTCAGTCTGTCAGCATAAACTACGAAATTTACAATCTTTCAACTCCATTTTTTTTCTCACCAAAATTTTATTCTGATAAGAGCCCTGTTTCTACTTTTGAGAGCGCCCCGGGCGCTTATTACGTCGAATACGGTAATCGTAATTATTACAGAAAAGAACCTGAAAATACTCCCCTGAATGTGATCTCAGTTAAAGTCGTATATATTTCGAGCTCAGTTTTTTTCCCGAAATGAAATTGCAACGCGAGGTTTATCTGTGTTTGATCGAGAAAACTAAACCTTTGCAACTGCGGCCGCTGACGCATCTCATTGCAGTCTTCGCCATTTCCGATGCGTGGCAATTGCAGGTCAAGAGTAACGGCTTTATTGTCAAATGGAGCAGATTCTATTCCGAATGTAACAATTTTGCCAGTAATAATTCTGACAAGCCTACAAGTACCTATATCGATCCTTTTATTTCCGACTCGTGAAGATCAGTGTCAGAATAGGTCTTCAGCAACCCATGCTTGCCTTAAATGGCGACTACGCTTGTCGTAAGAGTGTCTACGCGACTGACGGGATCGGGATTTCAGGCTCGCTGACTTGGTTGATGCATGTCATCGTATCCCAAATGCGTAGATCGATGCTCATGATGTCAATCACTATTGTCTAGTCCACACTCGATTATTTACAGACCGCCGTCGTATAGCTGGAATATTGCTGAGTGCGGCGTTAAACAACAAACAAACCCTTTATTTTCAATAGATTCTCTCGCCAAATTAAATGACAGAAGAAAAGAAATCCCGTTTTAGCTAACTACAAAGATGCTAAGTTCGACACAGGAGCCCGTGTTGCATAATACGTCTAGGATAACCTTGTCTACCCACCCACCCATTATTCCCACAATACCCTATGCCACACAACATACCACGACACCTTTAATTTAGGGCAAAATTTCATTCAAATTATAAAATAACATACGCTTGAGACAGAATTGTGTTTGCCAAAATGCTGTGATGTAAAGATTTGCATAAAACGCTTTCTAATCGGGCCACCTGCACAAAGTGTA
Organism: Haliotis rufescens; assembly: GCF_023055435.1. Classification (NCBI taxonomy): domain Eukaryota; kingdom Metazoa; phylum Mollusca; class Gastropoda; order Lepetellida; family Haliotidae; genus Haliotis; species Haliotis rufescens. The sequence continues at coordinate 29,559,121 of NW_025963824.1, read as the reverse complement.
AATCCCAACTTAATTTAAACCATAATGCCTACTAAAGTTAGACCAAGCTGCTGAAAGCCACCATCCCACATCACGAACATCAAAGTTGACGGTCTATCATTAACCGCTTGGAAGTCTATTTTAAGTTTATTGAATAAATACAAATCCTTCAGCTTCATTAACCATAACGAATTTCCACTGTAGTTTTGTCACGGTCAAGTTGTCACGGATCATGGTCAAGTGAGCAAAGCCAGAGGTCAAGCCATTGAAGTTCAACACCGTCATCAAATCGTTATTGGAACTTTCAAGATGGCCGCTTGTCAAAATAACGGTAAATACGCTGTAAATCTTCCTGTGAAACAATTTGGTTGAGGGATTTGGGAAATTAATATGGAAATGATTCTTTAGAGGGGAAACGAGTCTGATTTATCGGTAGCCCTTTGAAATATATATACCCGGCGCTGGAAAAGGTAATTAATATCTTCTGTTATTCCCACAGCTGCAGAATAACGAGCGGCTGATAACGAGTATGATGTCTAACTGTATATATAAATGATGTACAGCACTTCTGTAACTGTATGCTATGATATACAATTAGTCTACAACTGTATAAATCAGTGATATACAACACGTGTATAACTGTATATATCAATTTTATACAGCACGTCTACAACTGTATAAATCAGCGCTACACATTAGTCTACAACTGTATAAATCAATGATATACAGTTTGTATGCAACTGTATCAATAACATCAGTTAGTACACAACTTTATTTATCAGTGATATACTAGTGTGTAACAGTATATATAAATGATATACAACCATTCTACAACAGTATCACTGATGTACAGCGTGTCGATAAGTGTATATATCAATGATATACAACTAGTCCACGACTATACATCAATGATATACAGCACGTCAAAAACTGCATATGTCAATGATATTATTAGTCTTGACCATTGCAAAGAACATACACAATTAAATGAATTAAATACATCTACAACACCTTCCGTTACCATTTTGTTCTCAACATTTACTTGATACAGTATATCAAGTAATGCTTCATGATCTGTGAGGTGAGGGGAAATGGGGTTTAACGTCGCCGCAAAGATTATTGCACATATATAGCGACGTGCATGCACTGTGTGTGTGTGGCTGCTTGTACTAGTCCGGACTGATGCCGATTTATAGTGCTAGCTCACTGAGATACCATGTCGCAGTTTAACTTGAATACCCCACTCAGACACAGTATACTGACTCCGGGCCGACCAGTCCTTGTTTTAGCCCCTTAGCGCCAGACAGGGTAACAACAAGTACCAGCTTTTAACGTCTTTTGGTATGACGCGGCCGGGGATCAAACCCCGGATCTTCCGCTCTCCGGGCGGACGCTCTACCACTAGACCACGGAGGGGGTCTCATGATCTGTCAAAAAACACAGTTCCGCATCCACATAACAAAGAAACCATAACATAGCATATACTGCCCGTGAGGATCCAGGATAGAATAGGTCTTCAGCAACCCATGCTTGCCGAAAGAGGCGATTATGCTTGTCGTAAGAGGCGACCAGCGGGTGGTCAGGCTCGGTGACTTGGTTGATGCAGGTCATCGTATCCCAATTGCGTGGATCGATGCTCATAATGTCAATCACTGGATTGTCTGGTCCAGACTCGATTATTTACAGACCGCCGCCATATAGCTGTAATATTGCTGAGTGCAGCGTTAAACCAAAAAACAACAAACAAACAATATCTATATAAATGACTGTCGATGACGTTTGATAAGATATGTATTCTTCGAAATGTAATTATAAGGACACCTGGTATATCTTACCAAGTGCCCAATCAACATAACGTGGGAACCAAGATACGCACAAAGACCACATAAAGTACTTAATGATATCTCCAATGTTTACTTGTTAACCTGACGCTTAGTCTGACGACACACTCACGCACACATTATTGCCTAAAAAACAACACTTATTCCAAGACCTATGTTGTACTATTGTCCAATTCAAGTGGCCCTTAAAACGGGTTCATCGTTGTTCTATAGGTGACAAGTCCTGACGTGCTATTTCTGAAACGTAAAACACCCCCTGTTCCTGTACTATTCCGAACAAGAGTTATTAACATCTAAATGTACGCAATCCATCCCCTATATGTCCGCGAGGTGCCTCTCTTTTCGCCGTGACATGACGGTAAATATACATAATCGTTTCACGTCAATACAAAGTGTCTGTCGAGTCTCACCAGAGGTCAGCCACACAATGGCGGACAAACTCATTGCTGTGCAATCGCCTTGCTGTGATGGCTTCTCTCAAATTCATCCCTGACCTTTGCTTCGAGGTTAGCACATCTAGCCTCGTTTCCACATTGTCTAACATGCGCTTAATTACGTCTCAGCTGTAGAAACGCGACAGGAATCTAAAAGATAAATAGCTCTTTAGCCGCTGCGTGAAACGAAAGAATACAGGTTTATGGCGTGTTCGTTGGGTTAAAACCAGAGTGTAAAAAGTCACGAAAATTTGAAAGCTCGATAATAGAGGAGTGTCGCTTATCGTCAGTGGACGGATTGAAGCGGGTAAACTCGATGTTCACGCATTGAGGCATAAACTCTCAACATGCAAGCTGGATTCCTGTCTAGTCTGTAATCCAAGGGCATTATATCATTAATGGGTGATACCATGTTCCCTTTTTTTCGCGAACACCTGGTGTAATCTCGTCATATAATTTTCAACGCTATTTTGCCTTTTACGTCCAATGGCATCTGTTTCGGTGGATAATCGAGACTGGTTACTCTCTGGTGCTGACGTTTACTATTGATATTATGTTATACAACTTAAATTTTTATGCTTGTCAATAACTTGGAATTATTATTCACATTATTATATATTTAGCGGTGAAAACTGCATACATTCCAAAATAAATCGACATTTCGCTCGAGTGAAAGATAATGACATTAATATCTTCCATGGTTTTCAGGGTAAGATTAATTATGCAGTAACGTAACATGTTTGGTTCATGTACGCAATGTAGTCTGTGTTAAAACATCTGTGAAAATCTGATCTGATTTCCATGATCTAGTTTGTCTTTTTCTTAACATCTGTGAAAATCTGATCTGATTTCCATGATCTAGTTTGCCTATTTCTTAACATATGTGAAAATCTGATCTGATTTCCATGATCTAGTTTGCCTATTCCTTGATAACTGTGAAAATCTGATCTGATTTCCATGATCTAGTTTGCCTATTTCTTGAAATCTGTGAAAATCTGACCTGATTTCCATGATCTAGTTTGCCTATTTCTTGATATCTGTGAAAATCTGATCTGATTTCCATGATCTAATTTGCCTATTTCTTGATATCTGTGAAAATCTGATCTGATTTCAATGATCTAGTTTACTTATTTCTTGATATCTGTGAAAATCTGATCTGATTTCTATGATCTAGTTTGCCTATTTCTCGATATCTGTGAAAATCTGATCTGCTTTCAATGATCTAGTTTGCCTATTTCTTGATATCTGTGAAAATCTGATCTGATTTCCATGATCTACTTCAATTATGTCTTGATATCTGTGAAAATCTGATCTGATTTCCATGATCTAGTGTGCCTATTTCTTGATATCTGTGAAAATCTGACCTGATTTCCATGATCTACTTTACTTATTTCTTGATATCTGTGAAAATCTGATCTGATTTCCATAATCTAGTGTGCTTATTTCTTGATATCTGTGAAAATCTGATCTGATTTCCATGATCTAGTTTGCCTATTTCTTAACATCTGTGAAAATCTGATCTGATTTCCATGATCTAGTTTGCCTATTTCTTGATATCTGTGAAAATCTGATCTGATTTTCATGATCTAGTTTGCCTATTTCTTAACATATGTGAAAATCTGATCTGATTTCCATGATCTAGTTTGCCTATTTCTCGATATCTGTGAAAATCTGATCTGATTTCCATGATCTAGTTTGCCTATTTCTTAACATATGTGAAAATCTGATCTGATTTCCATGATCTAGTTTGCCTATTCCTTGATAACTGTGAAAATCTGATCTGATTTCCATGATCTAGTGTGCCTATTTCTTAACATCTGCGAAAATCTGATCTGATTTCCATGATCTAGTTTGCCTATTTCTTGAAATCTGTGAAAATCTGACCTGATTTCCATGATCTAGTTTGCCTATTTCTTGATATCTGTGAAAATCTGATCTGATTTCCATGATCTAATTTGCCTATTTCTTGATATCTGTGAAAATCTGATCTGATTTCCATGATCTAGTTTACTTATTTCTTGATATCTGTGAAAATCTGATCTGATTTCCATGATCTAGTTTGCCTATTTCTCGATATCTGTGAAAATCTGATCTGATTTCCATGATCAAGTTTACTTATTTCTTGATAACTGTGAAAATATGATCTGATTTCCATGATCTAGTTTGCCTATTTCTTGATATCTGTGAAAATCTTATCTGATTTCCATGATCTAGTTTGCCTATTTCTTGATATCTGTGAAAATCTGATCTGATTTCCATGATCTACTTTACTTATTTCTTGATATCTGTGAAAATCTGATCTGATTTCCATGATCAAGTGTGCCTATTTCTTGATATCTGTGAAAATCTGATCTGATTTCCATGATCTAGTTTGCCTATTTCTTACCATCTGCGAAAATCTGATCTGATTTCCATGATCTAGTTTGCCTATTTCTTGATATCTGTGAAAATCTGATCTGATTTCCATGATCTAGTTTGCCTATTTCTTAACATCTGTGAAAATCTGATCTGATTTCCATGATCTAGTTTGCCTATTTCTTAACATCTGCGAAAATCTGATCTGATTTCCATGATCTAGTTTGCCTATTTCTTGATATCTGTGAAAATCTGATCTGATTTCTATGATCTCGTTTGCCTATTTCTTGATATCTGTGAAAATCTGATCTGATTTCCATGATCTAGTTTGCCTATTTCTTAACATCTGTGAAAATCTGATCTGATTTCCATGATCTAGTTTGCCTATTTCTTAACATCTGCGAAAATCTGATCTGATTTCCATGATCTAGTTTGCCTATTTCTTGATATCTGTGAAAATCTGATCTGATTTCCATGATCTAGCTGCTTATTTCTCGGTATCTGTGAAAATCTGATCTGATTTCCATGATCTAGTTTGCCATTTCTTAAAATCTGTGAAAATCTGATCTGATTTCCATGATCTAGTTTACTTATTTCTTGATAACTGTGAAAATATGATCTGATTTCCATGATCTAGTTTGCTTATTTCTTGATATCTGTGAAAATCTGATCTGATTTCCATGATCTAGTTTGCCATTTTTAAAATCTGTGAAAATCTGATCTGATTTCCATGATCTAGTTTGCTTATTTCTTGATATCTGTGAAAATCTGATCTGATTTCAATGATCTAGTTTGCCTATTTCTTAATATCTGTGAAAATCTGATCTGATTTCCATGATCTAGTTTGCCTATTTCTTGATATCTGTGAAAATCTGATCTGATTTCCATGATCTAGTTTGCCTATTTCTTGATATCTGTGAAAATCTGATTCGATTCCATGATCTAGTTTACCATTTTTTGATATCTGTGAAAATCTGATCTGATTTCCATGATCTAGTTTTCCTATTTCTTGATATCTGTGGGGTGTGTGTCGGGTAGCCTAGTGGTTAAAGCGTTCGCTCGTCACGCCGAAGACCCGGGTTCGATTCCCGACAAGGGTACAATGTGTGAAGACCATTTCTGGTGTCCCCCGCCGTGATATTGCTGGAATATTGCTAAAAGCGGCGTAAAACCATACTCACTCACTCACTCCTACTGGTGGGGCGAAGTGAAATGGGGCTTAACGTCGCGTTTGAGAATATAGCAACGTCCATGCACATTTGTGTGTCTGTGCGTGAGCGTGTGCGCGCGCGAGTTTGCGCCTGCTGGATCTATGGTGCACGCCAATGAGATATCATTCCGCAGTCTAACATGGATTCCCCACTCAGACACAGTATTTTGACCCGTAACCAGTGTAAAAATAACCTTGCGGAAATACCACAGTACCCAATGCTGGTCGTAAGAGGCGAGGAAAATGGATCGGGTTCTTAGGCTCGCTGACTTGGTTGTTTGCGTGTCATCGTACCCCGATGGGGCGAACGTTGCTCATAATATCAACCACTGGTTTCTCTAACCCGTTCGATCATTTACATGTCACAGGGATATGGCTGGAATATTACTGTCTGGATTCAGCCGGGATGTGTTAATATATATGTTGTTCAGTCGTGGCAGCTTGAGCATTCTTCTCAGTAAAACGATAGGACATAGGACACTTCCTTGTAGTACTCCATTATTTGCATTTCCAATTTGTGATGTATTTGAAATGTATACTATACTGTGGAGTGAATGCTTTTACTACCTAGATATAGCGTGATGATAGCAATCTACAACAGGGCGTGAGCCGGGGAGATATTCAAGAGTCAATAGCAGCCAGTTAAGTAGCTATTTGTATACACCAGCGTAGGGATAGCTTTCAAGTGTGTTTTGCCTTCTCAACTCCAGACACAGTGGGTTATAGCTTTATGACCATTATGGGGAAAGAACCAACGCAATAGCATATCAAGTTGTTCTTTGTGTCGTATAATTTGATGATAAACACACTTGTCCATGTTTGAGTTGTCTCTGGAAATGTACAATGCTTTGAAATCGACGCCATGATTAAAGGAAAAGAAATTCGGAATATGCACGTAAATAGTCTTCGTTTTTACATAGTTCCTTTCACAGTGGGTGCTCTCTGATTTACAGATTATGGTTTAGAAGTCAATGGTTATATTACGTACGTGAATATCTTAAGAATTTCTTAAATACGTCAAATCAGCGTTTATTAAGGTATGTTGTATTTTCATACACGGGTTGCATTCTGTCAACTGGAGTGGTACTTAGACACGAGATTTGCAAAAGGACAAAACCTGGCTGATATTTTGGTATCTGATACCCAACCCGATTTTTGTATTTCGTCTGTCTTTACAAAAACGTCTCCCTTCTGTCTAGTCACTGTTTGGATAGATGCCCCCAGTTGATATTGATATCTAGGATTATAAGAAAGGTAAAGCAAATATTATTAGAAGTATTGCTGTTCTTTTGTTTTCACATAATCGTTGCTGATTATATTTTACATACACGGTCCACACTTGACTACATGTCTCTCCTTATTAGTTTACTGACATGTATTTTGACGTTCCGATCCAAAGTTAAGTGCGGTTAAGGTGACGTGATGTCGCGTCCAAGATCATTGCACTTACATTGCGACGTGCACGCACTGTGCGTGTGTGTAGCGAGCGGCTTGTACTCATCCGGACTAACACCGATTTTATAGTGCCAGCCCACTGAGATACCACGCCGCAGTTTAACACGAATACCCCACTCGTGATCAGTATACTGACTCGTAGCCGACCAGTACTTGTTTTATCCCTTTAATGCCGAGCGCCAGGCAGGGTAACAACAAGTACCATCTTTTAACGTCGTTTCGAACCCCGACCTTCCTCTCTCCGGGTGGACGCTCTACGGCTAGACCACGGAGGCGGTGCCGATCTACAGATTGAATCAGATTAAACACACAACAATAAACCATGTTTTGCTCCTGTCTCTGTTAATGTTGAGACTTCAAGCGTGGCCCATTCGTCTACGCAATGTGCTATACAGAGTTGTTTCCCGTAGTCGTATCAGGATCCTATGATCTATACGGGTTTGAATCCATATTTCGCCGTGGTCCATGGTTTGACAGCATCATACCCGTATATTGTGTTCCATCAAAGTACAATGACCGTGGTCAACTTTCTCCCCACAATAAAAACACTGTAAAAGCGGCGTTAAACCCCCTCACCCATTGTTAAAAATGAAAGCTGTCCGCCATCCTCTTGTCTCGTCGTTCTAGGGATCTTGTCACCAAATCATGTAAGTAAACTACGGTTATATCGAACTCAAAGGGACCACTAATTGTAATTCGTCATATACGTTGTTCGTTATAAGCATATGTACAGCATATATACAACAAATAGACAGGACCAAGTAATAGTTCGTGATATCCGTCAGTTCGTTAAAAGCGTGTTCGTTATAAACGTAGTTTAATGTACGTGACAAAGGTGCCCTTGTCATCAAAGAAGCCACATAACGGGGTGCAGAGTTGCCCCGAGTTGTGTTACAGAAACATGAGATGTGGGTTCGAATCCTATATCCGCCCTGATTACGTTTCTAGGTTCGACAGCACCATACCCGTGCTCATGGGTTTCACT